>NC_134356.1:358609380-358941880 GCF_048569485.1 Anomaloglossus baeobatrachus
GTACTTGCGTTTGATCCGGTTTTTGCCGGATGCGGCAAAAATCGTCACTCCGGCGGCCACACAGGACGCAGAGAGGAATGTTTTTTGCCAGCGGCAAAAAACTGCATAGCGCCGGGTGCGGCGCGGTGCGGCATGGTGCATAATCAAACTCTATTGCCGCTAGATACGGTGGCATGCTTCAAACGCCGGAAGCATGTACCATATTCGGTTTTTACTTCTGAGCATGCCCAGAAGTGATATAAATTCATTGCTTGTCAAAAAATCAATCACTCACTGACTGATTCACTGACTCATTCACTCACTCACCAATCACCAATGCGGCACTGCACAGCTGTCACAAAGATCTGGCGGCTTCTCCTGATTTGAAAATGCCGACCGCCATTATTCAATCTCGTATTCACTGCTTTCCTCACTCACCGGCGCCTATGATTGGTTGTAGTCAGACACGCCCCCACACTGAGTGACAGCTGTCTCACTGCAACCAATCAGCCGCCGGTGGGCGGGTCTATATCTTGCAGTAAAATAAATAAATAATTAAAAAAAAAAACGGCATGCGGTTCACCCCAATTTTGATACCAGCCAAGATAAAGCCACACGGCTGAAGGCTGGTATTCTCAGGATGGGGAGCTCCACGTTATGGGGAGCCCCCCAGCCTAAAAATATCAGCCAGCAGCCGCCCGGAATTGCCGCATCCATTAGATGCGACAGTCCCGGGACTTTACCTGGCTCATCCCGAATTGCCCTGTTGCGGTGGCAATCAGGGTAATAACGGGGTTAATCATGGCAGGCATCTATGAGACACCCCCAATGATTAACCTGTAAGTGAAAGTAAAAAAATAAATACATACACCCAAAAAAATCCTTTATTTGGAATAAAAGCCAAAAAAACACCCTCTTTCCCCATTTTATTAAATTCCCCAAATAACCCTCCAGGTCCGACAAAATCCACAGAGGTCACACGACGCTATCAGCTCTGCTACATGAAGCTGACAGGAGCGACAGTAGAACACGAGCGCTCTGTGTCAGATCCACAGAGCAATGAAGTGAGCCGCGCTGTCAGCGCGGAGGTCACTGAGGTAACGCCTGCGCGTGTGCGGTGATGATGGGGGTTGTAGTGCCTGCGTGAGTGCAAGGATGATGCGTGCGGTAATGCCTGTGTGGTGTGGTGATGATGGAGGCTGTAGTGCCGGGGTGTGCAGTGATGATGCGTGCGGTAATGCCTGTGTGGTGCGGTGATGATGGGGGCTGTAGTGTCGGGGTGTGCGGTGATGATGCGTGCGGTAATGCCTGTGTGGTGCGGTGATGATGGGGGCTGTATTGCCTGCGTGTGCGGTGATGATGATGGGGGCTGTAGTGCCTGCGTGTGCGGTGATGATGCGTGCGGTAATGCCTGTGTGGTGCGGTGATGATGGGGGCTGTAGTGCCGAGGTGTGCGGTGATGATGCGTGTGGTAGTGCCTGCGTGTGCTGTGGTAATGATGGGGGCTGTAGTGCCAGGGTGTACGGTGGTGATGCGTGCGGTAATGCCTGTGTGGTGCGGTGATGATGGAGGCGGTAGTGCCTGCGTGTGCGGTGATGATGCGTGCAGTGCAGTGATGATGGGGGCTGTAGTGCTGGGGTGTGCGGTGAGGATGCGTGCGGTATTGCCTGCGTGTGTGGTGATGATGTGTGCGGTAGTGCCTGTGTGGTGCGGTGATGGGGGCTGTAGTGCCGGGGTGTGCGGTGATGATGCGTGCAGTAGTGCCTGCGTGTGTGGTGATGGTGCATGCGCTAGTGGCGGTGTTTGTACGGTGGTGATAGGGTCTCTCTCGCTGCATAAAAAAAAAAAAAATAAATAAATGGATCCGTTTTTTACCGGATCTGTCGCATCAGTTTTTACACAATCTGAGATGGATCCGTTGCATCTGGCACAAACCGGATTGTGCCTGATTGGAAACAAAAGATGTGTGAACTTAGCCTTATTGTGTCACTTTTCACACAATGCCCTGATGAAACTATTTCAGCCATTTATTAAAGAGAAACAGAAGATACCACTGCAAGTCAGCAGTGCATCAGAGACCACTGATCTGTCATAGGCTAGGCTACACAGAGTCTTCTTCATCTTCCCATTCTTCCATTGTTACTGACTGCTAATGCCACTTATCTGCTGTAACACACTTTACATACCAGTATGAATTAGGTAAGGAATCTGTTACCTCTGTAAAAAAAAGCATTTATTTGATTTATTAATAAAGGTTAAAAGGGATGATCAAAAGTAAATATGTGGGTCTTCCTCTAAAAATCAGTGGTATACCTATCCATAGGCTGTGCCTAGTATTAAACCCTGACTACACAAAAGCAAACAGGGCTGAGCTGCAATACCATATACAGCCTGTATAACGGTGTGGCCTCGTATTTTGGAAGGCAACTGTTATGTGACAGTCTAGTTAAGTATTACTCAAATACCCAATAAATCAGTGATCATAACAATCGTGAGCTGATTTTAAATGTGTAATTAAATTGGTTTTCCTATTACTGATATCATTTAAGTATTACAAAGTAGGTTACTTATAATGTACTAAAATACATAAACAATAACCAACTTTTTACAGGCGTCCTATCGGTATCTAACTTAGAGATTTACTTTTAATTAATATTTATAAAGAAAAATGGAGTTTTGCTCTGGAATGAAACAAAGCCAAGCGAATGGCATATTTGTGAATGTATGGCCATGCTCCCGAGTGTCACTCTGCACAGAGAAGCAGTGGTGATGAAAAGGCTCATAAATCAGAGAAAGGCTGGCTTCATCTTTCTTCTTTGTAACTTCTAGGGGAAATACACATACCAGCTTTCCTCATTTACACAAGGTCTTTTGGCAAGCTTTTATGTCTCCCAGAGTGATTATAAACTGTGAACCTTCCACATTGTAAGTTTATCTAGAGAGCGCTAAACAAAGATTTGGAACCACAATTGTTTCAACCGTACCTCTCACACATGTGCACCTGCCCCTAAAGCAGTGCATTAGTACAGCCATCGGGGGAAGAGAAGATTTAAGAAAATAAGCCTCCACATCAAATGGAAATGTATTAATAGCATCAAACAGGAACAATAGATGATATGGTATAATCGCAAAGGCATTTACACTGGAAGAGAAAACACAATTGGAATCTAGACTATTAAGGGAATCTGTCAGTAGGAGAAGCCTTCTAAGCCGTCTACTGTATATGGGGATGAATACAATGATCCCTTAATATTGAAGATCCAATGTCTTATTCCAGAGAAATCTCCGTTTTTCATAATATGTAAATTAGCTGTTAAAGGGAACCTGTCACCATGAAAATGCAATCTAATCTGCACCATGTTATAAAAAAGGGGAGCTGAGTAGATAGATATATAGTTTTGTGAGAAAAAAAATCTGAATATCCTGTGTTATAATTTAATAATCCTCTGCTTTTTCTGTGATTTGCGGTCCAGTGGGCGGTCCCACCAGTGATTGACAGCACCTCTGTATAATTAGTTATACACAGGAAGTTGTGAGACACTGATAGGACCGCCCACTGGACCAAAAATCACAGAAAGAAAAGATTAAACTAGTAAACCATAGGTTACACTAAATCTTTTCTAACAACAGTCTATATCAATCTCCTTTGCTTCCTAGCTTCCTCTATAACAGGATGCCTGCAGATTAGACTGTAGTTTCATGGTGACAGATTCCCTTTAAAGCACCACTTCAGCGTTGTTGCTTTGGCAGCTCTGGAGTGGCGCTTTAAATGTAAGACCCCTGCCCCCAGTCATATAATTTGCCTTCTGGCAGCTTCCCCTTTTACTGACTACTATCCAGTCCCACGGCGCCATCCTGTACTGTAACTTCTGACTCTCTGGAAGCCAGAAGTTACGTCAAATGCGCTCAATTCATCTCTATGAGAGCAAGAATGAGGCCAGAATGAGGGTCTCATAGACTTGTATTCAGTTGTGAGCTCCGGCATTCTCAATGAAACACTGAAGCTATTGGCAGATCACAAATCACCAGAATCCGACTGGAGCAACGGTGATAGCAAATGAAGCCATTGGAGGAAGACAATGGTTATGATTAAGGAAGTCTAACTTCTGAAACGCATCAACCGCGTGCTTATAACTTGCTACATTATGAATTTTAATTAGCTATAATAAAGATGGAATTTTAAAGAAAATATTTTTCCTTATGAAGACGCTGCTGGAAAATTTCCCTTTTTTTTGCAATCACGTTGAGCCTCCCTTGTTCCATGCACCGTCTGCCCTTCTCTATAGCATGAATTAACAAGTATACTACTATTACGGTGAGCTGTATTTTTTATTTTTCCATTGGAGGAAGAGTATGAGAAAGGGGGCAAGGGACTTACAGTTAAAGCGCCACTCCAGTGGTACAATAGAAAAAATGCGAGAGTTGGTCTTTACAATTTATGTGCAAGACATTGATCTCCCTGAGAATCTGCCTTTAGTTATTATTCTAAACAAAATGCGACACTATCGGTGTAAAACATATAATGGCTGACAGTCTGGGTTGGTGCGGAAGTTGGTATATCTAGTTTTAGGTTATAAAAATGTATAAATAAATGAATTAAACAATATAGGATATGTTTGAGTATAAAAAGAAAATCTGTGCTCCCATGCTTCAGAGGTAACATGCAGCATAAACCCCATCCATATGCAATCGACAAAGGCTACAAAATTATGAAGGTAACACCCCAGTTTTACTTTTTTTTTTTAACACTGGAAACCCAACCTTAAAATAAGTATCGTTTAATTTAAGGAAATGAGAACATAAAAGCATATCAGATTTAAAAGTAAAAAAAAAAATACTGGCAAGAGATCGGTTTCCGCTCATCGACACCCATCTGTTCCAATCTGTCAAAATCAGAGTGCCAAAATGTATTTTGGCAATCCAGGAGACTAACTTTATTCAGCTGTTGACATGTTTAATGACAACTATAGACGCTTATTTGCTGAGCTTTAAACATAAACAGAAAAGCAATTCTAATGAAATCTGATGATTTATTGACCAGCAACTCAAGATTTTGCTCAAAATTCAAAAGCGGTAATCATTTTTGTACAGTGTTTTATTTCCCTTTTCTCCTTTTCCTTTGTGGCTCACTAAACAGGAAATCGATATTCAGGAATTAGGGAATATCTTTAGATTATCAATGTGAGCTTTACGAGGCAATTGTCTATAGCAACATGCTCAAACAAATGAAAAAACACACATCAGTCAAATGCTGTGCAAAATCAATGCCCAACCTAATACCAGAAAGGCTTAAATCCACATATCTAAAGCACCACAAAAACTCAGCTCTTGGATTTAACTTAATCCTTTTGCGACAACAGGTACATTGTTAATTAGAACTTTTAAAGTCAGAGTACTGTAGTTATGAGATAGAGGTCACTATGTGACTACAGTGTGGAGAGAAACATCATAGGAGGGAATACAAAATTAGCATTCATTTTACCATATGAAATCAATACTTTATCCTAAATTATGTCACTTAATAATTACAGCCTATGTCAGCTAGCGGTGCTGTGGTCTACAAGTACTTCATTATATTAGGTGTGTGTATGTGCATACAGGAATATGCAGTGGATATAAAACGTCTACAAACTGCTGTTAAAATGCCGGAATTTTGTCAAATATAAAAAAATCAAGAATAATCATTTTAGAACTTTTCACGCGATGCAGCAACCAGATGGAGCAGGGGAGCACAGACAAGTAGAACGTAAAAATAATGGTTTAATATAGTCCAGGAAATCACAGACAGAAAACGGACAGGTAGTAAAGTTACTGAACATAATGGACTGACAGCCTGGGACAGCATGGGCAGATGGCAGCATAACCGAAAAGCTGGATAGCGGAGTGCAAAAGACCTCAGACGAATAGCAGGAATACAGACGACTGTAAACAGGAAGCAGGGTTGCTGGAGGTTGTGGGCAGACAGGTAGCAGAGCTACTCATGGATGTAGACAGGTAGTAGGTTTACTGGAGATCTCAGGTAGACAGGTAGCAGAGATACTGATAAGTCAAGTCAATTAACAGGATTACCGGAGACTGTTGGCAGACAGATATGAGAGTTACGCACAACTGTAGACAGGAAATAGATTTACTGGGGATCTCAAGTAGAGATGAGCGAACGTGAGGTTTGGCTTTCGAACCAAACACCAAATTTACAAATCAAAGTTCATGGTTTGGATGCTGTACATGTGAACAAAACTCGCACAAGCAAAGCTGTGCTCAGGTGCGCTTGGAGTTCAGCCCTGTGCGATCCGCTTGTATTGTTTGAAAGGTGCACACTGAGGGTAACAACAGCGTGATCACATGTAGCGTGCAACAAAAAAAAAAAAAAAGGCCGTCCGCTCACCCCCCCAGAAGTGATCTGCTTATGGCTGGCTGTATGTGGGTGGAGACCTGAATTGCCAATCGGTGACTTGATCCAGGGTTCGGGTCAAGCTGGAGCCTATGGAGCTAGGCTTGTTTGCGCTGGTGAACTGAGCCTTGACAGAACCGCTCATCTCTAATCTCAGACAGGTAGCAGAAATGCTGACCAGTCGAGACAAGTAACAGGATTACTTGAGACCACTGGCAGATGGGTAGCCGAGTTACTAATGAGGGTAGAACTGCTTTCTCAGAACGCACTCTCATTAGCATACGGCATCTCATAGGAGAGAATTGGATGTGCTATAGTAATGACAGTCGGCTATGGCTCTGCTGCGAGCATGTCATTCTACTACCATCCAATTCTCTAGCATGCAACAGTCGTATCACAGATGCACAAACAAGGGAAAGATTATTCTCTACATTTTGTTCACTACCTGTCTTTGCGTATATCGCACTTCACTTGGATGTCATGCTAGTGTAGATGGATGTTTTACATTCATTCCTAGACTTGTATGGGTGTGTGTGATCCGATATACACTGCCTAACGCAGCATACTGTAGTTTTTTGTAATCCTGATTCGGCATGAGAAAAAAACGCAGATGGCTCCTGCCTAATGGTTTTACATTTGTGCGAGTATGATGCAATCCAATGTTTTAGTGGATTGCACTCGTCCATATTAAACCCAAGTGGGAGTCACGCCAAACAGTTTGTTTTCTTCAATACCACAGCACAGGTGTGAGGGTAATGATGATCCAGTGACCTTGTGCTACATGGTCAGTTTCCTTCTCTGCAGAGCTATAGCCTGGTCAGTCTCTGTCCAAATGCTGATTGTATTTTACCTTTGCTTCTATCCTTTTGGTTTGCAGTTACTGTATCAGGTGTTCTGACTTACTCATTTTCTGTTGTATCACACCCTAGGTGGGGTTATTTATACTCTCCTGGAATTAGCCTTCTCTCCTGGCTATATTTCTTTTTGGATTACTGCTAAAGAGTTCCAACCCTGCCGCTCAGGGATTTAGGCAAAAACTAGTGTAATTTTCTTTGTGTTTTCTCAATTGCCCTTCCTACACATATCTTTTGTTTTCTGTTAGGTTGTTAGGAGTTTACCCTTGCTTGCATTTATTATAACTATTACTGCTTTGTCCACTTGTGCACGTTTTATGTTTTCTCATCTTGAGTCCCAATGTATCTCTGCTTGCTTTTCCTATCTTGGTTTATAATGCTTAGCAACCTTCCCTCTGGTTTCTCAAGAGGTACGAGAAACAACTCAATGGCCTTTCAGACAGACAGGTCCGAGTTGTGGGTTTCTAGTTTCGCAGCTAAGGGTATTTCAGCCTGTGCAGTTGCCATTAAGGACTGTGCAGTAAGGAATACTAGTCTGAACAGGAACCGGAAGGGTGCCGATGTGGCTGCATGGAGATAGCCTTAATTTCCCTTTTACCTGTGTTTGAATATTTATGTGCATAACAGTAAGTTCAAGAACCTCCAAATAGGCCAAAACATTTGATCATATCGAAAAACACCAGGATACCTGCACAGCCTGACATGGAGCGAAGCTCAAACCACGCACAGGAGCATAGCAACCCGGTGAAAAGATTTTTTATATATATATATATATATATATATATATATATATATATATATATATACACATACACATACACACACACACACACACGCACACACACACACACACAGACACACAAATACACTGGCTTAAAAGAATAATTTATACCCGTTAACTTTTCCACATTCTTTACCTGTTACACCAGCAACTTAAATGTATTTTATTTTGATTTAATGTGATATGCCAACACAAGCTAGCATGTATTTGTGAAGTGTAAAGGAAATGATACTCGGTTTTCAAAATACTTTACAAATATAAATCTGAAAATTATGACGCATATTTGTATTCAGGCCCCATGAGTCAATACTTTATAGGACCAGCTTTCGTTGCACTTACTTCAAAGAAGTGTTTTAGGGTATGTCACTACTAGCTTTGCACATCTAGAGGCTCACATTTTTACCTATTCTTTGTGAAATAGCTCTAGCTCAGTGAAAATGGATGGAAAGAATCTTTGAGCACCAATTTTCAAGTCTTGCCACCGATTCGCAAACGGATTTAGATCTAGACTTTGACCGGGCCATTCATTCACATGAGTATGCTATGGTCTAAATCATTCAATTGTAGCTGTGACAATATGTTTAGGGTTGTTGTACTACTTGAAGGTGAACATACGCACCAGTCTTGCATCTTTTGCAGCCCTTAACAGGTTTTTCTTCAGAATTGACATTTATTTAGCTCTATCTATTTGCCAATCAACTATGACCAGCTTCCTTGTCTCTGCTGAAGAAAGACATGCCCACAGCATGATGCCACAACTATGTTTGACAATGGGGACGGCATTTTAAGGGTGATGTGCAGTGTTAGCTTTCTGCCAAATGTAGCGCTTTGCATTTAGCCTGAAAAGTACTACTTTGATCATATCTGACCAGAGCACCTTCTTCCACATGCTAGCTGTGTTGACCACATGACCTTTTCCAAACTGCAAGCTGTTCTTCTTATGGCTTGCTATCAAAAATGGTTTTCTTACTGCTATTCCTCCATAACGGCCACATTTGTAGGGTAAACAACTAATAGTTGTTCTGTGGACAGATTTATATATCCGCAGCTCCTCCAGAGTGACCATGGGTGTCTTGGCTGCTTCTATAATTAATGTTCTCCTAGTTTGGGATGCCTGTTTAGCTAGGCGGACATGTCTCAGTAGGTTTGCAGCTGAGGCATTCTCCTTCCATTTTTATATGATGGACTGAACAGTGCTCCGTGAGATAATTAAAGCTTAGGCTATTTTGTTTTTCTTATAACAGAACCCAGCTTTATGCTTCTCTACAACTTTATCCCTGAACTGTCTGGTGTGTTCCTTGGTTTTCATGATGCTGTTTGATCCCTAATGTTCTCAAACAAATCTCCGACGCCTTCACAGAACAGCTGTAGTTATACTGAGAATAAATTACAAACAGGCGGACTCAAATGACTAATTTGGTGACATCCGGAGGCAAATGGTGATTCAGGATTTTATTTAGGGGTATCAGACTACAGAGGGGATGAATACAAATGTAAGTCACAATTTTCAGATTTATACTTTTAAAATATTTCGAAAACCATGTATCATTTCCATCACACTGTGTTGGCATGTGAAATAAAATTTCAATTAAATACATTAACGTTTGTGGGCATAATGCAAAAAAAAAAAAAGGAAACATTCGCACAATCACTCCTTAACATTGAAATTGCAATACCAGTAAAGAAATGTGTTGGAATTATAGAAATCATATTTTAAAATACACTTTTCCAGTGTATTGAAAACTTTCTGGACACACATGAATCCCAGCTTCAGACAGGCCTAATAGGAATAATACCCTGACAGACATTGAGGCCTACAGAAGTACCAGTTGCCATGTGTCATGGAATGTGACGTATAGGGAGAGATGACAAGATGGGAGAGGCCCTGTGCTTATCCTCAAGCTGATGGGGTGCTCTAGGTTTTCCCTCTACCCAGAAGTATGCTTGAATGTAGCAACGTCTGAGCCCCTAACCTCTCCCTGTCTCCTGTCCTGGTCCTTATAACTGCCTTCACCTACTACCCAGGGGACAGACCGGGATGGAGATCCAAACAAAAAACAACAGATGGGGGTATAAATAGAAACATGCACACCAAGGACCCACATAAAGGAACTACTACAGGGAGGAGAAACAAAGTAACAGAGAAAGTAACTACATCGGGTACTTTAACACTACACAGCAGCAACAGACAACTAAAACGGCAGCATACCTCTCCAAGTAAAGCTCCAGTGAGAACTGAATAACCGGCAACCCCCTGCAGAGGGCAGAGGTTATTTATCAAGGCCGGAAGTGCAAATCAGAGTAAACACCTGGGTCAGGGTGATGAGCTAACAGCAGGCAAAGCAAAACTAACATTAACCCCCGATGCTGCCAAAGTAAAAGAACACATTTAAAATGTATGGTCTCAGATGAAACGAGCCCTGAGTATGTTACTAGTCCCGAGGCATGAAGTGACAACCGTGACAACATGGCAGCCCATCGACCATGTAACGCAGCTGGCACTTGCACTTTATGGAGTGGGCTCATTTATTTTCCATTCCAAGCCGGATGTGAGATTCAGATCAAAGTAAATGATACTCGGCTCACGCTCGCAGCAGTTTGAGCCTAGTGTTATTAAAATATCACATTGGATTCTCTCGCATCGGATCCAATACATCTGTGTCACCCTGGCCAAATAGTTATAGTGCATGGCTGACAATATATGGCCAGACACTAAATTTTACTGGATTTTTTAATTTCCCTAATTTCCAGTCAAAAGTCTGGACACACATGTTCATACAATGGTTTTCTTTGTTAATATTGGAAACTGACAACAGCAAAAACAGGAAGGAACACATATGGAAACAATAAAACACACATAAAACAAAGTAGAATATGTATTAAACCTTATAATACCCCCTTCACTCTGCTGACAGCTATACACACACTTAGCATTCTCACAAGCAGCTAATCCTATGAACATGTGTCCAAACATTTGATTGGTACTGTATATGTTTAAGAAAGGAAACTAATATATAAAACCACTGAGTTCATGAAGTTCATGAAGTTTTTCAGAAAGTGGTAGGTGTAGATAACATGACCCATTTTGATCAAGTTTAGACTAATGACTAAGTGAACATTAAGCTTGGCTCTGTTCCGATAATGTTGAAGTTTGAGCCACAACAAACAGGGAACAATACAGATTCTATACCAAGGGGTGGTTTACACGTTGCGACATCGCTACCGATATATCATCGGGGTCACCGTTGTTGTGACGCACATCCGGCGCCGGTAGCGACATCACAATGTGTAAATCCTAGGAGCGACGATGAACGAGCTCAAAACAGTCAAAAATCGCTGATCTGTGTCACGTCGTTTATTTTCATAATGTCGCTCCTGCTGCAGATACGATGTTGTTTGTCGTTCCTGCATTACCACACATCACTGTCTGTGAAGCCGCAGGAACGACAAACATCTCCTTACCTGTGTCCACCATCAATGCGGAAGGAAGAAGGTGGGCGGGATGTTATGTCCCTCTCATCTCCGCCCCTCCACTTCTATTGGCCGGCCGCTTAGTGACGTCGCGGTGATGCCGAACGCACCTCCCCCTTGAAGGAGGGATTGTTCGGCGGTCACCGCGACATCACCGACCAGGTATGTGCGTGTGAAGCTGTCATAGCGATAATGTTCGCTACGGTAGCAATCAACACATATTGCATGTGTGACGTGAGCGGGTGCAACCGCGCTCGACATCGCTAGCCGATGCTAGCGATGTCGCAACGTGTAAAGTACCCCTAAGACTAGTAAAATAAAATGTTACAGTCGATACAGTCCTTTATGAGAAAGCTATCTACTGTGTATCAAGAAATGAACTTATACGCTTGAATCCTCTACACAAAGATACGAACTCTCCAGTCCATAGAATAGTAATTCCATTTCTACTAAATTAAACCCATGCAAAATTCTGCATGGGACAAAGAGATGCAAAAATGTTCAGATTGAATACTGCCCAGAAACACAATAAAATACATGAAGTAGATTAAAATTCACAATGTGAATTACAAAAGCTCGACAAGCATTTTGGTTCTGGCCACCTGGGACTTAGCGTTATTAGATCAGATAAGCTGCACTAAGAGGCGTAGAGGAATTTACTAAACCGTGACAATCATTTTCCTCCTATCTGATCTAATCATACAGTGTATTGATAACCTTGATTACGAGAATGTAAATACTAAGAAAGTTGCAAAATGAACATGTGAGAAGTAATATTAGTTAAAGTAGTTACTATTTAAGGGTATGTGCTCACGATCAGGACCCGCTGCGCCATGGAAGCGGCAGGTCCTGACCTGTGGGGCCACGAGTCTCCTCCGTAGGAAAATGCAGCTGTCCTTGCCCATGATCAGGGTTCAGGGTGCTGCTATCTCTTACTTGTGTTCTCCCTTCGGAGGACGCTTGCGACTCCGCAGCAAAGAATTAACACGCTGTGGCTTGGAAAGCTGCACCGCCTGTCAGTTTTCGCTGGGGGCCATACAAGCAAAGTGGGCGTGGGATTTCTATAAATCCCATCCACTGTGCTTGAACTGTGCAATACAGCATTTTTGATGCAGCGAAAACACTCTGCATCCAAAACGCGGCAAACACTGATCGTGAGCGCGCACCCTAAAATGTATGTGCTAGATGATCACAAAGTAAAAACTTTAGATAGTTGGGGGTGTGGCAGACGTTGCACTAATATGACTGGGATCTTTACACTGATGTAATCAACTTCTTTAAATGGTGGTTTTAGCCTTCACACCTACATCGTAGGCTGTATTCAGCTGGCATATCCATGGACATGAAAGAGAACCTGTTACCAAGTTGTCCCGATATAAAGTACGACCACCACCTTTCAAGCCACTTTTACAGCATTCTAGTAAGCTATAGGTCTATCCTCAATCCCCTCAGCATAGCACAACAAGGATCTTTTATTATAACCACGGATGGCGCAGTCCAGTCCGATAGAAATCTCTGTTCTTGATCCTCCTCTCTTCCTGAAATCGCGGTCCTCTTTCCCTTTGTCAAGTTATGGAATGCGGGCTACAGTACTTTCCTCTACATTGCCAAGAGCACAGCAAAGTACACCTGTTCAGGAGCGCGATTGGGAGACACTGTGTTGCTGACTTAGGAAGCAGCATCCACATGAGGAAGGGAAGGAGGACAGCGATTGTAGGAAGAGTGGAAGCGCCATCTGTGGGTATAATTAAAGGTCTTTTTTGTGCTACGCAGAGGGGACAAACATACAGCTTACTAGAATGCTGAAAAAGTGGCTTTAAAGGAAATGGTCGGATTTTTTATTGGGACAACCTGTCAACAGGTTTCTTTTAAAAGGCCACTGATGGCTCACATGTAAGCCGATCAGCAGAAGTCTAAAATCCTGTTTAAACTGCAGTTAAATGGGGTACAGAACGATTGTCTTATTCCCAAATAATATAATTCTCGGCAGAACATGTCCTGTTTATGCAGTACAAAGTGCTGCTAAGAAAATGATTTTTAAGGAAGCTTAAAAATCATTTTACCCAACGAACAAGCATTTTACGCTTTTGTCAGGTGACTGGAAACCGGCTTAGACAAGTGGATAATCGGGTATGCATGTTCCAAATTATTGGCCAAGGTAAATCAACCATGGCAGGAATAAGGAATGCAGACCTCAACTTCATCCAACATCTTTATGGTATGTTCACATGATGAATTTTTCTACGAGCAATTTTTTGGTAAACCACAGATCCACATGCTGCTATTAGCAGGTTTTTATTATATATTCTGAAGACAACCGGAGATAAGGGCGGAAACACATATTTCAGCTATGTTATTTAATAAGCTGTGCACTGTTGTTTACTTACATTGAAAGTTTTATCACTAGGACATTATCATTGCGGAGACCAGCTGAATCATGCCAAGTTGTCCGACCATGCCTACTCCTTTGATAAACAGTTCACTGTCAATAGACCATGTAGCTGTAGTGTGGGTGGGGTTCACTTTTTTTTTAGCTCTGCTTCATCCTATATCTAAGAACTCAACTGCTGCACGCAGTAAACTAAGTTATGCATTGTTGGAATTGGAGTCTCCATTCCCACATTATGCTGCTCTCAGATGAGGACGCAAAATCCTGCTGACCAATTCCCTTTAAAGTTAAACTGAAAAAATATTGATAAAAGTTGCAGAGCGTAGTTTATCTCCAGCATTTCTTTAGAGAATGAATAGACCAGAGTGAACATGGTTGTCCTCTGTTCCATTCAGACAGATCTCTCAAGAGTCCTGAGCTCGAGATTGGTGGTAGTTCCAGTGGTCGACACAATACCTTATATACTTGGCACAAAGTCTTTAATGGTACATTAACACAGAACACATGTCTTGGAAAAATTTCTACACTGTCTGAATTTCAGAAAGAGGTTTAAAGAAATCCATTTATCTACTGTAAATCAATATCATTAACATTTAAGGAAAGGGATGGGGGAACTGTCCAGTTACATAAAATTCTGCAACAAATCGACCATACTAGACTGAAAAGAGCTGGCAGGTAGGGGATTGAGGAACACCATGGTGCCGGAAAGTTAGCAACATGTCCGCTAATAAATATTACAAAATGAACAGCAGATTTATGCACAAAACATACGTAAGTACATTATCATATGGAAGGGACCTACAGTATGTCCTAACTATAAATCAGACCGTGCAGGCCAAGATTCTTAACACTGCAGTATCTTTAGGATATTTTAGTGATGTGATGTATTTTAGTAAACCACAAGTTTTCTGTTCATCAATATGGAATAAAGTCCAACATGCAATGGATTTCTGTAATGTTTTATGGATGATGAAATGAGCATGTAGGAATGTAAGCTTGTACATGCAAGTACTGGACTACGGTGTTATTGCAATGAGAAACGGTTTACAGAAAGGTTTCCAGAGCCTGATGCATTACGGCTGCTTACACTACAATTCTCAGCAGGCTTGACCAGGGTTAGCTGCCACAGATCAGGTTGACTGATTTCTAATACCACTCTCAAGGGGTGAAGCTGACAAAACTGCAGCGCTCGTCGTATTAACCTGCTGAGGCACCGTACACCACACTCACAAAGCCTGTTCTAGAAAAACACTAGAAAGCGAAAAGTCTACATAAGAATGTGATGATCCTCCGCTTGCTTCTAACTCGTCCACTTATGTATAAGGCATATGCATGCAGTTCATCTGGTCATAGAGTTAGACGGATTACTCTAAAAACTATTTGTACATATAACCAAGCATACAGCACACGGTGTACACAAGTAAACATTAGCAGTAGAAAAGTCTATAATTGTTTTTTAGAACTTCAGTTAGAAAACAGATGTCAAATGGAAAAGCAGAGATTTACTATTTAAAATGATATGGAAATCTGTCCTACTTGCATAAAAAAGTAGAATATATACTGTGCACCAAATATATTATATGCTCCTGAAGAACAGCACTGATTTAAAGGGAATTGGTCAACAGGTTTTTGCTCTGTAATCTGAGAACAGCATGGTAAAGGGGTTAAAAACAAAAATCAGCTATGCCTCTCTTATTAGGCTCCCTGCTGTTATTTACTTAAACTAAAGGCTTTATCACTTGATGATTATCACTGCTGTGACTATCTGATTCTTGCCATATTGTATGACATGCCCCTCCTGTGATTAACACGTCACTGTCAATGCACAATCTCTATCGAGAGCATGCTTTGGGCAGGGACAGCTCTTGGTTCAACAGCTTTGATAAATCTATAACCTCTGATTATATCAGAATGGCTGCAGCCAGTAATCTAAGGGATAAAGCATTGGATTTAGAGTCTCTTTGCCTACATCATGCTTCTCTCAGATGAGGTAGCAAAAAAACCTGCTGACCGATTCTCTTTAAGGCTCCGATGCCTACCAGTGTATAGGCATACAGGGGCATACTCTTCATATAAGATCCCACTGCAAAAGACGTACACTACATTATGTATGATTTTTCCAATGTCTCTATACGATAGCATTGTCAACAGAACTTTATTATACAGTTCGAAAGAAGGTACGAAAAAAAGATGTATGTAGTACTACACATTATACATCTTTTAGAAAACAAACACAAGTTTTTAATAGGTGAAAAGGGGATGTTTATATATATATATATGTATGTATATATATATACACACACACACACACACACACACACACACACACACACACTCACATATACTTTATATATATATCAACAGGTTTTGTCATTTAACAACAGCAGAAATTCAGCAGGCTCCCATGAGGTCCTTACCGCTTCACACAATAATGCGCTTCCTCTGGACTATCCTTGCTGTTTTTAAATTACAGACAAAAAAAAATGCAAACAGTCAGCGCTGAAGTCTGGCTATACATATATTTCACTAAATAGAATCATTACAATGGAAGCACTGATGCCAAATTAGTGAGCCCCAGAAAAAACAAGTTCTTTGTTATTATATACTGTAATTGTTTTGTTTCATCATTTAATAAGGTTGTCCACTACTTTTACATTGATGGCCTTTTCTTAGGATAGGTCATCAATGTCTGAAAGGCCTGGGTCCAACTCCAGACTCCCTTGACAACTTGCTGTTCTCAGTGTCGGTGATGGTAGCAGGCAGCTAAAAATGCACAGTTCCGAAGCTGCCCTGTCTTCTGATAGCGTCCGGGTACTGCACATCCGCCTCCTATTGATTTGAATGAGAGGCGGATGTGTGGTGTCCGGCCACTATCAGAAGAAGGAACAGCTCAGGAACTGAGCATTTCTGGTCACCACCAGCACCAAGAAAAGCAAATGAGAGGGGGTGCTCGGTGTCTGACCCTGGCCAAATAGATATTTATGACCTATCCTAAAAATAAGCCAATATGTTACAGTAATGGACAACTAGAAATAGGTGAACCTGTGATTTGGATTTTCGAACAGAACAACAAATTTAAAAATCGAGGTTCGGGTTCAGATGCTTTCTGTGCGAACAAAACCCACGCAAGCAAAGCTCTGCTCAGTCCTGTGCGAGCAGAGTTTGAACGGCGCACAGTGGTAGTAACAACAGTGTGATCACATGTAGTGTGCAACAGAAAAAAAGTTTGAAAAAGCCTGCTCATCGTCCCCCGGAAGTGATATGCTTATGGCTGGCTGTATGTGGGCGAAGACTTAAACTACAAATCAGTGACTTGATCCGGAGTTCGGGTCAAGCTCGAGCCTGTGGAGCTAAACTCGTTTCTTGCCGGCAAATCGAGCCTCAACAGAACTGCTCATCTCTATGGACAACCGAAATAAGGATGTCAGGAATACAGCAGGCTTGTATGATGTAACGAGAATTTCGCAAGGCAACTCGCTTTCTCTGAAATATTCCTGCTGGTTTTAATAGAAAAAAAGAAATGCAAATACTCAGAAGAGAAGCCGTGCTGTACATCTGTCATAGTACATAGAAGTAATACAAAGGAAGCATGGATGCCAAATAAGTGAGCCCTAAAATCCAAGTTCTCATTTTTATTTTCCATCATTTAAAAGACACCAGGAATACAGCAGGCTTTATGAGGTAAAGGAGGTTTTAGGCAGCAATGTGTTTCCTCTGACAGACACTGCTGTATGAAATGGTCGCTACTTCATACAAGCCTGCTGTATTCCTGTTGTTTTTAAATGAGTGGTAAGAGGAAGCGCATTGCCGTGCGAAATGAGCCGGCTGTATTCCTGCTGCTTCTAAATGATGGAAAAAAGATATGCCGAGAAAGATAACTTTGTTTTTAGGACAAACATCTTCAGCATTAGTGCATCTGTTGTAATACTCATATTTACTATAGTAAGAGATATACAGCATGGCTTCATCACTGAATATTTGCATTTCCATTAAAAATGCTTATTCCTTCCACCTGCTACAAGACGCATCATTTTGTCTGCCTCCGAGTCTTTCCTTCTACTTCCTTATCTTCTTTTTCACAAACGGTCTTCAGTATGTGTTCCACTACATTCTCACTACAGTTTATCAGCTTCTTATTGCCTAAAATATCAGTGTGTTACATAATCAATTCAGAACACAGCACAGTATTAGTGATATTTAAAATAACCAAAGATAAAATGGGTAAAATGTAACCATGGCAGGAAATAAGTGGAAGTCTTTACGCACAACTACTACATTGCTTGTGTTTGTTTCTCCAGTGCAGGTTCTAGGACAAGTTCAATGATTATCTGTGAAATTAGACGTATACCACAGTGAATAGCAGATTAAATTTGATAATAATTTCCTTGGGACACATTGTGTTTACTATGCGATTTAGCAAGCTATGTTATCTTGTTTGTCCAGTGTATTTCTACAAATTGCTCCTTAGAGAATTAGCCGCTTCTGTTCATTTAAAAATGCACAAGATATAAACGATAAGCACGGAGGAACTTGCAATAAAAAAACAAGGAAAGCATTGCACCCTAAGATTATAGAGGACAATTAACTTCAGTTATAAGAACACCCATATGCAATCTATACAGCAGGGGTGAAGAACTTTTTTTCGGCCGGGGGCCATTTGGAAATTTCTGCCAACCTTCAGGGGCCGCACAAAATTATCAATGTGAAAATAAACCAGCTATATTTGGTCAAACAATTAATTAACTTACTCCTATTGTATTGGACGGAGCTGCTTCGGTTTGGTGTGGCTGTGATGTTCGGCGATACTTATGCGGCTTCTCACAGCTGCTTTTCCAGGTTTGTCACAGTCTGGAGCGCAGTCAACTCTTTGTGATAATAAGATTGGTAGACCATATACATCACATACCAGACACAGGGACGGGTGTATATAAATCACAGGAGACACATACATGACTAAAGGGGCTGTTGGCAAATAACATCACATAGGAGACACTGGAATTGCTGTGTATACACATAGGAGATGCTGAGACTGCTGTATATATATCAGATAGGAGATGCTGGGACTGCTGTATATACATCACATAGGAGACACTGGAACTGCTGTATATACATCACATAGACGCTGGAACTGCTTTATATACACATCACATATGAGACGCTGTGACTGCTGTATACAGTGTCTCCACCCATATCCAAGATATGCAAGGTGTCGATTTATATTGACTTGATGATGCCCTACAATTTTTTTAATTCCCTTTTTTTCTCTATCTTGTTTCGTTTTTGAGATAAAAATGCTAATTTCGTTGATTTCCACCTGGTGGCGCTATAGGTGGTTTCAATTCTTAGCGCATGGCTACTTTACTATACCTAGACACCACCTCTATTCCTATAGCTGCCGCCGTTCTTAAGTTAATGGTGGTGGAGAGGATATGAGTGGACACACTGTATACACATCACATAAGAGACGCTGTGACTGCTGTATATACACATCACATAAGAGACGCTGTGACTGCTGTATATACATCACAGAAGACACCTACATCACAGGAGACACTGGGGGCACATACATCACACGCCCCTTCTGTGATGAATGTGCTTCCCGCCACTCCTGTGATGTTTATGCGTCCAGCCCTTTCTGTGAGGTATATGCTTCTAGCCCCTTCTGTGAGGTATATGCTCCCAGCCCTTCCTGTGATATATATACCCCCAGCCCTTCCTGTGATATATATACCCCCAGCCCTTCCTGTGATATATATGCCCCCAGCCCCTCCTGTGATATATATGCCCACAGCCTCTCCTTTGATATGTATGGTCCCAGCATCTCCAATGTGATGCATATGCCCCAGCGTGTGATCTATATGCCCCCAGTGTCATACATATCAGAGAAAACTCTGGGGGCATATACATGACAGGAGGGGCTGGGGAAAAGACATTACTAGGTTACTAGGAGGCATAAGCATTGCAGGGCAGCACAAAGAGCACAGACATCACTAGGTGGGCACAGACATCACTAGATGCACACAGACATCACTAAGTGGGCACAGACATCACTGGGCAGCCACAGTCATCATTAGGAGGCACAGACATTACTGGGCAGCCACAGGCATCACTGGGGGGGCACAGATATCACTAGGGGGCACAGACATCACTAGGGGAGCACAGACATCACTAGGGGGGCACAGACATCACTAGGGGGGCACAGACATCACTAGGGGGGCACAGACATCACTAGGGGGGCACAGACATCACTAGGTGCACAGACATCACTAGGGGCACAGACATCACTAGGGGCACAGACATCACTAAAGGCACAGACATCACTAGGGGCACAGACAGTACTGGGTAGCCTCAGGCATCCCTAGGGGGTGCACAGGCATAACTAGGGGGGGCACAGGCATCACTAGGGGGGCACAGGCATCACTAGGGGGGAACAGGCATCACTAAGGGGGAGCACAGGCATCACTAAGGGGGGCACAGGCATCACTGAGGGGGGGCACAGACAGCACTTGCAGATCAAAGACATCACTAAGGGGTACACAGCACTAGGAGTGGTACATCCTATTGGAGGGAACACAACATTGGGGGTGATACACATCACTGGGGGCTGCACACAGCACTGGAGGGAGCACGCTGAACCGGAGAAGGGGGGGAGAGCGGGCACACAGCGCTGGAAAGCGGACGGCACACGGTGCTGGAAATCGGGAGGCACACGGCTCTGGAAAACGGAAGGCACACTGCACTGGAAAGCGGGTGGCACACGGCGCTAGAAAGTGGGAGGCACACGGCGCTGGAAAGCGGGTGGCACAGCGCCGGAGAGTGGGCACACAATGCTGGAAGCAATGAAGCTGCTGTGGGACAGAAGCGCAAAGCGCTAAACCCGCCCATAAAGTCCTGAGCACGCTGGCACCAGCCAGCGAGAGCTCATTGGTGCACACAAGCAGCGCATGTGGGGATTTAAAGGGCCAGCGGCCGGTAAGACTGTGGCGGCCGGAGCACTGCCACTACCGGGAATCTGCCCGAGGGCCGCAGAAAAGGTCATGGCGAGCTGCATGCAGCCCGCGGGCCGGAGGTTCACCACCCCTGCTATACAGTATAGTCTATATAAAACAATGCATACACCAGCTAATTTGGTCACTAGCAATTATATACTTCTGTATACAGGCCAACCTCCTAGTGGTGGCCAAAGGCAGCTGAAAGGTCTAAACCAAAGAGAGATATTACTGTAAAAAATATGATGGAGGCAGAATCTGTACTTAAGAGTTCATGCACTTAGTAAGACTGAATACACCAACCCTAGACAGTGACACATTGGGTTTCTACCAGTCGGTATTGCAAATCACGTACATCCAGACTCGGATTGGCCTACAAGGGGAAAAGGTGAATCCTCTGGTGGGCCCCTGTGCAGGAGTTGGTCACCCACCGCGTTATGTGAGTAGTAGTTGGCACAATACATTTGATTCACTGTGTACCGACAATGGCAGCATCTCATTTATTTATTAAACTGCCCAGTTTATTATATAATAAATTTGTGAATGTGGATAATGTAATATATGTACGGTATGTAGCTGAACACTGGGCCCCCAAACTCAATGTTACTGGTGGACCCTTGTCTCCCCAGTAGGATACTGCATACATTAGTGTTCCATTGTTTGGTGCTTCCTATACTCCCTTAGAACATTTCTTCCAATGCAGAACACTTCTGTACGAGGTAATATGATGGAGGTGCACGTATAGGTATTGAATAAGCACATATCAAGTGGATATATAGTATATTCTGCACAGTACTAAATCATAAGAATTTAATTCACTTTGCAACATTAGAAATATAACTTAGTTCTGCTGATTAATGTTTACAGAAAAAAAAAACTATATATACTGGATCTCTAACAAAATCCTCTGATTCAGCATGTAACAAATTAGAGATCTGTGAGCCATAACATTCTTATTTCACAATATTCCCTGGATCTGTCTATGATGGTATTGAGTTCCATAGACTGCTTCAGGTATGCATGTAAGTATCCGAAGCAGCTGCTCATACACCTGACAGTAAATCCAAGTGGTTACCTGCTGTTTGGACTCACCTGGTATGTGTCCCACAGCCTGATGGTGCACCGCAGGGGAACCTCTCTCATCAGAAGATTATTCATCCAACGGAAAGCAAATTGCAGGTATTCAACCTCATACTGATGTAAGTGTCTGTGTACTTGTTCTGAAAGCAAGAATAAAACCACTTGTTACATCTTCAGATGCTTCACATTATCGTACACTAATAATATAATCACGGTGCAAGCCACTGAGCAAATCCAGAAACAATAACATTTTTCTTATAGGAGAGTAAATATTTATGTGTAAATCGAATAAACAGGAATAAAATAAAATATATAGTCATCTTGGGCTAATAAATACATATAATATATATGCACAGTCTTTAAAAAGTAATCATGCCCTGTGAACTTTTCTACATTTCTTCACATTACGCCCAAACACTTAAATGTATTTTATGTGATATACCAAAAATAAGTAACAAATCTTTGTGAAGTAGAAAGGAAATGATACATGGTTTTTCATATGTTTAAAAAATATGAATCTAAAAATTGTATACAGCCCTCTGTAGTCTGATACCCCGAAATTAAATTCTCAGTGACACATTGCCTCCATAAGTCACCTAGTTATTAAATTGAGTTTACCTATGTGTAATTTATTATCAGTATAACTACAATTGTTCTGTGAAGGCCTCAGAGGTTGTCTTGACAACTTTAGGGGTCAAACAGCATCAGGAAAACCAAGGAACATAGCAGACAGATTAGGGATAAAGTTGTAGAGAAGAGTAAAGCAGGGTTCAATCCATCATCCAAAAAAATATGTATTATAACACAGCTGCAAACCTACAAAGGCATGGCTGTCCACCTAAACTAACATACCAAGCCAAGAGAGCTTTAATTAGAGAAGCAGCCAAAAGGCCCATGGTCACTCTGAAGGAGCTGAAGACATCCACAGGTCAGGTAAGAGAATCTGTCAACAGGACAACTATTAGTCATATTCTCCACAAATCCGGAATTAAGAAAGAGTAGCAAGAAAAATACAATTTAAAGCAAGCCATAAGAAGTTGCGTTTATAGTTTGCAAATGGCCATGTAGAGAACACAGCTAGCATGTGGAAGGTGGTCAGATAAGACAAAGTAGGTCTTTTTGGGTTAAATGCAAAACACTGTGTGGGGGAAAACTAAAACTGCACATCAACATGAAAACACCATCCCCCACAGTCAAACATGGTGATGGCAGCATCAAGCTGTGGAGTTGCTTTTCTTTTAAATCTGAAAATAAGGAGCGCTGATAGTGTAACACCAAAGTGATCAGTGGGGTATACCTAGAAAATATACACTCACCTGGATCAGTTGTGACAGTCACAACCACTAGTGCGCATGAGATAATGGCGTCTGCTGCAGCCCCACGTGGATGAGCATACAAGACAGGGTAGAGAAGGGGTTAATGCCGCGCATCAGCCGAATGAAGACGTATAATGTTGATGAAGATGAGTATTCTTTTATTTCATAGGTCTACGCGTTTCGAGGCGAACCTCTTCCTCAGGACCAATGTATCAACAACAAGTCGTTATTGTTGATACATTGGTCCTGAGGAAGAGGTTCGCCTCGAAACGCGTAGACCAATGAAATAAAAGAATACTCATCTTCATCAACATTATACGTCTTCATTCGGCTGATGCGCGGCATTAACCCCTTCTCTACCCTGTCTTGAGTTGCTTTTCTTTAGGAGGGACAGGGACACTGGTCAGAGTCGATGGGAATATGGATGGAGCTAAATACAAGGCAATCATGGAGAAAAACCTGTTAGAGGATGCAAAAGAGTTGACAATACAACTTAGGTTTATCTTCCAGCAGAACAAAACCCTAAACATACTGCTAGAACAATAATGGAATAGTTTAGATCAAAGCCCATTCATGTGTGTGAATGGACCAGCCAAAGTCAGATTTAAATCCCATTGAGAATCTGTGGGAATACTTGAGAATTGCTGTTTTCAGTTGCTCTCAATCCAATCTTACTGAGCAAGAGCTACTTTGTAAAGAAGAATGGGCAAAAATTTCAGCCTCTAGATGTGCAACGCTGGTAGAGACATACCCCAAAAGACTTGCAGCAGTTCACAGCCTATGAATATTTTTTCAAGGCACTATATATAAATACACAAACATACACATGTATATATCCTTATATTCTTATATCCTCATACACAAGACAGAAAAGCTACTGTATTTTGAGTTCTTCTGGATACAGTCATGTGCAGAGTTAATGTGTTTTACCGTGTTTCTACTGTGGAAAACCACTAAAGCACATTTGTGGTTTCTATCTGTGGATTTTCTACCCCTCATTCAAGTATATGGGTAAAATCTGCAAGTAAAATGCATTTACTGAAAGACATTGAGATGCTGCAGTTTAAAAAACGCACTTCAGTTCAATTTCTGCATTGTAAGGTTAAGTTCACACACAGCGTTTTTTCCCGCAACAAACGCACACAAACACAGCGTCCAAAAAAACACATGCAAAAAACGCATGGGTTGTTGATGCGTTTTTGCTCACTGCGTTTTTTTTATCAGTGAACAATGCCATTAAGTATTGTTGAAAAAAAAAAAAAGGTCTGATGTCATTTCCTTCTTCAATATGTTCTTCATTCTCCACTAGTGTATGCAGGAGAGCAGACAGCTGCAGAACTACAAGGCTCAGCATGCTCCATCCAGGACTGTATGCTGGAGGGAGAGGCAGGGGGAGCAGAACTACAAGGCTCAGAATACTTCATCCACTAGTGTATGCAGGAAAGCAGACTGCATTTTCAGAACTACAAGGCTCAGCATCCTCCATCCAGGACTGTATACAGGAGTTTTTTGCCCCCCAAAAAATAACGTGGGCTTCCCTATATTTTTGTATGCTAGCCAGGTACAGCAGGCAGGTACGGGCTGCCCCCAACCCCCAGCTGCCTATTTGTACCCGGCTGGGAACCAAAAATATAGGGAAGCCCTTTTTTTTTTTTTTTTTAATTATTTCATGAATTTTATGAAATAATTAAAAATAAATGAGTAGGCTTCGCCCAATTTTTGAGTCCAGCCAGGTACAACTAGGCAGCTGGGGATTGGAATCCACAGTGCAGGGTGCCCAAGCTTTCTGGGCACCCCCGCTGCGAATTGCAGCCCGCAGTCACCCCAGAAAATGGTGTTTCATAGAAGCGCCATCTTCTGGCGCTGTATCCAACTCTTCCAGCTGCCCTGATGCCGGGTGGCTCGCTGGGTAATAATGGGGTTAGGGATAGCTGTGTATTATCAGCTGGCCCTAAGCCCGAAATTCATGGTGTCACGCCAATATTAGACATGGCCACCATGAATTTCTAGCAAAGATTAAAAAAAACACAACACACAGAATTTTTTTTTTATTAGAAATAAAACACAACACAATTAGTGACTCCATCTTTATTGAAATAAAGAACCCCCCTCCTCCGCAGTAATCCTAGGTCAACGGTCCCGCGCCGTCCAATCGATCCAGATCCAATATCATCTGATCGGTTTGCTGGAAGGCAAAGCGATCAGATGATATCAGGTTCAAGGACGTGGAATCACGTCACATATCAGCTGATTGTATAAAAGCCGTTTATACAATCAGCTGATACATCAGTGCAAAAAAACCTGATAGCTGATAGTTTAAGCCGGCCGGGCGGTAAAAAGCCGGCCTCTCCGCGAAACTTATACAATCAGCTGATGAGTCAGGTGATCGCATCAGCTGATCAGCGGCAGGTCCTGCAGCCATCAGACGTGCCCGGGAGTCTGCACACAGCCAGAGCAGGGGTGGCGGTACCGGGAAGAGGAGTTGGGAGCGGGCATGTACCGGGAGTCTGCACACAGGTGAGTATGACATTTTTTTTTGTACTGTACACATTTGAATTCACAGCTGGTTCCACCTCCCGTCCGGACATGGCGCCGCACGGGAGCGGACATGGCGCCGCACGGGAGGTGGAAGCAGTGGTGGCGGTACCGGGAGGATTCACGCTTCTGTGTTTACCAACAGAAGGAATCCTTTTCCTGTACATGTCACTTTACTACCCATCCCTTGCGTTTATAGCTGCGTTTTTAGTCATAGAAACGTGCTAAAATGCAGCTATAGTTGCAATTTGCGTTTTTCATTGCGTTTTTGAACATCTCATTGAACTCAATGTGTGGAAAACGCATTGAAAAACGCAAAAATAATTGACATACTGCGTTTTTGTGGGCACCACAAAAACACAGTTAAAAAAAAAACGCTTTGTGCAGACAGCAAAAATGAAAACTCAGACTTTGCTGGGGAAGCAAAGTCATGCAGTTTTCTGAACAAAAATGCACCCGAAAAACGCGCAAAAAACGCACTGTGCGCACATACCCTAAAAGAGCACAGTGAGCAGGAGATTAGAAAAAATCTCATCCACTATTCAGGAACTGTAATACGCAGCCTAGAACTTGCATTACCAACAGACATGTTAGTAAGGATAAATCCTAAAAATGGTACCAAATAACAAACCTTGCCAGAATATCTTTACAGAAGGAAGCAAACGTGATGTGGAAGCTGCAGTGACTGTAATATATTAGTACCAAAAATGGAGCAGCACACTGCCTGATAAACTATGTTCCCAGATTACGCCTTGTTGTGGCTGGTGGGTAACTGTAAATTGGCCAATTTGTACACTAAGAACATTCATTTTACAAGTATAGACTAAAAAGCACACTGTGTTGCTGACTTTTTCTGTATGTACATATTGCACTTACTGCAGCATGCACCAGTTCACAATTGCTTCATTTCTGCCAGGAGGAGCTTTCCAGTTCTTGTAGAATACATATAGGAACTTAAACATAACAAAAGAACTATAGCGCTCACATGTGATATGAGGAGGGTAAATGTAAATTGAAGTTTAAGTGATAGATGGGGACAACTTACTTGATGTAGATGATGAAAGTAGATGCAGATGACAGAAGACACAAATCTTCAATTGAACAGCATGGGGTGCTGTTAAGGTGGCGTGTCGCGTGGATGGCTGTATTGCAGAGTCTCACCTGCTTCTTCCTAATGGGTGCAGGGACTGGCGGTGTTCTCTCCACGGAGTCATCGCTTACACCGTGAAACCCGACCGCAGAACACCACCAGTCCCTGCACCCATTAGGAAGAAGCAGGTGAGGCTCTGCAATACAGCCATGCACGCGACACGCCACCTAAACAGCACCCCATGCTGTTCAATTGAATATTTGCGTCTTCTATCATCTGCATCTACTTTCATCACCTACATCAAGTAAGGGGTGCGTCACACACAGCGAGATCGCTACTGAGATCGCTGCTGAGTCACGGTTTTTGTGACCTCATTAGCGATCTCGCTGTGTGTGACACTGAGCAGCGATCTGGCCCCTGCTGTGAGATCGCTGCTCGTTACACACAGCCCTGGTTCATTTTTTTATTGTTGCTCTCCCGCTGATAAGCACACATCGCTGTGTGTGACAGTGAGAGAGCAACAATCCTGAATGTCCAGGGAGCAGGAGCCGGCGTCTGACAGCCTGCGGTAAGCTGTAACCAAGGTAAACATCGGGTAACCAAGGTGGTTACCCGATATTTACCTTCGTTACCAGCCTCCGCAGCTCTCACGCTGCCAGTCCCGGCTCCTGCTCCCTGCACACACAGCTAAGCGGTGTGCGCTGGTAACTAATGTAAACATCGGGTAACCATACCCGATGTTTACCTTAGTTACCAGTGTCCTCAGCTTCCAGACGCCGGCTCCGTGCAAGCGCAGCGTCGCTTGCACGTCGCTGCTGGCTGGGGGCTGGTCACTGGTCGCTGGTGAGATCTGCCTGTTTGACAGCTCACCAGCGACCATGTAGCGATGCAGCAGCGATCCTGACCAGGTCAGATCGCTGGTCGGATCGCTGCTGCATCGCTAAAGTGTGAAGGCACCCTAAGTTGTCCCCATCTATCACTTAAACTTCAATTTACATTTACCCTCCTCATATCACATGTGAGCGCTATAGTTCTTTTGTTATGTTTATTTTCCTTCTACTCACTCTCACACAGAGTGTTTACACTATCAGCAGCTCCAAAGCTGACTTGAGCCCATACTTGAAGTACGGCTCCAGTCACTGTCAGCCTATAACTTATCCTACTCTGCAGCATTCACTGTTTGTCCACTGCCCCTGAGCGCTAGTATCTCTTGTTTCATCAGTCTACATATAGGAACTGCCATCATATTTGGCTGAGAACTCCTCACATCAGTCTGACACAGTTTTTAGTTAGAGCAAGATCCTAACCTTTAAATTTGTAGGCTTTGGCTCAGGAGAGGTAAGACTAATGTCATGTTCATACATGCATGTGTCACTGTCCGACAGTGAAGCACGAACTGTCAGTGTTACTCCATATATGATGTCCAGACGTCCGCAGACAGTCCATGCATCACAGTCCGTACTCAGACTGTGACACATGTATTTGTGACTTTGGCATTATATTTTAGTCAGTTATCTGTAGAAATGAGCGAACCTGAAGTTCGGTGTTCGGTACAAACTCAAACCTTTCTAAGCAAACAAAGTTTGGTTTCGGAGTTTGGGTGCTTTAGGAATGCAAACCACTCACGCAAGCATTGCTGTGCTCGACTATATTCGGTGCTCGGTCCAGTGTGAGCCACTTGCAATGTTTGATCAGCTCACACTGGGGGTAACAACAGAATGAACAGTTGTAGTATGCACCAAAACAAAAGAAATTGGAAAAAACCTACCCTTCCTCAATCGGAAGTGATCTATTTATGGCTGGCTGCATGTGGGTGGAGACCTAAAATGCCCAATTTGTGACAGTTACCAGATCTTTCAGTGCAGCTCCAGTGTCAGGCGTTCTCATCAGACAGTTTCCGCACTGACTCTTTACATATCCTGATAAGGAAAAAAAATTGATATTCTGTTGCCTGGATAAAGTTTCACATTTTAGTGTAGTTCCTTATATATAAATGAAAATTACAACCCAACCGCAGATCTCTTACATGATGGACAACACAGTCCAATTCTGCAGAGGCATTTGACAGTACAAATACTATTCATTAACAGAGCCTCTGACACACGTGAATATAACCTAATATGCTTTCTAATAATAATCTCAAATAAGAGAAATAGTTGCACGTGAAAACAGTGAAAGTCTGTTCTAAAAAAGGTATTTGTTCCTCACTTGACACAAATAATTGTTAGTAAAAAAGAAACTTCTCTCACAAAAGAGAAACTTGAGTACTAGTGTATGTGACTAGAGATAAGCGGACCCGTCAAAGACCCGTGGAAGTTTAGTTCAGTTTGGCGAGTTCAACCAAACTTTAAATTAAGATTGTTTTGGGACCTGAACTTGACCTGAACCCCAATGGAAATCACTAATTGGGTAGCTCGGGTCTCTGACCACATGCAGCCAGCCATAAACAGATTACTTGTGAGGATGGGTGGGAGGAGTTTCTAAATTTTTTTGTTTGGTGCACACTACAATTGAGTGTGCTGTTGTTACCCCCAGTGCGAGCCATTCAAACTCTGCAAGCGACTTGCACTGGGCTGAGCACCAAGTGTAATCGAGCACAGCGATGCGCGAGTAATGTTCATACATAAAGTCCCTAAATTCCAAATCCGAACTCTGTTTTTTGTGTAGTCTGTGTTTGGTACAAACATTGAAGCCTGGATATGCTCATCTCTATATGTAATCATTCTAGTGACCTTCTGGTTCACAAATGGCAAGCTCCTTCTCTTCCCAATGTATATGACATACATTGCACATAAAGCCCCTAGATTCACCAATCTGCAGTAGGAATCATGGGAGTAACTAACCTAAGAACTGCTGCAATGTAGTGGGGCACAAGCTTATGGGCATCTTAATCTGAAAGAATGTTTTAACTACTTCTCGACCACCCATAGACTTTAGACGTTCGTGCAGTCACGTTCCGAAATATCACAGCATTTTAGAATATTTGAACGTCATTGTGCAGGTGTGGAGGCAGAGTCCCAGCTGAACCTCTGGAATGACAGCGGCACTGGAGGGTATATAGGTGATATATAGGAATTAAGAAAGAGTTCTCAGAGTATGGACAACAACTGTAGGAGGGACAAGCTACTGCCAAAGAAATCTTGCTATGGTATTCTACTCTCTCCCCACTGAAAACAACACAGGAACACTGAGCCAAACCAAGTGCTCATGTGTATGGTATGGGGGAATTGAGGAGAAAGCGGTCTGCATAATGAATGGTAGACAGTTATCTCATGTCTATGGGCAACTTTATTTTGTGAACACGGTGCTAATGGAACTGTGCAAATGACGTATACAGCTTTGAAGATAAGTTCTCTCTCAAGACTTACAGATTACTCCTACTTTGAAACATATAAAGATAGTCATAATGATATCTGATAATTGGATTTACATATCATGACTCTAACTGCAAGCTTTAATAAGCCCTGTAAGTATCTGAGAGTCACTAGCATTTAAACAATGATGAATAATGGCTCAATAAATTATGAGCATTGCTCGCCAGTTATATTGATCAAGAAAAGCAATGGCAAAAGCTGAATGAATCCATTCTTCCTTCTTATAAGTAATTGTGAGCAGATGCACTTTCGCAGATAAAGGTAATTTGGTTAGCAATAATTCTAAATTTAAATTTTCCAACTCACTAGAAATAAGCATTTGCACATAATGAATGAACAGGCAAATGTAATTATTGTCATCTATCAACCAAAAAATATTTTTTCATAAAATACTTATGCAGCAGTTTATGATAATAACATTATACAAGAGTGAAAGGAAATGATAGCTCTAATATAAAAATGTATAAGGCTTAAGCAAGAGCCGTTAAACACATTTCTCAGCACTTTTAACATTTCACAGTCATATTTTCCCTCCATAACAAGACACTAAGTTTCCTTAGAGATAAATTATGCAAACCAATGCTGTTAAGAAGACTAATTAGAACTGTATATCAAGCAGGGCGATTACATAAGTAGGATGACTATTTGTAACTGTTCCATGTGTCTCAGAAAGATAGGATGGCTAACATACTGCTCTTATAAAGAGCAACTTGATACATAAAGGGTTATCTACAATAAAACAGGAAAAAACCCCCCCAAAACATTTATCACACATTAACAGAACACATATTACATGTCTGAATGGTGGGGAACACAACAATGAGAAGAATAGGGGTCCTGGACCACAGTGAGGAGAGCTTTGAATAGAATGGTGGTCATACATGAGCCTTGTTGCTTCATTCAACCTCCTCACCTCCTGTGATGATCAAAAATGCTCTCAGCCAACATACTTTAATCTTTGTGTACTAGTAACAAGTACTTTGCATGGATAACCATTAAACACAAAGGTACGTATGTATTAAAAGTAACATTTCATTGTTTCATAGCTCTTAATGTTGGAGGTTGACATCTAGTTATCAAGTTTAACCCATAACCTAACACTGTGATCCAGAGGAATGTAAAAACCTAACAAGGCAGTTGCTAATTGACCCAAATTCTTCCCAACGCCACATACGGCAATAAGGCTAGTTTTCTAGATCAACGCCCTATCACAGAATCTAGTACTCACAAACTAATATTTATTAAAGAAAGGCTTCCATGCTCTCCTTCAATCAATTATTACAATATTATGTAGCAAAATGTTCCATAATCTCACTGCTTTTACAGTAAAGAATCACGATTGTGATTAGGATTAAACAGTCTTTTCACTAGACCTAGAGCAGGGGTCCCCAATTTGTAGCTCGAGAGCCACATGTGGCTCATGAACCCATGGTGTGTAGCACAAGGCTGTCTTCCAGCTTGGTGTATAAGCAACAGGGCTAGCAAATAGCTGAAAGAGCTGACCTGTGACTTTTGGAAGTAGCCAAACACAGAAGAGCAAATCTAAGTGAGGGTAAGTTGGAAACCTCTGGATATTGGTGTACTGCCTTGGTGTGATATCTGTTGAAGAGCTGTCATTACTCCAAAAAGACATACAGATAGGGACTCTAGATTGTGAGCCCCAATAGGGACAGTGTTGCCAATATATGTAAAGTGCTGTGGAATTAATAGCGCTATAGAAATGAATAAATATTATATTATCATTATTCCGTTATTGGGAGCTTTGGGTGTTTCCACTGTGAGTGGGCGGGAGCTAGATGTGGCTTGCTTCTCTCAGAGCTGAATGTGCCTCATGACCCATTTCAGAGATTAGTATGGCTATCAAGTTCAGAAACGTTGGGGATCTCTGATGTAGACTATGCCTCTCATTGTTGCAGGCCTAAGTGCAAAACAATCTTTGTACGATCCGTTCATGTATTTGTACATTGTAATAAGATCGCCCCTAAGCCTTCATTTTTGCAAATTCAAGAACCTCAAATTTGATAACCTGTATTGCAGCTCACCCATTCCCTTAACCCCTTCACGACTTTTGAAGCACACTTATAACCAATAATATTAAAAATGGGGTGCACTAAACTTGCTAAAGAATATATATGTATATATAGACCCGAGGGTGCCACACCATGCAGAGAATGTGTAATTAGAAGAATTTTGAAGAAAAGGGCTCTGCATATAAGGATGTTGTGGTGTGTATAGATTATGTATACTTAAGACTAATGTGTCTCTGTATCATGTCTTAATATGAATTGTATTGCATGCTATTTATCAGATGATATCATTGTAGACCATTTGTTACTAGGTGAACTTTATTTTGTTGAAGCTTCTTTATATTAGAATAATTTGCTATACTGAGTGTCAGCTTTTTTGTGTGTTGTTTTCCTTTAATGATTTTAATATGTCTATAGTTTATATTTAATAAAATTGTAATATTTTAGATATATCTGGTGTGCACATCCTCATATGCAGAGCCCTTTTCTTCAAACTTCTTTTGAAGCACACTTATGTCATGGTTGGGAAGGGGTTACCGCAAGATGACGTAAATGTATGTTATATGTATGTATGTTGTATGTATAAGGGCACAGGAACGGTCCTTGTGCCGGTGCTGCCCCCATCTGTTTAACCCCTTAAAAGTGCGTTCAAGAGCGTTCACAGCATTTAGGAGGTAGGGAGAGGGAGTTCGTTCCTTCTCCCACACGGTTGGGGCCCCCACGATGCAATCACATGGGCCGATCGTTGCCATGGCAAACTGAGGTTAACATAACAACCTATTAGTCAGCCATGCCATCTACAGTGAGACTATTGAACCATGCCAAGAGCATGGTCTAAGAGGGTTCTGTCAGTGTCACACTGACAGGTATAATGTATCACAGTGCTTGTGGATTACAACATATTATACCAGTAAAAAATAAAAATTAATTTTGGATATAGGGACTGAAGAAAAAAAAAAGAATAAATTGTAAAAATATTTTATAGAAATCAGAAAAAAAGAACAAAAAAATTAAAAACTATTATACTAATAATCCGTATATTTAAGTAAAAAAAGCAAAAAAAAAAGTACACGTATTTGGTATCACCACATCCACAACAAACCAGTCTATAAAACTGTCACACTAGTTAATTGCTTCAATGAACACTGTAAAAATTACAAATGTAGCAAAAAAAGTAATTTTTCCTCATACTGATGACACAAAGGTGGAATAAAACGCAATAAAAAATTAATATTTAAATAAAAATTGTATAGCTGAAAAAAATCAACATCCCACAAAAACAAACAGCCATACAGCACCACTGATTAGCAGCTAATTTGCTTCCAATTATTTACTAAAATCTAATACATATAGCTTCAGATCTATTTTCAAGAATTGTTCAGTATCCCAACATAACCACTCTGATAATTAACGAGCGTACTCACCCTTTCATAGACATGTAGCAGATGTCATCAATTCTATTATTATCTTACTAACTGATTTATCACTGAAAACATCTCATCACATTAGATATTAGAATTCAGCATATATACCACCAGGCACAGCAGCAGATGTTAACTTAATTTTTTAGTACTTGCTTTAAATTTGTCACCATTACTCACTGCTCGGCTTCTTTGGTGGGGCAAAGGACACGGTAGTCCACTCCACATATATTTCAAGTAATGCCTTGTTCTTGTGAACCATATACAGGTTATGCATTTCAATGCCCTTTGAAGCCTTATCCATAGCTTAGTATATTTCACTGGGAAAAAATAATTGTCTTGATTTATGACTACCTTGTACTTAATTATTTGCATGCTATACCCTCCAATATGACTTTCTTTGTAAAATAAATAATGATGTCAAAGCATGTGTAAGTCTCTTAGGTGCTCTTAAATGTTAATTATGTCTCCCTTTCAACACCTCTTTCCTAGTTAGTGTATTCCAAAGTACTTGAATCACTCTCACACTCAAGAGGACAAATCATTCTTCCTTTGTATGCATTGTCATGAGCGGCACCGCATGACGTCCTTCATGTAGCTTTTAACCTCCACTGTTGTCAAAATCCTGGAAATCTTCAGCAAAGTAAATATCATTTCATTAAGACCATGTGTTGAAGCAGAAAATATAGATCTATATTTTTCAGAAATAAATTGACAAACTAATTAGAAATGTGTGAATTATTTGCGTCAATTTTGCCATATCGCCTTAGAAATAATTCACGACTGCTGAGTTTGCAAATAATTCTTGTGGGAAAAAAAAGGCAGAAGGAAATGGTTGCTGGATAGGACCACAAAAGTGGCCCCATAATGAATGGAGTGGTAGGTAGTGTGCATGATCGACTACTACTCCATTTATACAGAGCTGTTCGGAGGCCCATTTCTCAGAATCGATAGGTCGCAACCCCAGCAATCGGGAAATTATCCACTTTCTTACTTGAGAATAACCCTTTAAAGGGAACCTGTCAGGTGCAAAATGCACCCAGACCCACGAGCAGTTCTGGGTGCATATTGCTAATCCCTGCCTAACTGTCCCTGAATTTAATAGCACAGATAAAGAGATCTTTAGAAAAAGTATTTCTAAAGATCCTTTATGATTTGCTAATGAGCACATGGACTAGTCACAAGGGCGTTCGTTCCTTCGCTCATTCTGCCCTCTTAGGATGTTAGCATATCCACAGGACCGTGCTAACATGCTATTCAATACCCATTACCTAGTGTCATTAGTGGTGACTTGTGTACCGGTGTCTGTTGTCACTGCGGTTCAGACGCCGGGCAGCGCACATGATCAAAAGTCCCAGCACTTACGATGCAGGGATTTCTGATAATGCACACTACCCGGCATCTGAAGCGGTGCAAACGGACACAATTACATGCGTCACCACTGATGACGCTAGGCAATGGACATTGAACCAAATGATAGCACGCCACTGCGCTAAGAGGGTGGAATGAGCACAGGAACTAACGCCCTCGTAACTAGTCCCTGGCCTCATTAGCATATCATAAAGGATCTTTAGAAATACTTTTTCTGAAGAGCTCTTTATCTATGCTACTAGATGTTGGGACAGTTAGACAGGCATTAGCATTATGCATCCAGAACTGCTCATGGTTCTGGGTGCATATTGCACCTGACAGGTTCCCTTTAAGGATAATTTAATGGTAAAACCATCTGTTAAGGTATTTCTTGTCAGATGCCTGCAAGGGCAATTCAGTGCATAATTGTGAAATGCATAAGGTTGCAATAAAGGATATCATTATGGGGACAGTTCATACCATAGAAAAAGCTGCTAAGATATTTGTGTTTTGTACTTTACCCTATGGAATCTGAAGTAAAAGAAAATTTACGTGACTGTACAAATCTATGAGACAGTAATGCCCCATAAATAAACAAAATGGGACGTTACTGTCAAATGGGACCAAGTTTGATGAGAATTAAGGTACCGTCACACATAACGAGAACGCTAGCGAGATCGCTGCTGAGTCACGGTTTCTGTGACGCAATAGCGATCCCGTTAGCGATCTCGTTATGTGTGACACCTACCAAGGATCAGGCCCCTGCTGTGAGATCTCTAGTCATTGCCGAATGGTCCAGGCCATTTTCTTCAAAGGCGATGTCCTGCTGGGCAGGACACATCGCTGTGTTTGACACTGTGTGACAGGGTCACAGTGACTGCTGAGATCGTTATACAGGTCGCTACTGCGACCTGTATTGTTCCTGCATCGCTGGTAAGATCTGACTGTGTGACATCTCACCTGCGACCTCCCAGCGACTTACCAGCGATCCCTATCAGGTCGCATCGTATTCGGGATCGCTGGTAAGTCATTGTGTGTGACTGGGCCTTTAGCCTAATGTCCGGGAAATTAACAGATTCTGATTTGGTGTACCTCAAAAGGACATTCCCATCTAAAAATGAAAGTCCATATAACTATGATAGTACAGTTAGGTCCAGAAATATTTGGACAGTGACACAAGTTTTGTTATTTTAGCTGTTTACAAAAACATGTTCAGAAATACAATTATATATATAATATGGGCTGAAAGTGCACACTCCCAGCTGCAATATGAGAGTTTTCACATCCAAATCGGAGAAAGGGTTTAGGAATCATAGCTCTGTAATGCATAGCCTCCTCGTTTTCAAGGGACCAAAAGTAATTGGACAAGGGACTCTAAGGGCTGCAATTAACTCTGAAGGTGTCTCCCTCGTTAACCTGTAATCAATGAAGTAGTTAAAAGGTCTGGGGTTGATTACAGGTGTGTGGTTTTGCATTTGGAAGCTGTTGCTGTGACCAGACAACATACGGTCTAAGGAACTCTCAATTGAGGTGAAGCAGAACATCCTGAGGCTGAAAAAAAAGAAAAAAAATCCATCAGAGAGATAGCAGACATGCTTGGAGTAGCAAAATCAACAGTCGGGTACATTCTGAGAAAAAAGGAATTGACTGGTGAGCTTGGGAACTCAAAAAGGCCTGGGCGTCCATGGATGACAACAGTGGTGGATGATCGCCGCATACTTTCTTTGGTGAAGAAGAACCCGTTCACAACATCAACTGAAGTCCAGAACACTCTCAGTGAAGTAGGTGTATCTGTCTCTAAGTCAACAGTAAAGAGAAGACTCCATGAAAGTAAATACAAAGGGTTCACATCTAGATGCAAACCATTCATCAATTCCAAAAATAGACAGGCCAGAGTTAAATTTGCTGAAAAACACCTCATGAAGCCAGCTCAGTTCTGGAAAAGTATTCTATGGACAGATGAGACAAAGATCAACCTGTACCAGAATGATGGGAAGAAAAAAGTTTGGACAAGAAAAGGAACAGCACATGATCCAAGGCACACCACATCCTCTGTAAAACATGGTGGAGGCAACGTGATGGCATGGGCATGCATGGCTTTCAATGGCACTGGGTCACTTGTGTTTATTGATGACATAACAGCAGACAAGAGTAGCCGGATGAATTCTGAAGTGTACCGGGATATACTTTCAGCCCAGATTCAGCCAAATGCTGCAAAGTTGATCGGACGGCACTTCATAGTACAGATGGACAATGACCCCAAGCATACAGCCAAAGCTACCCAGGAGTTCATGAGTGCAAAAAAGTGGAACATTCTGCAATGGCCAAGTCAATCACCAGATCTTAACCCAATTGAGCATGCATTTCACTTGCTCAAATCAAGACTTAAGACGGAAAGACCCACAAACAAGCAAGACCTGAATGCTGCGGCTGTAAAGGCCTGGCAAAGCATTAAGAAGGAGGAAACCCAGCGTTTGGTGATGTCCATGGGTTCCAGACTTAAGGCAGTGATTGCCTCCAAAGGATTCGCAACAAAATATTGAAAATAAAAATATTTTGTTTGGATTTGGTTTATTTATCCAATTACTTTTGACCTCCTAAAATGTGGAGTGTTTGTAAAGAAATGTGTACAATTCCTACAATTTCTATCAGATATTTTTGTTCAAACCTTCAAATTAAACGTTACAATCTGCACTTGAATTCTGTTGTAGAGGTTTCATTTCAAATCCAATGTGGTGGCATGCAGAGCCCAACTCGCGAAAATTGTGTCACTGTCCAAATATTTCTGGACCTAACTGTATGTTATGTGTGTTGGGGATCTGACCTTTGAGATTTCTGTCTATCAGTATAATGAAGGGGCTGAGGTTTCTTCTTGTCTTGGCAAACACTACTGTATTTATGATGAAACCAGGATGAGAAAAACACATAATTTACAGACATTGCACTGTAAAGCCATTGATAAGGGTTTTTTCTCCTAATTTATTTCAGCCAGAAACTTGTTATTACATCTGAATAAATAGCTGTCTTTTTTTTGCCATGCAGGCGGTTTGAGATGTGCAAGTATTAATTCCTAAGTAATGTGATTACTGAGGCTTCTGACTTATAGAAATGAAATGCTAACACACCGGGATTACTGAGTATCATTCCTTTATTGATTTCTATTAAATATGTAGTGTACAAAGGGTCTTAATCAACGGGTGTTTATAAAGTTATAGGATAATACATGAGGAGAAAAACAAAAGCACACGGGGCATCCAGCTGGAAACACAGCATTACCATTCAGAGGTGCTCCTGAACATGAGGATCACTGCAGTAAAGCCAGAAATCTAGCACTAAAATACAAATTACTGGTAACATAAATTTTAAAACAAAATAGTTCATTTCCATTTTTGCAGAGCAATAAACTGATATAATGAAGATCATTTTTCAAAAATATTCAGGGGGCGTAAAACAATTTGGGAGAACTGTCAAAAAAGCTCAAAGTTTTCCAGCATATTTAATGCACAATATTTTGCACGTCTTAAATTTTAATAGTTGGCCAAAACAGATTAAAAGATAACAAATATGCCACTCAGTGCTAGGGAGGTTTCCCTAATATAACTGGAAGGAAAGGGTAAAATCCACGCTGCCAATGGAGGAGATCAGGATGGATGAATAAAGTAGTTAAGTCTACGCGTTTCCAAGGATGAGGCTGCTTCTTCAGGACACAAAACTACACTTGTGTCTCTTCCAGTCATATTCTCAGGGAGGTTTCCCGGCAAAGTTATGTAGCAGTGGGAAGTGCTAATTGGGAAGCAGTTGAGGTAAGAGTTATGCCAGCATGTGCTAACCATTCACAATAGACTACAAGAAGGTAGTCCGTAAACTCATTTTCTCTTTGCCGCCGTATTGGTAAATTGGGTAGACTCCACCTTGAGTGGGTGAAACAGATTATAGGTATGGACATAGATTACAACCATTTCCCTTCCTACATAAACCTTATACAAATTATACCTAACCTTTGTGGATACACAGTTAAAACACAGTATGGATTTTCAAAAGGTTTGGATTACAGGTATTAAAAACTCTGGATTACAAAATATCCCCCTGCTTAACCGTGAGGATTCAAAGCCTTTTGGGATATACATTTCTCACTAAAAAATATTTCTGAAGCGGGGTTTAATTACATTTCCATAATTTGAATCCTACACCTTCGCTGTATAACTTTGCACAGCAAACCGCAGAATGAGGGTATTGATTTATTTTACCCGCCTATATAGTGGGACTAATTCCACAGCACTTTACAGATTTTATCACAGTCCGCATTGGGGCTCACAATCTAAATTCCCTATCAATATGCCTGGAGTGTGAGAGGACACTGGAGAATACGCAAACAGTCCACGCAAACATGGGGAGAGCCTACAAACTCCTTGCAGATATTGTCTTTGGTGGGATTTGAACCCAGGATCCAAAAATTAATAGCGCTGACCACTGAGCCACCTTGCTGCACTGTCATGCTGACATTTAGAGCCAAACATATTAGATTTATCATACATAGTCAGCAAAAGCTAAATAGTGGGAAATATTCTAAAACAATGTTTTAAGTAAAAAATGTAAGCACTTAAATAAAACCCAAAAAAGAGATCAGACTGAACATCTGCCATTTATAATCTGCATTGGGACAGGAACTATCACTTTTCATTGTATATACACAGACAAGCAAAAGGGTAACAATGTTTTTAACTTTTGACTTTCAGGCTCCATATCAATACAGCTTCAAACGTAAGACTACCTTCATTTTATAGACATTCATCTTGGCTATCTCATACCATAAATCTGATTTGTAACTATTTAGGAGATGATTAGTTATACAGATTCTTGTCACGTCACTGCATTGTTACTGTTTTGATCCTGATGGTGAAAAAATCTTTTATTCCTGTATACTACAATTTCCAACCTATTCTCATATTCCCCAATAGCTCAGTGTGTTATTAGGTTGATTCCTAACCGAAAGGTCACCGGTTCTATTTGAGGACAATCAATGAAGATTTCCCGAGAAATAGTACCATCCAGCTTATCGTTAGCGGTCTCCTGCTCAAAAAAATTGCAAAACTGCATCATGTGAGTGCCATGACAGTTGGAAGAGTACAAAATGAAGTTCATCTAATCGATTCAAAAACATGAGTTGGACGTCCAGGCAAAATATCAGAGTGAACAACTCGACACCTCATAAGGTTTATCAGTCCTGGTGCGAGAAACATGGCAATAGAGGTGGCTCGTAGGTTTCTTAATAGTGACATCACAGACATCCATGCAAGCTCCATGCGATGCAGGTTACACAAGTCTGGAATGGTGGCCCAAAAAAGGTAAGAAGCTTCGACTTTAATACTGTCATAAGAAGAGTCGGCTTGAGTTTGAAAAAAAAGTGCAAAAAGTGGATAGCAGAAGATTGGAAATGGGTGATAAAACAAAAGTCAATAGACTAGGCTCTGAAAGATGAGGTCTAGGAGAATCAAGGGAAAAAGGGTTTAACTGATTGGGAAATTGCAAGAACTGTCAAGTCCGGAGTCATGTTGATAGGTATAAACCCACTGCGCCACAGGACTGGGCCACTCTGGGAGGTGCATGACTTAGCAACTATCTCGTCTTCACTAGAGTCTCTGATAATGAGGTTAGGCTTGTGCTGGAAGGTAGTCACCAGGTGCCGCTCTAGGGGAACTCTAGGTACTGTATCAGCTGACCCCAAGGGCCAGGAAAGCTTTTACGGACACAGATGCAGACAGGACGGCTCTAACAGGCACTGAGTGTCCGGGAAAGCGAGTGCTAGGAGGAAGAAGTGGGATAGTGCGGAGATGCCAATGTTACATCTGGTAGAGAACGTCTGATGATATGAGGTTGTTTCACAGCCAAAAAAGGGTGTTTTTTAATTTAATATTAGCAGGTTCCTGCCTCCCCATAAGATTGTAGGCTTTTCAGCCCAGGTAGAGGCATTTAGGTAGGGCCCCAGCATAAGAGATACACCTTGACACTGGCTGCTGGGTTCACATAAAATGGGCCTTATTTATTACCTAAGTTTCTCAATTTTAAAATGTATTTCCTTAGCAGTAATGTATGTCCAAATTCATATATATAATGTTTGCATGCCTTAGCGTCTAATGCCTGCTTTACACACTTCAATATATCTCACAATCCGTCGTCGGGGTCAAGTTGTAAGTGACGCACATCCTGCATTGTTCGTGACGTATTTGCGTGTGACACCTAAGTGCAATCAAGATTGAACGAAAATACGGTGATCGCATACACGTCGTTTATTCCTCATACATTGGACGTTTTGTTGTATGAACCTAGTCAATTGAAACGTGTGACATCCCTCATACGATTTTGATGTCTGAGGCTATGTGCCCAGGTGTGCGCTCTGCACCGCAGCTTAAAAAAGGTCTGCTTCAGAGCGCAGCTGAAAAGCTGCGTTCTGAAGCGCCTCACAATGTCTGTCATGCACTAATCTCTGTCAGTCCGTCACTATCTCTGTCCCTCTCTCTCTGTCCATGTCAGTCTATCCCTCTTACCCCCTTCTCTCATACTCACCGATCTCCGATCCCCGGCCCGGCTCTGCACGGCATTCACACTGCTCCGGCGGCTTTTACTGTTTTGAAAAAGCCGGCCGCCCATTAAACAATCTCGTATTCCCTGCTTTCCCCGCCCACCGGCGCCTATGATTGGTTACAGTGAGACACGCCCCCACGCTGAGTGACAGGTGTCACACTGCACCCAATCGCAGCAGCTGGTGGGCGTGTCTATACTGTACAGTGAAATAAATAATTAAATAATTAAAAAAAATGGCGTGCGGTCCCCCCCAATTTTAAAACCAGCCAGATAAAGCCATACGGCTGAAGGCTGGTATTCTCAGGATGGGGAGCTCCACGTTATGGGGAGCCCCCCAGCCTAACAATATCAGCCAACAGCCGCCCAGAATTGCCGCATACATTATATGCGACAGTTCTGGGACTGTACCCGGCTCTTCCCGATTTGCCCTGGTGCGTTGGCAAATCGGGGTAATAAGGAGTTATTGGCAGCCCATAGCTGCCAATAAGTCCTAGATTAATCATGTCAGGCGTCTATGAGACACCTTCCATGATTAATCTGTAAATTACAGTAAATAAACACACACGCCCGAAAAAATCCTTTATTATAAATAAAACACACAAACATATACCCTGGTTAACCACTTTAATCAGCCCAAAAAAGCCCTCCATGTCCGGCAGCGCCGGGGATCGGGGATCGGTGAGTATATGAGAGAGGGCTGCTAACTTCAGTCACTCAGGAGTTTAGCGGTCACCGGTGAGTCCTTCACTGGTGACCGCTAATCAGGACGCGGCACAGACAGAGCCGCAGCATGACAATGAAGTCGGGTGAAGTTCACCCGAGTTCATTCTGATTGTGCGGCTCTGTCTGTGTCTGCTGTCATCTGCCATTCAGCTCTGCTACATGGCTGTCTGTGTCTGCTGTCAGCGGCCATGTAGCAGAGCTGAATGGCAGATGACATAGTAAAAACGCATCCCTACACATTACACACGCTTGGCAAGTCAATAAATAAAAAAAAAAAAAGGGTGCCCAATGCATACGTCACAGAACACATGATCTAAAGGATCGCACACAAAATTGATCAATTTAACATAGACTACTAACGCACGTGTGACAGCAAATGAACGACCTACGTGCAATCTCATTCAATCGCATATGCGACCTGGGCGTGTCACATCGCATACAAGATCGCACACCTAATTGTAAGGTGTAAAGCTGGCTTTAGAGTGCAGCTGTATATTTGTTAGAGTATTTTTCATGTTCGGTTTCCACCTGTTCACATTTGTTTGTTAATAAGTACTGCCAATGTTTCATTTTAGATTATAGGGTCATGCCTTCTGACTGAGCACTCCTTCCCACCAGGATAAGGCAATCTTTAATTTCCTATTAGCAAGTTCCTGCTCGCCCGTAAAATTGTAGGCTTTTTAGCCCGCTGTTTAGAAGTATTTAGGAAGGGATGCAGCACAACAAATACAACTTACTGGCTGCTAGGCTCACATTAACCTACCATTTTTTTAGGAGCTAAGTGTTTCAATTTATCTACAGTGGAACCTCGCTTAACGAATAACCAACTTAACGAGAATTTTGCTTAACAAGAAAAGCTTTCTGTAAATTTGTAACCCGGTATACGAGAAAGCTTTGCTGTACAAGCAAAATACTCACCGCACACACTTCCGGTTCCGTACATCCACCGTGCTCTGACCCGCACTTCCAGTCCACACACACGCACACACACGCACACACACACACACACACACACACACACACACACACACACACACACAGTATTATGCTCACCTTACCTTCCGTTCCACCGCCTCCTGGGTCTTGTAGTCCGCCGGCTCATTGCTACTCAAAGGCAGCGCGCTGGCCAATCAGAGGCAAGCAGCTCCTGCCTTTGACGTCAGCGCTCTGGCAGCGGAAGTTCCTCCCTCGTCGTTATGGTAACCCGATACACAGTCCGTACCGGAGAACAGCAAGTCCCAGGAGACCGGCGATGGAACAGAAGGTAAGGTGAGCATAATATGTGCGTGTGCGTGCTTGTGTGTGATTGTGCATGTTTGTACGTGCTTGTACGTGTTTGTGCATGTGTGGAATGACACAATAGGGGACCTGAATGGGACATTTAACAAGTTGTGGAACGAATTGTCTGCATTGCAATGATTTCCTATAGGAAATCTTGCTTTGCTGAACGAGTAACTTGGTTAACAAGCACACTCCCAGAACGGATTGTTCTCCTTAACCAAGGTTCCACTGTATTTATTTCCATGGCAGTAATGCATGTCCATATTCCTATTTTCAATGTGTGCATGCCTTAGTGGTACATAAACATGTATGAGATATCATTAGTTTCTTCCATACTTACAAACAAAACTATTGGTTTTAAAACTTATTTCAAGTTGTTACTGATACCTTGCAAAAAAAAGAAGAATAAAAAATGAAAGCATGTCATTACTTCAAAATAAATCTGGAGGATTATGAGTGCATACATGAATATTTAATACCAATGAAATACACCCTTTTAAACTAATATTTCAAACATTGGTATGATTATGAGTTGGCAGACTGCCAATAATCTGATTTGCATAATTTGCATGACAAACAAGTTATTGACGAAGGCAATAAAAAGCATTACAAATTCACAAAAAAAAAAAAACCTAGAGAAGTTCTCATTTTAATTACCACCAAGCTGAAATGCATGTATATATGATTTATAGAGGTGGATAGCAAAATGTTCACTATTACATCAGTTTTCTATAAAGCATAAAAAATGGTCTTGTTTTTATAATTTTAAAAAGGACCTCAATGCACATAAAAGTAAATGCACATAAAACTATCTAAATATAGCAAAACATTAAGGAATACCAATACTTTATTACAGCATTCATGTTTAGGTTTGGCACAAAGCTGTATATGGGGCATTACCTGACTGATTATACAGTTTTATATAATGTTCAGAGTGAATTTTGTTTTCAAAGTACGTAAAGCAATTAAAAAAAAAAATGGAAGGCGAGTATCACAATTTTTTTTTAACCTTTCTAGATAATTAGCAAAATAAAAAAAGAAGCCATCTCTGCTCATCAATCCTTTTAAAATCCCATGGATCAAGACCAGCATTGTTCATACCGGTCTCGATGAGGGTATGTGCAGGCTCCTATTCATGAAAAGATGCACGCGTCTTCATGAATCAGGAGTAGAGATGAGCGGACCCGTGGGTTCAGCCGGACTTTAGATAAAGTTTGGTTTGGGACTCTAACTTGAACTGAACCCCAATGGAAGTCAAAAATTGGGCAGCTCAGGTATCCACACACATGCAGTCAGCTATAAACAAAATACTTCTGCGATGGAGTTTTTCCATTTTTTTTGTTGTTTGGTGCACACTACATCCAATCACGCTGTTAATACCCCCAATGCGAGCCAATGAAACACTGTAAGTGGCTCACACTGGGCTGAGCACCAAGCGTACCTGAGCACAGTGATGCTCGTACGAGTGGTTTGCATCCACAATGTCAGAAATATTACTCCAATCAGGTACTGGAGTGAGATACCTGGCATAGGGAACGCCACATTTCAAGATAAATTACCACATGTCTTCTTTACATCAGCATCATTATTGAAACATCATTTTTTTTGTTAGGAAATTAGAAGGGTTAAACGTTTATTAGCAATCTTTCATTTTTCCAAACAAAATTTACAAAACCAATTTCTTTAGGGACCACATCACATTTGATTTGACTTTTAGGGGCCTATGTGTAAGAAAATATTTAAAAATGACACCCTTTTAAAAACTGCACCCCTCAAAGTACTAAAATTCTCATTCAAAAGTTTATTAGCCCTTTAGGTGCTTCACAGGAAGTAAAGCAATGGGAAATAAAAAAAAATAAAAAATCAACATTTTAATTTTTGCACAATAATATTGTTTTAACATCAAATTTTACATTTTTACAAGGGTAACAAGAGAAAATGGACCATACAGTATGTTGTGCAACCTTTCTTAGTAAAACGGATACCCCATATAAGGTAAAAAACTACTGTTTAGGTGCACGGTGGCAGGGGTCAGACGAAAAGGAGCACATAATGACTTTAGAAGCACAAACTTGGCTACAATACATAACGGTTACCATGTCGCATTTGCAAGCCACTGATATGCTTAAATAGTGGAAAACACCCACAAGTGATCCATTTTGGAAGCTGCATCCCTCCAGAAATTTATCTAGAGCTGTTGTGAGCACCCTGAACCCACAAGGGCCTCAGAGAATTTTATAATGTTGATCCATGAAAATGAAAAAAATGTTTTTTCCCACAAAAATGTTACTTTAGCCCCAAATTTTGCATTTTTTTTTTTACAAGGGTAAAAATGAACATACACCATACAATTTGTTGTGCAAATTCTCCCGAGTACACCAATGCCCCATATGTGGTGAAACACTATTTGGGCACATGGCAGGGCTCAAAAGGGAAAGAGCATCAGCTGACTTTTAGAGCACAAAATGGACTGAAATAGAGATCAGAAGCCATGTCACATTTTCAGAGCCCTTGATGCGCCTAAAAAGAGAAAAGCCCCCACAAATTATTCCATTTTCGAAATTACACCCCTCAAGGAACTTACTTAGATGTGTGGTGAGATCCTTGAACCCTCAAGTGCTTCACAGACTTTTAGAACGTTGAGCCGTGAAAATTAGAAAATGAATTTGTATTTGTATTTCACGTTTTGATTACGTTGTATTCCTCTTTTTTGGGGGGGTATGATGAAAAAGATTTTTGCCACTTTTTTTTATGCTTTTCACTGAACGGGTTACACAATGTGACAGTTTTGTGTATCCGGTCATTCTGTCCTCAGTGATACTAAATGTGTACTTTTATGAAAGAAATAGATAAATATAAGTATTTATTGATATTTTTCTTTTCTTATTTATTTTTTGATTTTTTTAAACTATATTTTTCTTTAACTTTTTTGTTTCCCTCTCTTTTACTTCGTCCCTCTATAAAACTAACTTTCATTCGTCTGATCGCTGGTGTAATGTATTGCAATGCACATATGCTGCAATGCATTACTTTTCAGTGTGACAATGGCGGATTGCCTGTTAGACCCAGCCAGAAGCAAGGTATAATAGGTCAACCGTACCTGGCAGACCCTGAGGTCATTTGATCTCCGGCTGCCATGACAATCCTCGGCTCTCCTGTGATCTTGTCGGAGTGGTGCAGGAGGACTTACTGAAGGAGCCACCTTCCTCTCACAAATGATGCAATCGCTATTTATTGTGGCATCTAGAAGATAACACAGGGATAACATCATTTCCACCTGAGCCACTCAGGTCCTGATGATGTCCCCAGTCAGAACTAGCATTCTGCACTGGAATCCCGTCGCTTGCAGGATTCCGAGTGTCCTGATCCCAGCCTAACCGCTGACTGTAGAGAAAAGTCAGCGCTGCACAAAGTCCAGCTAGCACCCACGTTTATTTAGTAGGTGATTGCAAACAGGTTAAAGAAGTTATCTAAAACTGTAATGTAGATAACCCCTTCCACAATCAAGCAATGTAGGGAGACAAGAGAAATGTCCAGTAGCCGCTCCTGGCTACTGTAGATCAGTTTCTATTGCAGCAAATTGGAGCTGATCTGATAAGGATAGATCAACAATGTTAGTCCAAGAATACCCTATTAATTTTAATACAGCCATGTTTTTATAAACCTGTAAGATCCCTTAAAATAACTGAGATAAATAAATTTATGGGACACCGTCTAATCAGACACTGTCATCAGCAAACATATAATGTACAAGCCGCTATCCTAAAAAATAAATGTAGAAAATGTCAGCAGGACTTACAGAGATGACATATCTTTATCAGAGCTAACAAGTAGAACTTCCATAGACAATTTTATATACAATTTAGAATTGATATATTAACATGTCAAATTACGGCTCAGGGTATTTTATATTAAGCAGAAAATGTTGCAAACCCCATTTTCTTGAATTTAAAAATTTCCGATCTGTTTTTCATCTATTCTATTACAATAAGGTATAATCTGTGCACCAGTTGTCATGCTGTCACTAGTGGTAGAGAAATACAAATTACATCTGCAGGTACTGTTCATTTGTGTGTACCCAAGCATGCCATCAGCACAGCCTTATAAATGCACGACAAATGACAACACCTGGCAAAAAGGATAGAATGAGATTTACTAGATGTCACTGGTTATCACAGTTCCATTCGAAAATGTTTACAAATGTAACCTTAGCAGAGCATTATATTCAGGATATGTACAATTTGTAGAAGACTTAAAGAAGCATTTCTTGAAAACTTTTTATGGCCTAAACCATGTAAATGTATATATTGTAGTGTAATTGCAGTAACGTACACACTGATTGCCACCTTCGCTGGTTTCCAACGCAGCTCCGGTCGTCTTCTTGTGATGGTTCTTCCAACTTTCCAGCACACATTCAGGTTTATGTGTGAACCAGGAGTCGCTTATACAATGTAAGCCTATTGTTCTAATGCTCTATAGACTTACATTGTAAGGGTTCACTCACACCTACATTTAAAATAGACAAGTGCAATCCGATAAAAAACGGACTGCACTTGCACTAATGTTATTCAATGAGGCAGTGTCCATCTACACATTTGCCCTCAGCTGTATTCAGGATAAGGAAAAAACAATAGCAGCATGTGGGTTTGGCAATGTATATCGGATGAGACTCGTCAATGCAAGACTATGGATGCGAGAAAAAAAAAAAATCGGATGGCACACAGACTATCTGTATGCAATCTGATTACATTCTGGCACACATCCCAAAAGAGAAAAAAAACCAAAAACTAATGTAAAGATATACTGTCATGCTCGAAAGTATTGGCACCTTTGACATTATTCCAGAAAATGAATCATTTCTCCCAGAAAGTTACTGCAGTTTTACATATTTTGTTATTCACATATTTATTTCCTTTGTGTGCACTGGAGCAACACACAAAAGAAGGGAGAACAAGGAAAAATTGGACATAAATTCACACAAAACTTGAAAAATGGGCAAGAAAAAATTGTAGGCTCCTTTCCAAAATTGCGTGTAAACAACTTTGTTAAGCATGTGATGCTTTTCAGACTCACCTTTGCAAGTAACAAATGTTGGCAATATAGTGTTTGTGCAACACTAAGGAGAACAGAAAGAGGAGAAGAGAATTGTCTTGATGACAAAATCACTGAAAAATATCAACAATTTCAAAGTTACACATCCATCTCCAGAGATCTTAATGTTCCATTGTCCACAGTGTGCAACATAATCAAGAAGTTTACAACTGGATGTGGACGGCAGAGAAATAAATCAAAGTTTGCAACACAGGAACATTCGGATGGTGGATAAGCAGCCCCAATTATGTTTCAAAGAAATTCAAGCTGTCCTGCAGTCTCAAGGTGCATCAGTGTCAGAACAAACTAGAGTGAAGGAAATAATTATTTGATCCTTTGCTGATTTTGTAAGTATGCCCACTGACAAAGACATGAACAATGTATAATTTTAAGAGTAGGTTAATTTTAACAGTGAAGAGATAGAATATAAATTATATAAATTTATTTGCATTTTGCAGAAATAAATGAGTATTTGCTTCTTCTGGCAAACACGACTTAATACTTGGTGGCAAATCCTTGTTGGTAAGCACAGCAGTCATATGTTTTTTGTAGTTGATAATAAGGTATGCGCACATGTCTGGAGGAATTTTGGTCCACCTCTCTTTTCAGATCATCGCTAAATCATTAAGCTTTTGAGGCGGTCGCTTGGGAACTCAGAGCTTCAGCTCCATCCATAAGTTTTCTATGGGATTAAGGTCTGGAGACTGGCTAGGCCACTCCATGACTTTAATGTGCTTCTTTTTGAGCCACTCCTTTGTTGCCTTGGCTGTATGTTTTGGGTCATTGTCGTGCTGGAAAATTCAGCCACGACCCATGTTTAATGTCCTGGTGGAGGGAAGGAGGTTGTCAATTAGGATTTTACGGTACATGGCTCCACCCATTGATGCAGTGAAGTAGTCCTGTGCAGAGAAACACCCCCAGAACATAATGTTTTTATCTCCATGCTTGACAGTGGGGATGGTGTTCTTTGGGTCATAGGCATCATTTCACTTCCTCAAAAATTGTTTCTACCTTGAACCCCCATGTGCTTTGCAGAATTTTATAACAGTGACCCAATAAAATAAAAAAAATCTCATTTCCCCCCCCCAAAATGCTGTTTTAGCCCCAAAATGTGAATTTTCACAAGGGTATGAGATATTGCTCTACACAATTTGTTGTGAAATGTCTCCTGAATATGCTGATAACCCATATGTGGTGGAAAACTACTGACTGGGTGCATGGCAGAACTCGGAAGTGAAGGAGCACCATTTGAATTTTTGGAATGCAAAACTGTTTTTAATCATTATCTGTTAAAAAAAAATGTGAGCATCCGCAATAAAAATAGAAAAAAAAAAAACAGCCAAGAATCACCGGATGCCAATCAGTTATGTGCGGCTGGAGGATGCACGCAAGGATGCGTGAAAAAGGGTGGGGGGGAGAGAAATGGACAGTATAATAAAAATCTTTGCAAAAAGTGAGCACAGTTGCCGATCAGTGATGTAGATCGACAACAAAAGGACACAGAGACCGATCTCCTCACGTCTCCAAGCTGAAATTAAGCGGAACAGAGCGGTCACTGTGAGGTCATACCGCATCTCTGCTCACTGATTGGTGTGATCACACGTCATCATCCGATCGCTCCTTTCAGTGCTGGGGCTGATGAGGTCGCTTTTGCTTAGCTTCAGCCTATGATCGGTGCTGTTCTAGTTGAACTTAATTGTTTCAGGCAATTTCATTTGCGGAAATGATGAACAACCAATCACAGCGATCGCATCAAACCCCCCATGCCGACGAGCACAAATGCCCTGCTGACAGATTATAGATCGTACAACCCTATACGACCATGACGTAATCTTACATCAAAGGTCATGAAGGGGTTAGTCCATTAAGGAGCAGTTCTACTTTGGTCCTAAATATCCTCACATTTGTTTTTCATTGTGAAATTCCAGGAGCTATAACTTTTATTTTTTATAGAAGTAGCTGTGGCAGGGTTTGTTTTTATGCAGGATGTGGTTAATTTGTCAGCAACATTATTTTGGGGTACATCCAACCCAATAACTATTTTTATTAAAAGCCCCACTCCAGCGTTTTGAGTTTACTTCTCATCACTGGAGTGGTATTTTAAATTTAAGTCCCTTTTCACTGGTCTTATACTCACCATCCGTCATATTCACCTTTTTCCGATGTCCCTTTGGTCCCGTGGCTCCATCTTGTGCCCGTAACTTCTCACTGGCTGGAAGTCAGAAGTTATGTCACAAGTGCTCAATGCATGCCTAGGAGAGTCATAACAACGCTCTCATAGACTTGCATTGAGTTGTGACCTTTGGACGGACGTCCGATATATAGAGATTTCTAGGGTTTCATTATACATCTAACCATAAAATATGGTTAAATGCTTTCAAGATTCAGAATGCCTGTAAGATCCATTTACCTCACTCACATAGAGAGAGTGACAGGTTATTCTGTACGAGTATGTATACATGAGAATTGTTAATCACTGTGAGTGGGTGGGGAAGCAGAACTTACTGTTTTATTTTTTACTCCTAGTAACATTTCAACAGATTAAAAAAATATATAAAATAAAACTCAAATTATAGAAAATTAGTTGAGCGATGAACCTTCAGTCTTATGCAGCCCTTTTGCTATCTGGACACATCTAATTCTACAATGTGGTTTATATTAATCCTTTCACTGTCAGGGGGTTTTCTGTCATTTTGCTTTTTTGATAGTAGGACAGTTTTTGCACTCTTGACATGTACAGATAAAATCTAATTACAAAGTAAAAAATTGACATTATGACCTCATATCTAGGCATTTTATGAAAGTAGATACCAGGTAACACTGTCAAAATACCACTCAGCAATTTTGAATCCAAATTAAAACAAAATAAAATTAACACAAATTAATATTAGTGGATAAAAGTGTTACCAGAATAAAAAAAGTAAATATACTACATATCCTGAAAATAAAGGTTTAACATGTGCAGGTTACATACATACTATGAAAACATATCTCTAAGTTTTAGATACAGTGGATATAAAAACTATAACAACCATATTAAAATGCCATGTTTTTTTCCACCTTTGCCACAGACCTGTCAGCTGATAGAAGCTGGCCAAACCATTGTGCAGTATGTATCAGCCACTGGTTGTATGATAAGCCGTGTATATTTGACTCTGAAACACTGCGGTGTATCAGAGAAAAATATACTTTTAATTGCTGCATGGGACAGAGCCGTATTCTAGTCGTATAGACGGCAGCTTTTCTTGCTCACTGACAGTGACTAATATGGGTATATACACTGCACAATCTTGAAATGCTAGGTAAAAGTGTATTGCATGCTTCAAGATGGTGAGAAAATGTTTGTTTGTTGCGTTTCAACTAGAATAATCTTTTTCAAACAATCGCGGAGTGTAGAGTGCCATAGAGCTTGAGGCACAAAATGGGTAATATAGTGGTCCGTAGGTGACCAAAAGGGTTGGTGCACTGGTATAAGGAAGGAAAATGGAGATGCCAAAATTGCTGAAAGTAGTCTTGAGTAGATCTGGTGGGATGTAGCAGGTGCTAAATAGCAGTGTCACAGACTCGCATCCCACCAGAACATCTTCCAGGTACACAGCACAGCACCATTGTAGATCTATATCTCTTCAAGACTACTCTCACCAAGTTTGCTTACTAGATAGATAGATGGATAGATAGATAGATAGGTATCCATCAGCATGGTACATTTAGACTTGGCAATCTTTGTCCATTTTCCTGTCATATTGTGAGAGCATCTCCCATGTACAGCCTTCTTCAAGTCACCCACAGATTTTCAATTTGAAACAGGTCTGGGCTCTGATTGGGCCATTCCAAAACTTTTAACTTTTTTTGGCAGTCATTGTTTTGGAGATATGTTTAGAGTAGTTGTCATGCTGAAAAATAAAATTCCTCTTCATCAATAGCTTTTTATCAGGAAGGTGATAGTTTTAATGCAAAACTGACAAATATTTAGAATTGTTCACAATTCCCTCTACCTTGAATAAAGTCCCAGTTCCAGCTGACGAACGATAGCCCAAAGCATCTACTACCCTACCGAAATCTGAAATTGCCATTTCTATTTGTGGTTCTACCAGAAGTCCCAATTAAAAAAAAAAATGAGCCAGAGCGCGAGTTGGTATACATGCAAGTTATAAGTGCATGTTCACACTGGCCATAAGATAAAGAAAACCCAAGACGAAAATAATCTTCGGTTTTAATAGTAGAGAGTATTAGGTACTGTCACGATTTGGGTACACCTTGTCGCGGTGGGATGGCTTTACACTTTTTTGATCAAAAATAATGTTTTCTAAGTACCCTATGTTTATTTATATGCACTATGCTTTTTTTTTTAGTTACAGCAGGGTATACATCCATATTATTTTCATCTTGGGTTTTCCATATCTCCAAATAAGAATGCCTATTATCTTGGAGTTATATATGACTCTTTCATTCACTCCCAATATTTGATCACTGATCTAATTTCCAGTCCTTTATTGTCCCAAACAAGTCACCAGACCTAATTAGTGGCTTCTTTGAAGAATGACCATAAAGTTCTGCTACTTGCAGTCTCCTCTAGATGATTAATATTTAGATGTGCTTGCTGCTTCATGTCTCTACATCATTTATGAAGACTGTTATATGAGGTGCCGTTAATTTGCGGTTTCTGAGGCTGACAACTCTGATGAACATATCCTCTGCAGCAGAGCTCATTCCACAAATGTACTCTTGACAAGGCAGAGAATACCAAGGGTGTGTAAAGTGGTTATCAGAGTAATAGATGAGCTAAATTAACACAAATTCTGGTTTGTTGATCATGCAGTTCTTTACTCCTTGCATCCATGTTTGTTAATTCAGACTGAAGGTAGCAAAACTATGACAGAACAATGTGCACCTTCTAAAAAGAACAAGAAAAATCATTGGATGACTGATATTGTATGCTAAACAACAGAAGCTTTCTCAATCTAACAGGCAAAAATTCTGTCACTATGCCTTCTAACACTATTAGATTAAATTTCATAGTACTACAGGGCCTCATAAAATCCCACAACTATAAATATCATAATTTCAGTAGGTTTTAATCCAGATTCTTTAATTGCTTAAGTGAATATAAGAATTTTAAGTATTAGTGTATTGTACTATGCTGTATTACCAAACTGTTAAAGAATAATAGTCTCTTGTTCAGAAATAAGATTTTTTTAACAGTATTTTAATTTGTAACGCCCACTTTATTCTCTTCACAAAATGATTTACAATTACGTAATATGTTGTATGCCTGTCTTTGATGTGGGCTCACATGTCGAGGCCCGCATCTTTCCTGGCAGGTGATAGAGGCAGATAATGTCTGAATAATTCAGCTATCATCTGCTTCTAACAGCTGTGGGGTAAGCGGAGCTCCATCTTTGGCTGTTAACCTGTTAAATGTTGCTGTCAATCTGTGACAGCGGCATTTAACAAGATGTGGACGCATCTTGATGTGATTGTGGGGTGCTGATGGGTTGCTATTACAGCCGGGGGTCTGCTGAAGACCCCTGTGCTTATCATTGATGAATCTCCTGTGAGACCAGATTAGTTGATGTTTATAGGAGAGCATGATGTTCGCTATACTTAGCAGTGTTGATGCACTGCTGTGAATAGCACAAGCGATCAGTTGGTTGCAAGTTCAAGTCCCTTAAGGGGACTAATAAAAACCGTATAAACTGAAAAACAATGTTGTGAAAAAGATAAAAAATGTAACCCCCCCCCTTTGCCTCATTAAAAATATAGAAATAAAAATAACACGTTTGATATTGCTGCATTTATAAAAGTCTGATCTATCAAAATATAAAAATAAACTAATCTGAACGTCAAACGGTGTAAAGAGAAAAATAAAAGCAGAACGGCGATCAAAACACTGTATATATCCCATAATGGTATCATTTAAAATGTCAGCTCAGGAAGCAAAAAACAAGCCCTCATACAGTCCCATATACCAAAAATCTTGAATGTTGAGGCTCTCAGAATGTGGCAACACAAGCAAAATTTTTTATTTGTTTTTTATTTTTTTTTGTTTTGTTACAGAATTTTAATAAAAATTCACCACTGAAATAAACAAAAAACTATACTTGTTCTCCATCTGCGTAATCGTTCTAACCTAGAGTCACTAACCTTGACAGGTCAGTTTTACCATACAGTGAACATGGTAAATAAAAACAGAAATAAATTGTGGAATTTCACCCTTTTTTACATTTCAATGTAATTGAATTATTTTCTCTCACTATATTGTGCATCACATGATAAAATGAATGGTGTTATTCAAAAGTACAATTTCGAATTTCGGTTATGGGGACGGAAAAATAAAAACGTTAGGACTCTTAGAATTAAGCGACAAAAAAAACAAACAAACACAAATAGCCTGGTCATGAAGAGGTTAAGCATCCAACCATCTCAAACTTGAAGTTTTAATACTTAACATAAAATGTAGAAAAATAAAAGAAAATGTTTCGTTAATCACGCTGTGGACTGTGTAATGAGAAAAGAAGTGCGTATAGGATAGCCTCAAGGCTTGTCAATGATGCCACGGTTGGTAGATGAACAGATTGTTGACAATCAGTTAATTGGCACCTGGAGCATATATTATTGTTTTTATGTATAGTATTTTAGTCTGTGAATTATTGCTTTGTTGTTTTTTATATAGCAACCCAATAAGGTAACTAATAATATCAAGGTGTGGAGACACACTGGGGAATAAAGGCACAAATAGGGTCTTATCTGTTGAACAGTGGTAGAGCAAAGAGAGCTTGCTCTCACCTGCTGTAGTTGTGTGACACACAACAATATATGAGTGAAGGAGATGTAGCTTCTGCAGATTCACGTCTCTACACTCGGTATAGTCAATAAAGGAAGGGGAAAAAAATGTGCTGCTGTTCAAGACTTTAGGAGAGGAAATATCAATAGATTAAATGCATATTATTATTTGTTTCCTGAGGATGAAGCTGGATAGCTTTGAAATGCAGAGAATAAACTGCATTTGATATTTTGAGGTTTCCTGGACTGCTTCATCTTGAAGTCTTCAACGGCAGCACAGAAAAATAAAAAAAATTCCATTCCAATAATGCCATGTTTTCCCGAAAATAAGACAAGTTCTTATATTATTTTGTGCTCTGGAAGATGGGCTAGGGCTTATTTTCAGAGGATGTCTTATTTTTCCATGAAAAAAAATCCCAATACATGCTTGTAAAAAAAAAAAAACAAAAAACAATCAACATTTTTTTTTTAAATATTGTATTCTGGAACATCAATATAACTTTACAAACCCTGTGTACGATGTGTGTATATTTATCAAAACACACACACATACACACCTGTCCCCTCTTCAGCCTTAGGACTCCGGCAATTAAAAGGGTTGTCCACTATTTTTACATTGATGGCCTATCTTTAAGGGGCTTTACACGCAACGACATTGCAAACGAGATGTCATTGGGGTCACGGAATTCATGACGCACATCCGGCCTCGTTAGCAACGTTGTTGCGTGTGAAACGTACGAACTGTTAACGATCAAAATTACTCACCTAATCGTTGATCGTTCACACGTCGTTCTAATCCCAAATATCGTTGCTGTTGCAGGTTGTTCGTCGTTCCTGAGGCAGCACACATCGCTATGTGTGACACCCCAGGAATGAGGAACACCAACGTACCTGCGTCCTCCGGCAACGAGGTGGGCGTCACTTTCTTTCCGCTGCTCTTCGCCCCTCCGCTTCTATTGGACGGCTGCCGTGTGATGTCGCATTGACGCCGCACAAACCGCCCTCTTAGAAAGGAGGCGGTTCGCAGGCCACAGCAACGTCGCTAGGCAGGTAAGTACGTGTGACGGGTCCTAGCGATGTTGTGCGCCAAAGGCAGCGATTTGCCCGTGACGCACAACCGACGGGGGAAGGTGCTTTCACCAGCGACATCGCTAGCAATGTCGCTGCATGTAAAGCCCTTTTTAGGATAGGTCATCAATGTCTGATCGACAAGGGTCTGACACTCCGTACTCCCACCAATCAGATGTTCTTGGTGCCGGATGACAGCAGCAGAAGGCAGCCGGAAAGGCTCAGTTTGGGCAATGCTCTGTCTTTTTATAGCCGCAGCCAGGAAATGCACATCTGTCTCCTATTGATTAGAATGGGAGACGGATGTTCAGCAACCGACCACGGCCACTATCAGAAGATGGAGCAGCGCCGGAACTGAGCATTTCCAGCTAAGTGTTTCCACTGTCAGCTCAGAGAACAGCTGGTCGGTAGGGGTGTAGAATGTCGGACCCTGGCCGATCAGACATTGATGACCTATCCTAAAGATAGGCTATCAATGTAAAAATGGGGGACAACCTCTTTAAGAGACCTTTAGGTTACAACAACCTAGTCACATGATGTGATGTCACAAAGGTCCTGAAGTAGTGTTATCATCAGGATATAAACACTGGGACCCTTTAGGAGAATGTGGGCCCTGTGGAATTACCCAGTTTGCTCTCCTTTCTCCCTAATACCAGTCCTGCATGCCCGCCTGTCTCCTGTTTAGTTCTTTTAGACTCCTGCAATTTTGAGACCTTTGGTCACATGACTGTGAAGTCATCAAAGGTCCTTAAACAATCTTAACCTTGGAATACAACTGCTAGGGTCCCTAAGAAAGTGGGAAAGTGGGGGCCCTGAGAAATTGTGCTGTTTGACTCCCTTTATTCTTGCCCCGACTAGAACTATGGCTTATTTTTGGAGTAGGCCTTATATTTCAAGCATACTCCAAAAATCCTGTAAAATTATGCTAAGGCTTATATTTGGGGTAGGTCTTACTTTCGGGGAAACAAAGAATCAGGGCGCAAACCCATCACAAAAATCCTCTGATTAGAATCAAATGATTTTTATCTATTTTATTATTATTCAAAATTCCCACATGTTCTACAGTGCAACACATAGATTGGCATTTGTACCAGTGTCAGTATGTTTTAGGAGTGAGGGAAGAAACAATGTACGAAGTATGAAGCAAACCTCTAAAATCCCTATGCTGCAAAAGTGCTATTCTGTTGGCACCATGCAGTTACATCAAATCAGGCATTTTCTAATTAAACGGTTACGACGTTACAGATGATTTCTCAACAAGTTCTTAAGTGATAAAGGGCCTCAAATAAAGTATATTATAAAATAAAACAAAAAAAACCGTAGCTGATAGACAGGCACTATTCTGACAATGCGAGAACTGCGACCTGGTGGTTACATGCCTGCTGCAGCCAATCAGCATCCGTTGATTGGCTGTAGCTTTTCAATCATAGCCCCTTTAAAATTCTTTGTAAAAAAAAAGCTTTCAAACTAGCTGATGTGGACTTTGGGGTGTTCACACATCGATCAACAAAACTAACAAGCAATAACAAAGCTTTTTAAGTAATATTCCAGGACTATACTGAGTGCAGGGCCTGAAGGAACCCTTGGCCTATCTTCCTAGGGATTTTTCTATCCCACTGTCAAGCAGCAGCCTCCCAGGCCTAATCTTTTTTAACAGAACTTTACTCCGTGCTAAAGTATGTTTTACAGCCTAATTACATCTATGGCGAGGATTGTATATGTAGAATTGAACATATTTACCATATCTAACTAACTCTGACATAGAATACCCATCAAAACAAATATATAATAAAAGCTAATGTATAAATTATTTCTTAAATACACAAAAGAAGCTGTCACAGCCATTTACTCCTCATAAGACGAATATGAGTAAGCAAGTGCTATGACACAATCTTAATATTTCGCTCGGGCAGCTTATAAACACAAAAAAGTATGCGTTACTAAAGACGCTCATTTATTAAGCGCCCAATTAAACTGAAATGAAAGCGTCACATTAATCTTCTTGTCAACGGCAGCACATCTCTACAGTAGTCTCTTTTGATCAATCACAAAGCAGATTCAGCGGGCAATTCAGTTAATGTTATTATCAGTAAAGAAGTTTACAAAATTCTGTTTATTAAATGGATCAACAAACTTATTAGCAGGAAATGAAGAATTTCATTAATATTGATTTTAACTTTTTTTTTTAATGCTTTATCTTTTTTTGCAGCTTTTTTTAATTTTACATTTGTTTACATTGTTGTCACATTTACTTCAGTGCAGTTTAGTAAGAACTTTTCACCAAAATTTTTCATGTAGAACTGGACACATGATCCAATATTGGCTGCAGAGTAAAAAAATATATATTTTTTTTAGTTATTGTTTTTTATTTAACCTCTCCATTGCAAACATATTAGCAATCAAAGTACTTGGCATCTAATGAGTTAACTTTTGTTAACGTTTCCCTGTATGAGTTGCATAATCATAAGCAAGCAGCCATACAGCAGAAAAAGAACATGCCCCATAACAGGTTGCTCAGTGAGATGTAATGGTCCATCTTCAATTTCCTGGTCTAACCTCCTACATAATTAGAAAGTGGTGGGAGATTAGAGCACAGAGGACTCACACCTTTCATATAAGGTCCTTATTGGGGATGGATCAAAACAGTAGAGCTCAGCTGTGTCATATTATGAATAGAAATGAGCAAACCTGAACAATAAAGTTCAGTGTTTCTAATGAACATACACTTTACAAAAAATCAGTATTCAATTTCGGGGGATTTACGTATGCTGACCACTCGAGCAAGCATTGCTGTGCTTGGGTACGCTTGGCACTCGGTCCAGTGCGAGCCGCTTGCAGTGTTTGAACTGCTCGCACTGAAGGTAAAATCAGCATTATTGGATGTAGTGTGTACAAACTAAAAAAATGAAAAAACTCTGCCCTCTCTAACCCAGAAGTGTTTTGTTTATGGCTTGTTGTGAGCGGAGAGCCAAACTGCCCAACTATTGACTTCCAATGGGGCTCAGGTCAAGTCCCAAAATGAACTTTATCTAAAGTCCGGCTGGAACCGCCAAACCCGAAATTCAATGGATCCACTCATCTCTAGCTATAAACCGTTTTACATACTCTCCTCCTTGCAGTGAGGTTGCACAGGATTTTAGACAAGACTTCAGTATTTAGGACGAATGAAGTCTTATCAATGAAAAATAAATAGCATGGTTGGATAATGTGAAAGGGGTCATTCTGAAAATGAAATTATAATAATTATATTATGCTTATTGGGCCCTTCAGCCACCCAGGATTGTCGCATCCATTAGATGTGACAATCCCAGAACTTTACCCGTCTCATCCTGATTGCCCTGGTGCGGTGGGAATTGGGGTAATGAGGAATTGGCTCACAGCTGCCACTAAGCCCTGGATTAGTAATGGGAGGCATTATGAGATTACCAATCTTTAAGTGAAAATAAATAAAATACAAACACCAAAAAAATCCTTTATTTGAAAAAAAAAAACAAAAAAAACCCCTTTTTCACTAAATTAATAAACCCCCAAAACACCCAGGTCGGACGCAATCCACATGAGGTCCCACTATGATTCCGGTTCTCCTACATCAGAAGCGACAGTGTGTGGCCATAAAACATGACCACCCGCTGTGAGCTTCAGGCAGAGACTGAGCTGCACAATGAGCAGTGACATCACTAAGGTTATATGTGAACACAGCTGGAGGTTCCCAAAGCCTTTCACCTGTGAATGCAGGTAACCTCACCCAAGGTCGCGCAGCTCAATGTGGTCACCTGAAGTTTTTATATATATATATATATATATATATATATATATACACATACATACATACATATACATACATACATAACATATATATATACACACACACACACACACACACACACACACACACACACACACACAATCATGACTGCCAAAAGTGTTAACACTCTTGAAATTGTGCCAGAGAATGAAGTGTTTCTCCAAGAAATTTATTGCAATTATACATGTCAAATACATGTTTATTTTCTTTGTGTGTATTGGAACAACACAAAAGACAGAGACAAAATGTAAATTTGAAATCATTTCACATAAAACCCCAAAAATGGTCCAGTAAAAAAGTGTTGGCACCTTTCCAAAATTATTGGTAAAGAACTTTGAATTTAAGCATGTAACATTCGTTCTAACTTACGTTAGGCAAGTAACAGGTGTTGTTCCTTTGCCCACGGTGCGCAATACCATCAAGAAATTTACACACCACGGAACTGTAGCCAACTTCCCTGGATGTTGATAGCAGAGAAAAATTGATGAAAAGTTGCAATGCAGGCTAGTCCTGTTGGTGGGTAAGTAGCCCCAATTCCATTCCAAAGAAATTCAAGTTGCCCTGCAGACTCAGAGTGCAACAGTATTGCTATTGCAAAAGGACCACCCAAGATAAGAAAGACAAACAGGTGGATAAAGACAACAAATAACACTCCAGCAGGAACATCTCAGCTGCTACTGAAGCAACACCTCAACTTACTTCAGAGACTTGCTCCTTCCAAGAGGACAGTATAGATGTGAGCGGTAGCCAGCACAGGAAGGAGTGAGGAGTAGATAGTTATAGCAGAAGGGAGTGGCTGCAGCGAATATTATAACTACCTGTTCGATCGGTGCAGCAAAGAAATGAAACTTAACCCCTAACCGCATAAAATTAAATACGCTTCAAGTGAGGGTGAACAATGAGTGGGCACTAAAGCAGATCTGCGATCAACAACACACCGTGACCTTCTGATCCCAGATTTCCCCAAATCACATCAAGCTATGCCCCACTCATGACATCAGCTGTTCCTGCAAAAAATAGCAAGCACATTCATCTATGTAAGGTCACCTTAACAATAATTGCAGTCTTGCACTGAAACTGCCAACGTACCACATGAAAACAAAACTCCTTCATTTGAAAATCGGTCACATCGGGCACTGCTCCTAATACGTCTGACAAACTGCTAAATGTCATAGGTTACAATTAATCCACACATGCATATCCCATGATGTACCCACTGCAAAATAAATATAGTACAACATAGTAGCCATAAAGATGTAAATGGCTCTTATGCTCTCAATAAGGAAGGCCAGGATGGGGGACGGCCCTCAATGACGTCCACAAGTCTAAAAACGGCTTCTGATGATCCTAGAGGATGAGCAGAAACAAATTTCCAAATTTTTAGTAATATAATGAAAATAGGTAGACAATAAGTATAAAGCCTGCTTTACACACTTCAATAGATCTTTCAATCCGTCGTCGGGGTCAAGTTGTAAGTGACGCACATCCGGCATCGTTCGTGATGTATTTGCGTGTGAAACCTACATGCGATCGATATTGAACGAAAATACGGTGATCGCATACACGTCGTTTATTCCTCATACATTGGACGTTTGGTAGTACGAAACTAGTGAATTGTAACGTGTGACATCCCTCATACGATTGTGATGTCTGAGGCTATGTGCGCAGGTGAGCGCTCTGCACCGCAGCTTAACAAAGGTCTGCTTCAGAGCGCAGCTGAAAAGCTGCGTTCTGAAGCGCCTCACAATGTCTGTCATGCACTAATCTCTGTCAGTCCGTCACTATCTCTGTCCCTCACTCTCTGTCCATGTCAGTCTATCCCCCTCTCTCATATACTCACCGATCCCCGATGCTGCACGGCATTCACACTGCTGCGGCGGCTTTTACTGTTTTGAAAAAGCCGGCCGCCCATTAAACAATCTCCTATTCCCTGCTTTCCCCGCCCACCGGCGCCTATGATTGGTTACGAGACACGCCCCCACGCTGAGTGACAGGTGTCACACTGCACCCAATCACAGCAGCCGGTGGGTGTGTCTATACTGTGTAGTGAAATAAATAATTAAATAATTAAAAAAAACGGCGTGCGGTCCCCCCTAATTTTAAAACCAGCCAGATAAAGCCATACGGCTGAAGGCTGGTATTCTCAGGATGGGGAGCCCCCCAGCCTAACAATATCAGCCAACAGCCGCCCAGAATTGCCGCATACATTATATGCGACAGTTCTGGGACTGTACCCGGCTCTTCCCGATTTGCCCTGGTGCGTTGGCAAATCGGGGTAATAAGGAGTTATTGGCAGCCCATAGCTGCCAATAAGTCCTAGATTAATCATGTCAGGCGTCTATGAGACACCTTCCATGATTAATCTGTAAATTACAGTAAATAAACACACACACCCGAAAAAATCCTTTATTAGAAATAAAACACACAAACACATTCCCTGGTTCACCACTTTAATCAGCCCCAAAAAGCCCTCCATGTCCGGCGTACTCCACAGTCCTCCAGCGTCGCATCCAGCGCTGCTGCATGGAGGTGACCGGAGCTGCAGCAGACACAGCCGCTCCGGTCACCTCCACACAGCAAATGAAGACAGCCGCGCGATCAGCTGAGCTGTCACTGAGGTTACCCGCTGTCACTGGATCCAGCGGTGGATGCAGCGGTGGCCGCGGGTAACCTCAGTGACAGCTCAGCTGATCGCGCTACTCACCGCCGCTCCGGTCAGCTCCAGTCAGCAACTGAGGTGAGTAGCGCGATCAGCTGAGCTGTCATTGTGGTTACCCGCGGCCACCGCTGCATCCACCGCTGGATCCAGTGACAGCGGGTAACCTCACTGACAGCTCAGCCGATAGCGCGGCTGTCTTCATTAGCTGCGTGGAGGTGACCGGAGCGGCTGTGTCTGCTGCAGCTCCGGTCACCTCCATGCAGCAGCGCTGGATGCGACGCTGGAGGACTGTGGAGTACGCCGGACAAGGAGGGCTTTTTGGGGCTGATTAAAGTGGTGAACCAGGGAATGTGTTTGTGTGTTTTATTTCTAATAAAAGGATTTTTTCGGCCGTGTGTGTGTTTATTTACTGTAATTTACAGATTAATCATGGAGGGTGTCTCATAGACGCCTGACATGATTAATCTAGGACTTATTGGCAGCTATGGGCTGCCAATAACTCCTTATTACCCCGATTTGCCAACGCACCAGGGCAAATCGGGAAGAGCCGGGTACAGTCCCAGAACTGTCGCATATAATGTATGCGGCAATTCTGGGTGGCTGCTGACTGATATTGTTAGGGTGGGGGGCTCCCCATAACGTGGAGCTCCCCATCCTGAGAATACCAGCCTTCAGCCGTATGGCTTTATCTGGCTGGTTTAAAAATTGGGGGGACCGCACGCCGTTTTTTTTAATTATTTAATTATTTATTTCACTACACAGTATAGACACGCCCACCGGCTGCTGTGATTGGGTGCAGTGTGACACCTGTCACTCAGCGTGGGGGGGCGTGTCTCACTGTAACCAATCATAGGCGCCGGTGGGCGGGGTAAGCAGGGAATAGGAGATTGTTTAATGGGCGGCCGGCTTTTTCAAAACAGTAAAAGCCGCCGGAGAAGTGTGAATGCCGTGCAGCGCCGGGGATCGGGGATCGGTGAGTATATGAGAGAGGGCTGCTAACTTCAGTCACTCAGGAGTTTAGCGGTCACCAGAGAGTCTTCACTGGTGACCGCTAATCAGGACGCGACACAGACAGAGCCGCAGCATGACAATGAAGTCGGGTGAAGTTCACCCGAGTTCATTCTGACAGTGCGGCTCTGTCTGTGTCTGCTGTCATCTGCCATTCACCACTGCTACATGGCTGTCTGTGTCTGCTGTCAGCGGCCATGTAGCAGAGCTGAATGGCAGATGACATAGTAAAAACGCATCCCTACACATTACACACGCTTGTCAAGACAATAAATAAAAAAAAAGGGTGCCCAATGCATACGTCACAGAACACATGATCTAAAGGATCGCACACAAAATTGACCAATTTAACATAGGCTACTAACGCACGTGTGACAGCAAATGAACGACCTACGTGCAATCTCATTAGATCGCATATGCGACCTGGGCGTGTCACATCGCATACGAGATCGCATACCTAATTGTAAGGTGTAAAGCTGGCTTAACAGAATAATCACAAGCTCATGATGAGATTTCTCTTGGTAAGAACTTTTGGGGTTTGAAATTTGCACATTTGTATTTTGGTATTAATACTTTGTACAATAAAAACATATTGGTGATAGTACACACACAAAAGAGCAAATACTCAGACTTCATTATAACAACACACACTATATCCCTTAGCATATAGAGTATAAAGGAATCTGCTTTTGCATCATACATAATTATTCAGCTAATCTGTTATTCTTGCTGAAGGCTTCTTGGTCTCCTCTTTTATTGGTTGACACATTTAATATCATGATCAAAGGAAAGTAAAAAAAAAACAAAACAGATGAACATTTCAGTGTTCTATTACTTTTATTGTGATGGTTCTGTTCATAATTTATACTCTGGGGTGAAGCTATAAAAGGCTCCTTTCAAATTTACATTTTCTTTTCAAATAAAACAAGATGAAACTATGGTAAGCTATAAAAGTGACAATATTTGTAAAGTCAAATAATATTATTTCTGAGTACATATCAATCAGAAAGTCAAAAATTATTAATAGAAATAAAAAAAACAGGCTAATAAGTAATGTCTACAGTATTGTAGCACCCAGTAGAAACAAAGTGACATTAAAATCCAAAAGAGTAATGATAAAATTGGATACATAATTGGTAATGTAAAAATACTGTAAAAAATATTTCCTTAGATTGAACCTCTACGACAAAATACGCATTAAAAGGCTTTTGCTGTTGCAAAGCAGTTTGATAAAAATATTAAGTTTAAAAGTCACATATTTTTTGTCTTTTAATAAACTTGAAAAAAATTTTTTTGAAAATGTGCCAGTCTGGCACCATGAAAATCCCTCATATGGTTTACGCAAGCTTTTCGTCAGTTTACAGTTCTCATTAGCAATTAAAGTTCAGAATTCTGTACAGAAGAAATCATTACATTAGCACATTGAAAACTTGGGGAAAAAACACACAGATAAATAAGATATGACACAAAGTTTACTTGGAAAGTGGCTTATCACAAGCAAACGATCAAATTTGTTACATGAACCAGCAAATTAAAGAAATATCAAGTCCCTGAAAGACATCTGTTTCAGATTGACTTGTTCTCCTGCCAAATTGATTTTGCCCATCATACAGAAAAAATAATTAGTCTCCTCTCAATATCTTGGGGGAATTTGCATTGGGATGTCAAATACTTATCCTTAAGAAGTTTGAATAACTTAGCAAAATTTAAACTGTAAATCAGGATTTCGTTTCAGATTCAACGCAGTACATGGGTACTGTGGTGTGCAAACTTACTTTTCCTTCTGGTAGGACTAGTGATGAGCGAACCCGAACTGTAAAGTTTGTGGTCCATACCGAACACATAGTGTTCGTGCACAAGGTCCCAAATACAAATTTTCCTAGGAAACTCATGTTACAGTTCGGGTCCAGTGGCTGTAAAAAAAAAAAAACCTCCGACGTAGTCCAAAAGAGAGCATCTTTTCAGTTCTGCTACATCTGTGCGAGGAGACAAATACATGTCTGCTCACACAGACTCAGCTGAGAGCTGTCAGAGACTTCAACCGAGTGCACAGCTTAGGCCAGTCAGCTGTGTCCCCGGGTAATCTCCACTGACTACAGGACCTTCCATGACATCATAGCCATGTGACCAGTCTGGTGTGAATGATGTTGTTACCTCGTGGGTTACTGGACCTTCCGTGACGTCTTGCGGTGGCGTCATCTGTGTCCTCGGGTAACCCCGACTCGGACGTCCGAACTCTCACTGTCGACAAGCGCTCACTTTATAGCAGTGTTGCAGTGACATCAGTTGAGCTTACCCGGGGGCACAGCTGACCAGCCTCAGCGGTGCAATTGGGTGAAGTCTCTGACAGCTCTCAAATTAGTCTGTGCCTATCGTCTGTGTGAGCAGATCTGTCTCCTCACACAGATGTAGCAGAGCTGAAGATACTCGCTTGCCTTTGAACTACGTCAGAGGTTTTTTTTTTGGGTAACAAAGATTGAGTCCTGAATGTCTGTTTCATTTCTAATAAAATATTTGTTTCCCCTGTGTTGTTGTTTCATTTTACTGTTAAAATAACAGACAATCACAGACGCTGTCACAGAGCGGGCGTCTGTGATTGCATGCTGGAGTAACCTGAAACTAGCCCATAGATTCTACCATCTAGAATGTATGGGCAGATTCCAGGTTACTCCAACAGCCAATCACAGACCCCATTCTGCATGACAGTGTCTGTGATTGGTTGTTGGGTCCCTCACACATATAGTAGTGTAAAAATAAATTAAAAAAAATGACGTAGCACTCTGCAGTATTTTTGATTCTCAGCGCAGATAAAGTGGACGGCTATGGGCTGCCAGCCCCATCTTCCTGGCTTTACCTTGGCTGGCAATCAAAATACAGTGAAGCCCATTAACTTTTTTTAATAAAATTTGTGGGCTCCCGCTGTATTTTGATCGCCAGTCAGGTAAAACCAGGCAGCTGGGGGCTGGGATTCTCAGCGTAGGGCCCAAGCATTCTGGGCCCTTCACGCTAAAAAAACACAGCCCACAGCTGCCCCTGGAAATGGCGCATTGTTTCTTAGCGTCATTTCCAGACACTTTACCTGGCTTGTTCAGTGGCCCTGATGGCGGTGGCACGCTGGGTAATAAAGTGCTTTGTATTCTCAGCTGGTACAAAGCCCGAAAGTCATGTTGTAACGCCAAATTAGACATGGCCACCATGAATTTCTAGTAAACAGTAAAAAAAAAAAACACAACACAGATTCCATCTTTATTATAAGAAAAATCCTTAGTCCGACGTAGTCCACAGGGCGAGCAATGTCAGCTCTGCTTCACTGCTCTGTACAGGCAAGTGTCTCTACTAGAGTTGAGCGCGGTTCGTGGTTCGTGGTTCTCCAGTTCTAGGCTCGAGTGATTTTGGGGCATGTTCTAGATCGAACTAGAACTCGAGCTTTTTGCAAAAGCTCGATAGTTCTAGAAACGTTAGAGAACGGTTCTAGCAGCCAAAAAACAGCTAAATCATAGCTTGGTTTCTGCTGTAATAGTGTAAGTCACTCTGTGAATCAAACTATTATCACATTTCAGTGTATAGTGTGCGTGAACAGCGCCTTCAGATCACTGCTGTTTCTATAATGGCGATCGCCATTTTTTTTTTTTTTTTCTTGTCTTCCTTCCCTAAGCGCGCGCGTCTTGTGGGGCGGGCCAGCATGTCAGCCAATCACAGACACACACACAGCTAAGTGGACTTTGAGCCAGAGAAGCAACGGCATGTGTGATAGGATCTGCATGTCACATGTCCCTGCATTATAAAACCGGACATTTTCTTCACGGACGCCATTATCTGCCTTCTGCGTCTTTGGTGTCAGACATCACTGTCGCAGCTCCGTCTTGAGTCCAATCGCTGATACAGCTGTATGCGCTGCATACACAGCGTTAGACAGCATAGGGAGAGCACTTTATAGCAGTCCTTTTAAGGGCTCAAACCGGCAGGGTCAGAGTTAAGGTGACAGGTCCTGAAAACAGCGCCAGCGTCTGTGCAGCCAAGGTCAGGGATTTCCTCCCTGCATTTCACCATTAGGAGGGAATAGAAAGGCAGGCTTCCATTCCTCTACCCAGAGCACCACAATCCTGCCACTGTACCCTCTTGTCCTCTGCACACTCCAACTCATAACTAAGCCATTATACTAGCAAACACTCAGTGTACCTAGTGGCATCCTATCTGTGGCTATTGGACTTTGCTATAGTCCCACTAGTGCAAAGACATTTGCAGAGCACGTCTGCCTGCATTGCACACTACAACTAATTATAACTAAGCCATTATACTAGCAAACACTCAGTGTACCTAATGGCATCCTATACGTGGCTATTGGACTTTGCTATAGTCCCACTAGTGCCAAGACATTTGCAGAGCGCATCTGCCTGCGTTGCACACTCCAACTAATTATAACTAAGCCATTATACTAGCAAACACTTAGTGTACCTAGTGGCATCCTATACGTGGCTATTGGACTTTGCTATAGTCCCACTAGTGCCAAGACATTTGCAGAGCGCATCTGCCTGCGTTGCACACTCCAACTAATTATAACTAAGCCATTATACTAGCACACACTCAGTGTACCTAGTGGCATCCTATACGTGGCTATTGGACTTTGCTATAGTCCCACTAGTGCCAAGACATTTGCAGAGCGCATCTGCCTGCGTTGCACACTCCAACTAATTATAACTAAGCCATTATACTAGCACACACTCAGTGTACCTAGTGGCATCCTATACGTGGCTATTGGACTTTGCTATAGTCCCACTAGTGCCAAGACATTTGCAGAGCGCATCTGCCTGCGTTGCACACTCCAACTAATTATAACTAAGCCATTATACTAGCACACACTTAGTGTACCTAGTGGCATCCTATACGTGGCTATTGGACTTTGCTATAGTCCCACTAGTGCCAAGACATTTGCAGAGCGCATCTGCCTGCGTTGCACACTCCAACTAATTATAACTAAGCCATTATACTAGCACACACTCAGTGTACCTAGTGGCATCCTATACGTGGCTATTGGACTTTGCTATAGTCCCACTAGTGCCAAGACATTTGCAGAGCGCATCTGCCTGCGTTGCACACTCCAACTAATTATAACTAAGCCATTATACTAGCACACACTCAGTGTACCTAGTGGCATCCTATACGTGGCTATTGGACTTTGCTATAGTCCCACTAGTGCCAAGACATTTGCAGAGCGCATCTGCCTGCGTTGCACACTCCAACTAATTATAACTAAGCCATTATACTAGCACACACTCAGTGTACCTAGTGGCATCCTATACGTGGCTATTGGACTTTGCTATAGTCCCACTAGTGCCAAGACATTTGCAGAGCGCATCTGCCTGCGTTGCACACTCCAACTAATTATAACTAAGCCATTATACTAGCACACACTCAGTGTACCTAGTGGCATCCTATACGTGGCTATTGGACTTTGCTATAGTCCCACTAGTGCCAAGACATTTGCAGAGCGCATCTGCCTGCGTTGCACACTCCAACTAATTATAACTAAGCCATTATACTAGCAAACACTTAGTGTACCTAGTGGCATCCTATACGTGGCTATTGGACTTTGCTATAGTCCCACTAGTGCCAAGACATTTGCAGAGCGCATCTGCCTGCGTTGCACACTCCAACTAATTATAACTAAGCCATTATACTAGCACACACTCAGTGTACCTAGTGGCATCCTATACGTGGCTATTGGACTTTGCTATAGTCCCACTAGTGCCAAGACATTTGCAGAGCGCATCTGCCTGCGTTGCACACTCCAACTAATTATAACTAAGCCATTATACTAGCAAACACTTAGTGTACCTAGTGGCATCCTATACGTGGCTATTGGACTTTGCTATAGTCCCACTAGTGCCAAGACATTTGCAGAGCGCATCTGCCTGCGTTGCACACTCCAACTAATTATAACTAAGCCATTATACTAGCACACACTCAGTGTACCTAGTGGCATCCTATACGTGGCTATTGGACTTTGCTTTAGTCCCACTAGTGCCAAGACATTTGCAGCACGTCTGCCTGCGTTGCACACTCCAACTAATTATAACTAAGTTACATTGTCAGGGATATTTATTCTTTATTATTCTGCTGTTAATAAAGCTAGACCACCACTGCAATCTTCACCACCTCTCAATTTTTACTACCACATTTTCAGTCCACAATCTTGTCGCAATCAACATGAGTGGCAAAATGACAGATGCTGGTGGAAAGGGGAGGAGGCGTGGTGGAAAAGGCAAAAAAGGTTTTGTCAGTGGGGAAGGTGGCAAAGCTCCATTATCATCTGCTGCAGATAGACCATCTACTAGCAAAAGTAAGATGTCTACTACTTATTGTGGACAATCCGATGTGCTCCCTTTTTTACGGACACGAACAAGAGGAACAAAGGTAGATGATGGGCAAAAAAGGAAAATGCTTGAATGGATCTCAAGTGGTCCAACAAGTGCCCTCTCAGCCACTTCAAGTACCGCATCCAAAAAACACCAGTCCTCTGAGTTGTCATCCCAATCACACTTGATTTCTCCCAGCTCTGAAGTCTCCATCAGCCCTGCACAGTATGGTGGAACTGAGATGGCTGAGTCTGCAGAGCTGTTCAGTCACACTATAGCCTGGGAATCAGAGGTCTGCTCCCAAGCTACAGTGAGTACAGAACAGGAAATGGTCTGCAGTGATGCCCAGAACCTTTGTGACTCTGATTCAGGCCGTGAGGACCAAGTTTCTGAGCATAATGTTGACCCTTTGTCACAAACTGTAACACCTGTGGTTATAGACAATGAGGAACATACTGATGAAGATGAGACGCAGATACCCGATTGGGATGACAACTTAAATATTCGGTCAGGGCAAGAAGAGGCTCGGTCTGAGGGGGAGGGGAGTGCAAACACAACAATTGATGATGACGTTCTAGATCCCACCTACTGTCAACCCCCAGTCAGGCACTCGAGGAGGTCAACAGAGGCGGTGGAGGAGGATGCAACCGACGACGAAGTTACCTTGCGCCTTCCTGGACAGAGTCGGAGCACTGGTAGCACGTCTACAACTGCATCCTCAGCCACCACTCTGCCTATGAGCATTATTCGGGGTGGATCAACAGGTCGCATGGCCTCTAAGCCTTGCCTAGCCTGGTCCTTTTTTCACATCGAAAAAGATCGCCCAACTCATGTGATATGTAACATTTGTCATGATTCTGTTAGTAGAGGTCAAAACCTCAGCAGTTTGACAACTTCTTCCATGAATCGTCACATGACTAAATATCATAAGTCCCGGTGGGAAGCTCACCGTGCTGCAATGCGGCCTAGCGGAGCGAACCATCCACCGCCCGCCCCTTCCAGTGCATCCGCGCGCTCTTCATCTTCTAGGACTGTGGGGACAGCTGTCACACCTGTTTTTCCACGCAAAACTTCCACCACTGTAACCGCAACAGACAGTTTGCTTGTAAGGTCGTCAGTTGGTTTGGAAGGGGAAACAAGTGAGTGTGTACAGCTCTCTCAGACATCGATAGCACCAACGTTGGATGAAGGCAACATCATGTCTCCGCCTGCACTTTCCTCACAAACCTGCATTTTTCCAGGGACACCCTACTCAACACCGTCTACACACAGCAGCCAGATCTCTGTCCCTCAGATGTGGTCAAATAAAAGGCCACTTCCTCCGACCCATGACAAAGCTAAGAGGTTGACTCTATCCCTCTGTAAGCTGTTGGCTACCGAAATGCTGCCTTTCCGCCTAGTGGACACACAGGATTTTAGAGACCTTATGTCTGTCGCTGTGCCCCAGTACCAGATGCCTAGTCGCCACTACTTCTCTAAGAAAGGTGTGCCCGCGCTACACCAGCATGTCGCACACAACATCACCGCTTCCTTGAGAAACTCTGTGTGTGAACGGGTGCATTTCACCACCGATACTTGGACCAGTAAGCATGGACAGGGACGTTACATGTCGCTGACTGGGCACTGGGTAACTATGGTGATAGATGGTGAAGGGTCTGCTGCACAAGTCTTGCCGTCCCCACGACTTGTGTGTCAATCCTCTGTCTGTCCAAGTTCCGCCACTGCTTCTGCATCCTCCACCTCATCTGGGTCCTCCACCTCCGCCCCAAGCCTGCCTGGTCAGGCCACCAGCGTTCTCACTGCGCAGAAGGAATCACGCACCCCTCATTACTATGCTGGCAGCAGAGCGCAACGGCATCAGGCGGTCTTTAGCTTGACATGTCTTGGTAATAAGAGTCACACAGCTGAGGAGTTGTGGTCAGCTCTGCGGTCCGAGTTTAATAAATGGTTGTCTCCACTCAACCTGCAGCCTGGTAAGGCCGTGTGCGACAATGCTGCAAACCTGGGTGCGGCCCTTCGCCTGGGCAAGGTGACACACGTACCTTGTATGGCTCACGTGTTGAACCTTGTCGTCCAGCAATTTTTAACACACTATCCCGGCCTAGATGGCCTTCTGAACAGGGCACGAAAACTGTCTGCTCACTTCCGCCGTTCAAGCGCCGCAGCTGAGCGACTTGCATCGCTCCAGAAGTCTTTCGGCCTGCCGGTTCATCGCCTGAAATGCGATGTGGCGACACGCTGGAATTCAACTCTCCACATGTTACAGCGACTGTGGCAGCACCGCAGAGCCCTGGTGCAATACGTCATGACGTATAGCCTGGGCCAACGAGATGCAGAGGTGGGGCAGATCACCCTGATGGAGTGGTCTCAGATCAAGGACCTATGCACCCTTCTGCACAGTTTCGACATGGCGACGAATATGTTTAGCGCTGACAATGCCATTATCAGCATGACGATTCCAGTCATTTACATGCTGGAGCACACGCTAAACACTATTCGGAGTCAGGGGGTGGGACAACATGAAGGGGAGGAACTACAGGAGGATTCATATGCGCAAGGGACAACAACATCACCAAGGTCCAGACGTTCATCATCACCAACGCAGCAGGCATGGGACCAAGGGGGACAGGGATCGACAAGGGCGCATAGTAGCAGGCGAAATGTTGAGCAAGGTGCAGGAGAACATGAAGAAATGGAGGACGAACTGTCCATGGACATGGAAGACTCAGCGGATGAGGGAGACCTTGGTCAAATTTCAGTTGAAAGAGGTTGGGGTCAGATGTCAGAGGAAGAAAGAACGGGTAGCACCTCTATGCCACAAACACAGCGTGGACTTGGTCCGCATGGCTGCGCAAGACACATGAGTGCCTTTTTGTTGCACTACCTCCAACATGACAGTCGTATTGTCAAAATTAGAAGTGATGATGACTACTGGATTGCCACACTATTAGATCCCCGGTACAAGTCCAAATTTTGTGACATAATTCCAGCCATAGAAAGGGACGCACGTATGCAGGAGTATCAGCAGAAGCTGTTACTAGATCTTAGCTCGGCTTTTCCACCAAACAACCGTGCAGGTGCAGGGAGTGAATCTCCCAGTTGTAACTTGACAAACATGGGACGGTCTCGTCATCTTTAACAGTCTACCCGTACCAGTAGGACCGTATCTGGTGCCGGTAACAGCAATTTTATGGAATCTTTTCATAATTTTTTTAGACCCTCTTTTGCAAGGCCACCAGAGACAACAAGTCTGACACATAGTCAACGGCTGGAGAGGATGATACAGGAGTATCTCCAAATGAACATCGATGCCATGACTGTGCAACTGGAGCCTTGCTCCTTTTGGGCTTCAAACCTAGAAAAATGGCCAGAGCTCGCAACTTACGCCTTGGAGATTTTGTCGTGTCCAGCTGCCAGCGTTGTCTCTGAACGTGTATTCAGTGCTGCTGGGTGTGTGCTGACAGATAAGCGCACGCGTCTGTCCAGTGACAATGTGGACAGACTGACGTTCATCAAAATGAACAAGTCATGGATCCAGAAGGAATTTACTACCCCTGTGTCATCCTGGGGAGAGTAAATGCTTGTTGATTTGGAATGTGCTTGATGCAAATCAAAACATCCTGTTTGCAACTAGGGCACAAGTGCTGCCACTGAATGGGTGGGTGTGTGGGGCCCAATTTTTGGAAAAAAAAGGGAGACTCCGCTTGGAGTAACCCTTGCTTACATTGTTTTTAAAAGAAGCCAAGATGAACAGAGCTGGGATCAGGAAAGACTTTGCTACCTACCCTGGTGTCATCCTGGGGACGGTTAATTATGGCGTATTTTTGAATGTGCTTGATGCAAATCTAGCTGTGAAGTGTACAACTGGGGCACAACTGCTGCCACTGAATGGGTGGGTGTGTGGGGCCCAATTTTTGGAAAAAAAGGGAGACTCCGCTTGGAGTAACCCTTGCTTGATGTGTTTTTAAAAGAAGCCAAGATGAACAGAGCTGGGATCAGGAAAGACTTTGCTACCTACCCCGGTGTCATCCTGGGGACGGATAAGAATGGCGTATTTTTGAATGTGCTTGATGCAAATGTAGCTGTGAAGTGTACAACTAGGGCACAACTGCTGCCACTGAAGGGGTGGGTGTGTGTGGGGCCCAATTTTTGGAAAAAAGGGAGACTCCGCTTGGAGTAACCCTTGCTTACATTGTTTTTAAAAGAAGCCAAGATGAACAAGTCATGGGTCAGCAAAGACTTTGCTACCTACCCCGGTGTCATCCTGGGGATGGATAAGAATGGCGTATTTTTGAATGTGCTTGATGCAAATGTAGCTGTGAAGTGTACAACTAGGGCACAACTGCTGCCACTGAAGGGGTGGGTGTGTGTGGGGCCCAATTTTTGGAAAAAAGGGAGACTCCGCTTGGAGTAACCCTTGCTTGATGTGTTTTTAAAAGAAGCCAAGATGAACAGAGCTGGGATCAGGAAAGACTTTGCTACCTACCCCGGTGTCATCCTGGGGACGGATAAGAATGACGTATTTTTGAATGTGCTTGATGCAAATCTAGCTGTGAAGTGTACAACTAGGGCACAACTGCTGCCACTGAAGGGGTGGGTGTGTGTGGGGCCCAATTTTTGGAAAAGAAGGGAATTTTGTTACTTACCGTAAATTCCTTTTCTTCTAGCTCCTATTGGGAGACCCAGACGATTGGGTGTATAGCACTGCCTCCGGAGGCCACACAAAGCAATTACACTAAAAAGTGTAAGGCCCCTCCCCTTCTGGCTATACACCCCCAGTGGGATCACTGGCTCACCAGTTTTAGTGCAAAAGCAAGAAGGAGGAAAGCCAATAACTGGTTTAAACAAATTCACTCCGAAGATACGTCGGAGAACTGAAAACCATTCAACATGAACAACATGTGTACCCGAAAAACAACCAAAAATCCCGAAGGACAACAGGGCGGGTGCTGGGTCTCCCAATAGGAGCTAGAAGAAAAGGAATTTACGGTAAGTAACAAAATTCCCTTCTTCTTCGGCGCTCCATTGGGAGACCCAGACGATTGGGACGTCCAAAAGCTGTCCCTGGGTGGGTAAAGAAATACCTCATGTTAGAGCTGCAAAGACAGCCCTCCCCTACGGGGAGGCAACTGCCGCCTGCAGGACTCTTCTACCTAGGCTGGCGTCCGCCGAAGCATAGGTATGCACCTGATAATGTTTGGTGAAAGTGTGCAGACTCGACCAGGTGGCTGCCTGGCACACCTGTTGAGCCGTAGCCTGGTGTCGTAATGCCCAGGACGCACCCACGGCTCTGGTAGAATGGGCCTTCAGCCCTGATGGAACCGGAAGCCCAGCAGAACGGTAGGCTTCAAGAATTGGTTCTTTGATCCATCGAGCCAGGGTGGCTTTGGAAGTCTGCGACCCTTTGCGCTTACCAGCGACAAGGACAAAGAGTGCATCCGAGCGGCGCAGGGGCGCCGTGCGGGAAATGTAGATTCTGAGTGCTCTCACCAGATCCAACAAATGTAAATCCTTTTCATACCGATGAACTGCATGCGGATAAAAGGAAGGCAAGGAGATATCCTGATTAAGATGAAAAGAGGATACCACCTTAGGGAGAAACTCCTGAATGGGGCGCAGCACTACCTTGTCCTGGTGGAACACCAGGAAAGGAGCCTTGGATGACAGCGCTGCTAGTTCGGACACTCTCCGAAGAGACGTGACCGCTACCAGAAAGGCCACTTTCTGTGAGAGTCGAGAAAGTGACACATCCCTCAGAGGCTCGAAGGGCGGCTTCTGGAGAGCAACAAGGACCTTGTTTAGATCCCACGGATCTAACGGCCGCCTGTACGGAGGTACGATATGACAAACCCCCTGCAGGAACGTGCGCACCTGAGAAAGTCGTGCTAGACGCTTCTGAAAAAAACACGGATAGTGCCGAGACTTGCCCTTTAAGGGAGCCGAGCGACAAGCCCTTTTCCAACCCAGATTGCAGGAAGGAAAGAAAAACAGGTAACGCGAATGGCCAGGGAGATACTCCTTGTGCAGAGCACCAGGATAAGAAAATCTTCCACGTTCTGTGGTAGATCTTAGCAGAAGTGGACTTCCTAGCCTGTCTCATGGTGGCCACGACCCCTTGGGGTAATCCTGAAGACGCTAGGATCCAGGACTCAATGGCCACACAGTCAGGTTCAGGGCCGCAGAATTCCGATGGAAAAACGGCCCTTGGGACAGTAAGTCTGGACGGTCTGGTAGTGCCCACGGTTGGCCGACCGTGAGATGCCACAGATCCGGGTACCACGACCTCCTCGGCCAGTCTGGGGCGACGAGTATGACGCGGCTGCAATCGGATCTGATCTTGCGTAACACTCTGGGCAAGAGTGCCAGAGGCGGAAACACATAAGGGAGCCGGAACTGCGACCAATCTTGCACTAAGGCGTCTGCCGCCAGAGCTCTTTGATCGCGAGACCGCGCTATGAAGGTCGGGACCTTGTTGTTGTGCCGAGACGCCATTAGGTCGACGTCCGGCACACCCCAGCGGCGGCAGATTTCCTGAAACACGTCCGGGTGAAGGGACCATTCCCCTGCGTCCATGCCCTGGCGACTGAGGAAGTCTGCTTCCCAGTTTTCTACGCCCGGGATGTGAACTGCTGATATGGTGGATGCTCTTTCCTCTACCCACATCAGAATCCGCCTGACTTCCTGGAAGGCTTGCCGACTGCGTGTCCCTCCTTGGTGGTTGATGTATGCCACCGCTGTGGAGTTGTCCGACTGAATTCGGATCTGTTTTCCTTCCAGCCACTGCTGGAAGGCTAATAGGGCAAGATACACTGCCCTGATCTCAAGAACATTGATCTGAAGGGTGGATTCCTGCTGAGTCCACGTCCCTTGAGCCCTGTGGTGGAGAAAAACTGCTCCCCACCCTGACAGACTCGCGTCTGTCGTGACCACTGCCCAGGATGGGGGCAGGAATGATCTTCCCTGCGATAATGAGGTGGGAAGAAGCCACCATAGCAGAGAATCCTTGGCCGTCTGAGAAAGGGAGACTTTCCTGTCTAGGGAAGTTGTCTTCCCGTCCCACTGGCGGAGAATGTCCCATTGAAGTGGACGCAGATGAAACTGCGCGAACGGGACTGCCTCCATTGCTGCCACCATCTTCCCTAGGAAGTGCATGAGGCGCCTTAAGGGGTGCGACTGACCCTGAAGGAGAGACTGCACCCCTGTCTGTAGTGACCGCTGCTTGTCCAGCGGAAGCTTCACTATCGCTGAGAGAGTATGAAACTCCATGCCAAGATACGTTAGTGATTGAGTCGGTGCCAGGTTTGACTTTGAAAAGTTGATGATCCACCCGAAAGTCTGGAGAGTCTCCAGCGCAACATTCAGGCTGTGTTGGCATGCCTCTTGAGAGGGTGCTTTGACAAGTAGATCGTCCAAGTAAGGGATCACCGAGTGTCCCTGAGAATGCAAGACTGCTACCACTGCCGCCATGACCTTGGTGAAAACCCGTGGGGCTGTCGCCAGACCAAATGGCAGAGCTACGAACTGGAGATGGTCGTCTCCTATCACGAAACGTAGGAAACGTTGGTGCTCTGTAGCAATCGGCACGTGGAGATAAGCATCTTTGATGTCTATTGATGCAAGGAAATCTCCTTGAGACATTGAGGCAATGACAGAGCGGAGGGATTCCATCCGGAACCGCCTGGCGTTCACATGCTTGTTGAGCAGCTTTAGGTCCAGAACAGGACGGAACGAGCCGTCCTTTTTTGGAACCACGAAGAGATTGGAGTAGAAACCTTGCCCTTGTTCCTGCAGAGGAACAGGGATCACCACTCCTTCTGTTCTTAGTGAGCACACCGCCTGCAGAAGGGCATTTGCTCGGTCGGGATGTGGGGAGGTTCTGAAGAACCGAGGCGGAGGATGAGAACTGAATTCTATCCTGTACCCGTGAGACAAAATGTCTGCTACCCACCGGTCTTTGACCTGTGGCAGCCAAATGTCGCAAAAGCGGGAGAGCCTGCCACCGACCGAGGATGCGGAGGGATGAAGCCGAAAGTCATGAGGCAGCCGCCTTGGAAGCGGTTCCTCCGGTTGTTTTCTTGGGGCGTGAATGAGCCCGCCAGGAATCTGAGCTCCTTTGCTCCTTCTGAGTCCCTTTTGGACGAGGAGAATTGGGTCTTGCTGGAGCCTCGAAAGGACCGAAACCTCGACTGCCACTTCCTCTGTTGAGGTTTGCTCGATCTGGGCTGGGGTACGGAGGAGTCCTTACCCTTGGACTGTTTAATGATCTCAGCCAATTGCTCACCAAACAGTCTGTCTCCAGATAGTGGCAAGCTGGTTAAACATTTCTTGGAAGCAGAATCTGCTTTCCATTCCTTTAACCACAAGGCTCTGCGCAAGACAACAGAGTTGGCAGACGCCATTGAGGTACGGCTCGTAGAGTCCAGGACAGCGTTGATAGCGTAAGTCGCAAACGCAGACATTTGCGAAGTTAGGGACGCTACTCGCGGCACTGCTGGACGTATGATAGAGTCCACTTGTGCCAGGCCAGCTGAAATAGCTTGGAGTGCCCACACGGCCGCGAATGCTGGAGCGAACGACGCGCCGATAGCTTCATAGACAGACTTTAACCAAAGGTCCATCTGTCTGTCATTGGCATCTTTAAGTGAAGCCCCATCTTCCACTGCAACTAAGGACCTAGCCGCAAGCCTGGAGATTGGGGGGTCCACCTTTGGACACTGGGTCCAGCGTTTGACCACGTCAGGGGGAAAGGGATAACGTGTATCCTTAAGACGTTTGGAGAAACGCTTATCTGGATAAGCATGATGTTTCTGGACTGATTCTCTGAAGTCAGAGTGGTCCAGAAAAGTACTCAATTTACGCTTAGGATACCGGAACTGGAACTTCTCCTGCTGTGCAGCTGCCTCCTCAGCAGAAGGGGCTGGGGGAGAAATATCCAACAGTCTATTGATGGCCGCTATAAGGTCATTTACCATAGCGTCACCATCAGGGGTATCTAGATTGAGAGCGGTGTCAGGAGTAGATTCCTGATCACCCACCTCTGTCTCCTCATACAGAGCCTCGTCTCGCTGAGACCCTGACCAGTGTGATGACGGCGAGGGTCTTTCCCAGCGAGCCCGCTTAGGCTGCCTGGGACTGTCATCCGAGTCAGAGTCTTCAGCCTGTGATGCCTGGGACCCCCTTGAAGTACGGATTAGTTCCAACTGAGGGGGACCGGGGAGCATAGACACAGCAGTGTCCATGGTCTGAGAAACTGGCCTGGACTGCAAGGTTTCCAGGATTTTTGTCATAGTCACAGACATCTTATCAGCAAAAACTGCAAATTCTGTCCCCGTCACCGGGGCAGGGTTCACAGGCGTCTCTGCCTGGGCCACTACTACCATAGACTTTGGCTGACGAAGTGGCACAGGGATTGAACATTGCACACAATGGGGGTCATTGGAACCTGCCGGTAGATTAGCCCCACATGCGGCACAAGCAGTGCGTACCGCCTGTGCCTTGGCACCCTTGCGTTTTGCGGATGACATGTTGTTGTCTCCTCAGAGCAATGAGGGTATAAGCCAAGAAGCGACTGTACAGTGCAATATAAAAATATATATGGTACAGAGAAAAAATGCACCAAATAACACTGTGGCACTAGTGGGGCCAGCACTTATGTGCAGCTTACCGCCCGCATAAACGCGGGTGTGTGGTCGCCAGAGTCCCTTGTCTGAGTCCCCCAGAGCCTGTGTCCGTTCTCCAGCCAGACTGCATGCAGGAATGGCTGCCGGCGTCCTGTGGAGAGGGGCGGGCCCTGGGCGTGTTGAGACCAAGAGCGGGAAACTTGCGTCCCCACTGTGCCCAGTGAGAGGGCTGGAGCATGTAAATAAGGCTCCAGCCCTCGGCGCTGCCTATTGCACAGCGTCTCTCCCTTTCCCTGATTGACAGGGTGGGGGCGGGAACGAACCGTAACTAGGCCGCAAAAGCCGGGGACTAGATTTATGAGCGCTGCCGCCGTAAAAGCGCGGGCAGCGCGAGTCCCCGGCGCACTACAAGTCCCAGCGGCGCCGCCGCTCCCGGAGCGGCCGGCGCGGTAGTTCCCAAGACAAAAATCACTCAGCTAAGCTGCAGTGACTCTAACCCGAGCGCGCAGCGCTAGTGCCCCCGGCGCACTAGCACACCCAGCAAGCCTGGAGTGTGCGTGGCCTGTCTGTGCGGGGACACAGAGTACCTGAACGTTGCAGGGCCTTGTCCCTGACTGTACTCAGCTCCTCCAGCAGGGTCTCTGGGTCTGTGGATGGAGCTCGGCCTCAGGGTTCAGGGGCCGGTAAGATCCCACTTCCACAGAGCCCCTTAGGGGGATGGGGAAGGAAAGCAGCATGTGGGCTCCAGCCTCCGTACCCGCAATGGGTACCTCAACCTTACAAACCGCAAGTGGGGTGAGAAGGGAGCATGCTGGGGGCCCTATATGGGCTCTCTTTTCTTCCATCCGATAGAGTCAGCAGCTACTGCTGACTAAACAGTGGAGCTATGCGTGGATGTCTGACCTCCTTCGCACAAAGCAGAAAACTGGTGAGCCAGTGATCCCACTGGGGGTGTATAGCCAGAAGGGGAGGGGCCTTACACTTTTTAGTGTAATTGCTTTGTGTGGCCTCCGGAGGCAGTGCTATACACCCAATCGTCTGGGTCTCCCAATGGAGCGCCGAAGTAAAGGGAGACTCCGCTTGGAGTAACCCTTGCTTACATTGTTTTTAAAAGAAGCCAAGATGAACAGAGCTGGGATCAGGAAAGACTTTGCTACCTACCCCGGTGTCATCCTGGGGACGGATAAGAATGGCGTATTTTTGAATGTGCTTGATGCAAATGTAGCTGTGAAGTGTACAACTAGGGCACAACTTCTGCCACTGAAGGGGTGGGTGTGTGTGGGGCCCAATTTTTGGAAAAAAGGGAGACTCTGCTTGGAGTAACCCTTGATTGCTGTGTTTTTTATAAATGATCCAAGCTGCACAGAGCTGGGATCAGGAAAGACTTAGCTACCTACCCTGGTGTCATCCTGGGGACGGTTAATTATGGCGTATTTTTGAATGTGCTTGATGCAAATCTAGCTGTGAAGTGTGCAACTGGGGCACAAGTGCTACCACTGAAGGGGTGGGTGTGTGTGTGTGGCCCAATTTTTGGAAAAAAGGGAGACTCCGCTTGGAGTCACCTTGCGGTGTTTTACATGATTTTAGAAGGGCGTGCCATGCCTATATCTGTGTGTCCTCCTCTTTTTCCTTGTCCAGCTGTTTTGTTTTCGCATGAGTATATGTCCTTGTCACTTTCCAATGTGTTTGAGTTGTTTGTCACCTTTAGGACACCTTTGAGGGTGTTTTCTAGGTGTTTTTCTGTGTTTGTGATTGCCTGCCATTGTTTCCTATGCAGTTCGAGTTCGGTTTGTCGAACGTTCGACGAACCGAACTCGAACGGAAGGTCCGTTCGGCGAACCAACCTCGAGCCGAACCGCGACCGGTTCGCTCATCTCTAGTCTCTACAGAGCGAGAAGCAGGCTGACAGTGACAGTCAAAGTTCAATCGAGTCCAAGGCTAAGCCATGGACTCGGAGGAACCCTGACGTCACCGCGAACATGTCTGAAAAAAGAAGACAACTGCCGAGTGACGAGCAGTGCAATGCATACCCCTGGAAGTTAATGATCGGACCCGGAAGCAGAAGCAGCCAAGAGATAGCGGATCTGCAGGACGCATTGCGGGACCAGTAAAGGCTGCTTTACACGGTACGACCGATTGTGCAATTTCACAATCGATCGTACCCACCCCCGTCCTTTTTGCATCACGGGCAAATCGCTGCCCGTGGCGCACAAAGTCGGTAACCCCCGTCACACGCACTTACCTCTCGTGCGACCTCGCTGTGGGCGGTGAACATCCACTCCCTGGAGTGGGAGGGACGTTCGGCGTCACAGCGACGTCACACGGCCGCCGGCCAATAGAAGCGGAGGGGCGGAGATGAGCAGGATGTAAACACCCCGCCCACCTCCTTCCTTCCACATAGAGCCGGCGGCTGACGCGGGTCGCAGGTACGCGATGTTAATCGCTCCCGTGGTGTCACACGGAGCGACGTGTGATTCCACGGGAACGATGACCAACCGTCGCCCGATTTCAGGACCGATATTATGGAACCTAGCGACCAGTACACGACTCACGATTTGTGAGCGATACTGCGTCGCTAGGAGGTGTCACACAGACCGGCATCGCCAGCGATGCCGGATGTGCGTCAAAAAAACCGTGACCCCGACGATCTATCGCACGATAGATTGTCTGGTGTAAAGCAGCCTTAAGTGTAATGACATTGTTTATTATTAACTATATCCTTTATTTTACAGTTTTCCCGCCCCATAACTAAGTCCAAGCTCAGGGTTCGAACTCAAATTCGCGCTCTGACCCCGAACACAGACTTTACAAAAAGCCCAGGCGAGTCTCCCGATGCCAAACATCGGAGGAGTTCGCCCATCACTAGGTAGGACGATTCAATGAAATTAACCAAAAACATGTATATGAGTTCATTTGGAATTTAGATTCTGAGCAATATGTCATTCTGAGCACTGCTATTACGGTTTATGTTGAAAAAGACTGACCAGCACCTGCAATATGTGTGAATAAGATGCAAGCTAAAAATATATATTCCTTTTAGCTGGATCCTAGCTGCCTGTCATACAGAGTTTTGACAAAATTCGCCGACTGTCACGATGGCGTTTTGTGATTTTCATATGGCAGATTCTGACACTCTGCCCGATGGTTTCTCTGATGTCTGGGATCAACACAGGCAGATGTGGGTGTCAACCTGCTGTGTTCTAATTCATAGGCAGGCTAACAAGAGTTCATCTCTGCTGGTTTGCTTGATCCTTTGGTCATATGTTGTGGGGAGGCCTATTACATCTGCTCTCCTTTTATTTATGCTGGTTGAAAACTTCAACCCATGCCAGCTGTAGTTTATTTTATGTTGGTCTGTGAGGTGTGGTGTCCCAGACTTACTGGTGAAAGTTGTGCTCTTTGCTTGGTGCGGTTGTGGAGTTTAACCCTGTTTTGTAGCTTTTTTTCTGCTCCTATTTTTTTTCTTCTGAACCTCTTATTGTATGTTCTTTAGTGTGCGCATGCTGTGTGAAATAGTTTTGGTTTTCTTTTGTCTGTCTTTATCTGTGGGTTTCATCACACTCCTTTTCCATCAGATCAGCACTGGTCGAGAGCAGGGCCAGGAAAGAGACACAGGGCTCTCCACCATCAGGAGTACCATGATATTAGGGATAACATAGGGCCCTCTAGCTTGAGGGACAGTTTAGGAACCCCGGTTCCTAGCTATCTCATAGTCATTGAGACACTGCCCAAACGTGTAGATTTTTTTATCCAGTTAGAGGCATTTTAGTTAGGGCCCTGTTAAAGAGATGTACCTTGTCCAGGTTTTTGGGCTCATCTCACATGCTTTAGCCAATACATAAGCTAAGTATCTCATTTATTCAAATATTCCCATAGCAGTAATGCTGCTGTGTATATTTTTGTAATTACAGTTCATGTGAGCCCCATTAGATTAATTTTAATTTGATTAATTATTTACTCTACAAGGACAAAAGTATTGAGACAAACCTCTCAATCACTGAATTCTATTTTTTCTTTTACATCATAAAGAACAAGGCCAAGTTATGGACAGAGTGGGGAAAAGTATGTTGTTACATGGAAATATGATCTGTGGAGTGCTGTCTATCTGGCAGCATGATCAAAACATGTGGGGATTTTGCGAGTGTCAGGAGAATGTTAGCTTCCTGACTGTAATGAGCAGACTACAGTTTTGTGGAGGAGGGCTAATTGCTGAGATTTTTTTTAATGGGTTAGCTTGACACCTCAATTCCAAAGTAGGAAAATCTTAAATGGGGTCTGGCTGTCAAATTTACATTTCAAACTAACAAGGTAGACTTAAAGGGGACGGATCAATAATAGAAGCACTTCCTTTAAGTTTCAAATCTGTTGCATAATGACACAAAAATAGAAGTCTATTACAATATACAAATAATAAACACACTAGTTTACTGTTCTACCCTTTTACTGGATAGGTTGCCGCTGTCTCCTTTTATGTTGATTGACAAGTGATATCAGTAGAGAAACAGTGCCAGAGAAGACATGACAATGCTTTACCATCAGAGAGCAGTAGAACTGGGGAAGTCAACGCTGTGAATAAAAATAAAAGGGTTTATCACCGTGCTAAATAAGTGGAAGGAATTGTGCACTTAGCCATGCCAATAGTGCAAGGAAGCACCCTAATTTTCATATTATTTCATATATTTCATATTAAAATTAAGTTCTTTTTTGGGATAACAGAGGTACAAAGATGAAAACTAAAAGAACAATTGTAATTATTTTTTCCATCCAAGACAAGGCTATGTGGTAACTTTGGTGAGTAAATTTGGGCTGACCAAGCCCCATTATTGCCTAAGCATACCAAGACAATTGTGGGATACCCTTTTCTGCTCCACAGTGACTGAGCTCCAGTACATGGTTCGTCGGATTTGTTGTTGAAAAACTTGGAGTGGTCACACACAGGCCCTCAATAAAATGCTCTTCTTGCCAAAAGGACTAACATTCCCATACACTAAAACCTTGCAGAAGGCCTTCCCAGAAGAGTAAAAGTTGTTTTAGCTGCAAAGGGGGGTGAGGGGTAACCAAATTCAAATTTATGCCTATAAATTTATAATGGTATATAATAAAAGGCTCCTGTTGGTGTAATGAGTAGATATCCCAATACTTAAAGTGCATTAGGCATTATATATTAGCCCACTAGGTGTAAAAGAGAGGAGATACTGTGCTATGCAAAAGTCTTAGGCAGGTGTGTAAAAAATGTTGCAAAGTAAGAATCCTTTTAAAACTACACATATTTTGTGGGAATACCCTTTGCCTTTAAAACAGCATCAAAGCCTCAATTCTTCTAGGTACATTTGCACTCAGTTTTTGAAGGAACTTGCTAGGGAGGTGGTTCCAAACACCTTGGAGGATTAACTACATATCTTCAGTGGATAAATGTGTCTTCATGAATTCTCAAACAGGTTTGATAATACTGAGATCAGAGATCAGGGCTTTGTGGGGACCAAATTAACACTTTCAAAACTCCTTTTTTTCCTCTACAATGAATATACTTCTACATGACATTGGCTATATGTTTGAGTTTGTTGTCCTGCTGCAGAATCAATTTTGAACCAATCAGACAGCTTCCTGATGATATTGTATAATGGATAAAGTATTAGGGTATAATTTCACAGTATTGAGGACATCACCAATCGTGATCACATTTCTAAACTATATTTGCTGAAATGCAGCCCAAAATGTGCAAGAAACTGCTAACATGCTTCACTGTTGCCTACAGACACTCATTATTGTAAAACTTGCCAGTTTATCAGCTAACACACTGCCTTCTTTGACAATCAAATATTTAAAATGTTGGTGCTTCAGTCCGGAGTACTTGTCGCCATATTTCTGCATCCCGGTTCATATGTTTTTGTTCATAGTAGAGTCATCTGGAGTTCTTTCCATTTAGAAGTATAGTTTGTGGCTTAAATTCTTCAATGAAGACAACTTTTGGACAGATTTCTCTAATAGCTGAGTGTAGCTGGGTCCCACTGATTGCTGCCAGTTCTGAGTCGATGTTACTGCTGGACATTTTCTGATTTCAATGGGAAGCATAATGTGGTATTATTCTGCTGCACCAAGTTTAATTGGCTCTGTTGAGTTCCATCAAAAACTGTGTGAAAGTGTATCTAGAATTGATAGCACTGATGCAGTTTGACTACAAAAGGTGAACACACCAAATATCGATTTGATTTAGATGACTCTTGTTTATTCAGTTTATATTTTAATTGATAAAAAAAATATAAACGATCAACATTTCTACAGGATGATTCACTCGCTTCTGTACCTGAAAAATTGTTGTAACTTCTCAAAGAGACAGTCAACCATACTGAAATTTGGACTGTGCATACTTTGGTTCATAAGAAGTGAGAGTGCAATGAACCTTAGCGACTAGAAACATCCTCGGACAGGAGTGGTCTCGCCGACTTATCGCCCTGCAAATTTTCTCCACTATGCGACAGACTTGCTGCACGCCTTTCTGCACATCGGTAGTTTGTGTGTGATGCTTGCTTTTCACTCCTGTCAAATTCCTTCTTCATTTGTTATTAATGTACAAATACAGTTTGGAGGAGCATATTTTCACTGTGAAAACGTATTGGAAAACTGAATTTTTAACAAGGTGCCAAAGTGAGTTTGTAAAGATGTTTGGAGGTTGAAATCTGCTGTCCAAACTGTGTATTCAGTCATTGATAAATCAGCTGGAACGTACAAGAACATAACTCGATAGGCATGATGGAGGATGTCCGAAAAGGTCTTCGGAAACCATTCAAGATGTGAAACAGTGACTTCTGGCATATCCATATAAAAAATTGTGCAGGCCTCTTCAGGAGACAGGCATATTGTATTCCACATGTCAACGAGTGGCCAAGAAAGGTTATGTTCACCAGAATTCACTGTCATTCAGGAATTCAAAGGGCTCAATTAAGAGAAAGGAATTTGTTATAGTCAGTGGTTGCAGACCTTCACGGCTGAAAAAGAAAACATATTTGACTATACATGATAGTCTGACGAAACCTGTTTTCACTTTTCTGGTTAAATTAATTCACAATCTACTGGTATTTGTGCAGCTGAAAACCCGCAAGCTCCTCACGAGACGCCGCTTTATGTATAAAAAGTTGTTTGTTGTGCTATTTTCAGACAGCGCATAATTGGCCTCATATTTTTTTTGAAGCAACAGTAACAACAACAGTTTACGTGGAAATCTTCCAAACCTTTGTCAATCAGCTGGACAATGAAGAACTTATAATGGGGTACTTCCAACAGGATGGTGCAATGTGTCACATGTCGGTTGACAGAGATTGAAGCCTTCTTTAATGACAGAGTGATCTCCAAGGGACTATGGCCACCAAGATCGCCTGATTTAACAACGCCAGATATATTCTTTTGGAGCCATTTGAAAAATCAGATGTACTGTAACAAGCCAATTACATTACAGTCACGTACAACAAGAAATTCAGGCTATGACCCCAGATGTCCAATGGAATACATTCAACAATATGGAAGGGCAGATGCAGGTATGCTTGGTTGCAAAGACTGGACCTTTTCAAAACTTGCTTTAAGTCATCAGTTTCTCATGAACCAAAAGTATGTACAGTCCCAATTTCAGTACCATAGATGGTCTCTTTTAGAAGTTACAGCAATTTATCTGGGTATAGTGGCAAGTTAATCACCCTGTATTTTTGAAAGCACCCTTACTTTGCAGATCTTTTCATACACATGCCTAAAACTTTTGAACAACACTGTATATATACAGGACATAAAAAATGTTTTCTGTTTTCCCACTAAATAAATGTATTACTTATCCAAAAGATGTATGATAGCTGAGGGAAACATCAAGACCCCACTAAACTGGATAGCAGGGGTCCCATAATTCCCTATGTGAAAAGAACCAATGCTCTATGCACTTCCACTGGCCTGAAACAACAGCTCTCTCTGCAGGACCATAAAAATTAATTTAGCAGTAGTTATGCATGTTAAATTTATTTAGCGGGAAAGTATGTTTAACAACTTTAATGATTTATTGCATTTGACTTTTTAGTGCATGCTCTCTTGACAGCTATTACTTTTCAGTTAAGCTACTGATTTTTGCATCTTAAATTTTAAGCTACTCAAAGTGACAAATACAAGAACCATCAGATACTTCTTGAGATGATAAGGAAAATGCACAACAGAAATTTTATTTAATATTAAAAATACCAATTATAAAAGAAAAAATGGAAAAGTCAACTGTTATACACTGTTTAACAAAACATAGGATTTTGACTATATCTCATCACCGGTATGTGAGCAAAATGTGGGACACATCTAAGAAAAAACAACATGACAAAGAAAAAGGGGTTTCTGCAACAGAACAATGAAAGTGGATTTGCAAAGGCTATTTAGTGGTTTGCTTAGAATTGTGGTTTGTAGAACTCTTATCCAATGGCTACAGACTTTGAATCTAGTCCCATTGGCTGCGTCGTGAATGCGGCAGCCAATTAGTGAGCTCAGCAGCTCTGCCCTTGTAGAAAGGACGAACCACTCAGCTCACACATTGCATGCCCCGCTGTTGATGTTACTTCTGCGCCATAGCCAATACCGGACCACAAATGAAGTGACAAAGACTAAACGCTGGACCCAGGTATGGTAAGTAAAGCTATGTTTGTTTTTAATTTACAAAAAAATAATCCTTTAAGATGTGTATATTTGGCTGCTCTGATCAGTCCTGTTTTAGCCCAAAAGGAAATGAAGAAATTAACATTGCAATCCTGCTGCACAGCACTGCTCAATAATTTTATTAAGCGCTTTCGGTTTAAAGACCGACATTTTCGGTTTGATAGCTGTAAATTTCTGCCACCCCTTAAAACAAAAGAGACTGCAGAAGCAGGAGTCTGTCACATTCCTTCCTTACCTAAATACTGCAAAACCTTTCAACTAGAGATGAGCGGATCGATCTGTGGGAGGATCGAATTTATGTATTCTAAAATTTAATGCGAGTTAAAGAAATTTGTCCAGCACCATTTCCTACACTGCTTCATCAGAGAGCGAGCTGACGCCATTTTGCATCCCTATACTGCCCTGCAACTTATGACATTTACGGATTATCATACCTCGTATAGGGTATTCAGTACCTGCACTTTCTGAGATCACATTCAGTAAATGACAGGTGCGGGGTATAGTAATAGGTAAAAGGTAATCAGGATTCTTACGAAGAAAATTCTCTTGTTAAGTGGCACAAGGATTTAAAAATAAAAAAATAGGAAATCATTCATGTAATTTTAAAGAAAATATCTTAATCACAAAACTTTAAATGACTTAAATGCAACTGATAATTTCCCTCTCCCCTGTGAAATGTAGATAAATAGAGCGTTGCTTGGAAATCACTATATCAGTAAATGACAATCAAAGCACCCATGCATTAGAAGCTTTTCTACTTCTATTGAAGGGATTTAACTTTTGATTACAGCATCTTAAACAGTTTCTCTGCATCATTGAACTGTGTATATCTTAAATACATAATTACACATCCAAGATTTTACTAGCTTTGTACAGAACTTATTTAAATGCTCCCATGTATGAACTGGAAAACTTTGAACATAAAATGTAAACCAGAACAAAATAAAAAAGTGGAGAAGTATATCCCAGAAATTGTTTCATTAATCCACAATTCCAAAACAGAATCCATAAAATACATCTCTAAACTATGTAAATTATGGTGAGGAACCAAGCAGAAGGGCAACCAGCCAGAGGCAAAATAATATTATTATTACACTAGTTGTAAGCTGAAAGTCTTGTCCTTAACAGTTTCACTCGCTGTCACCTCTCCATTTTCATTTACACCCCAAGTCGTTTTTTGGAGGGTTCTCATTTACTCTATCATTAATACAAAAAGGCAATAATTTAATGTCCATGCACAGAGAGAGACAGTAACAAATACTACATTATGGAGACTTTTTAAAAAACCCTAACAAGTGAAAATACGGATGAGGGAGTGCAAGTGAATGAGTACTCTGATATAGAGTCATGTAACATCTCCTCACGAGCTGGACTTGATAATATAGGATTTCTGTTTTGCCATAAAGAGGTTTTTCCCTGCTCCCTCTTTCATGAGTCGGAGTTCTTCCTAACACTTTCCTAATATATTTCTACTACCTGCCCTGCTCCTGTAAGCACATCTCTCTGCAGCTTCTATATCCTTCTGTTTTTGTTCTGGCTTTGCTACTTCCAATATGGGGTCTAGAATAGAACAAACAGAGCAGGGCACTTTAATTGTGGGGCTACCTCTCAATGAGTGACCACTGTCTGGAAATGCAAGCTCAGATCAGGTTTACCTGTCCTTTTTGGGTTGCAGTGCAGTGCTATCATCTAACAAGCACAACGATGTGCCGATGATTGCAGCAGGACCTGGCAGCTATGCAGACGTCCAGATCTGGCAAGTCTGATTCCCCTCGAGGGAAAGGCGGATTCAGCCTTTTTTTCCTGTTGTGTTTCCCCAGGAATAAGATCTACCCTGAAAATAAGACCTAGCACACTTTTCAGGGAAAAAATAGTATAAGACAGTGTCTTATTTTCGGGGAAACAGTACACCACACACCATAAAGTTGAGTGCCCAAGTAGAATTCCATCCCTTAAAATATCATGTTCAGAAGGACATGGTACTATAAAAATGTAGTTAAAAACAAAAATGGTTTTATTTCCACAACCCACTGATAAAATTCATATAATGACGTTTCGGTCAAGCAAAATACTTGGATTTTGAGGCAATGACTAGATGCTGTAGCTGCAGGTACTGTCTGATTTTACTACTATCCTAGCTTGGGAATGCACATTCCCTGAGGCAAGTTTGTTGCATCATTTGTACATACACTCTATACTTTCGTTCATAAGCTCTCTACTGCCTTAAAGGGCAGTAATAAGACCAGATCTCACCTATAGGCCTCAATTTCTTAGAGAGGTGTTTATTCCTCTACTTTGTAAATGACGATTGCGTGTCAGATAGTCACAAGACATTAACTTCATTATTTGTATTTGCTTTTCACCAATTTTGGAATTCACATGTAATGCAAATTATATTCGATTTTATGTTTTAGAAATACTGCAAAATGCAGTCACAAAAATATGAAATTTACAGACTGGATATCATCACTGCTGACAACAGATAATTTAAATTTTAAAGCCATACTTAAGGCTGCTTTCACACATCCGGTTTTTGCTGTGCGGCACAATCCGTCTCTTTGCAGAAAAAATGCAACCGTTTTTTTTTGCCGCCGATTGCGTTTTTTCCGCATAGACTTTTATTAGTGCCAGATTGTGCCGCATGGCCTTGCATTCGGTCCGGTTTTTGCCAGATGCGGCATATTTCGCCCATGCGGCGGCTGGATGGAACGTTGCCTGGCATGTTTTTTTGACCGGCAAAAAATAAACGCATTGCGCCGCATCCTACCGATGCGGCGCTTTTTCCAATACATGCCTATGGACGCTGGATGCGGCAAAAAACGCATCCGGCCACCGCATGCGGTTTTTTGCACTGCCCATGCTCAGAAGTGTGCCGCACCCGGCAAAAAACTGACGGGCCGCATGTAAAAACTTATGCAAAGGATGCGTTTTTTTCGCCGCATCCGTTGCATAGGTTTTAGAGCCGGATTTAGCCGCACTGCTAAAACCGGATGTGTGAAAGCAGCCTAAGTCTGAAGCCAAGATTCCATTACAAAAAACAGTTTTAGCTTCTGAAGAGTGTATCAGCACAGTATTGCTCCACTTTAATAGCATGCTTTCATTATTATCTAACAAAAATCCATAAGAAAATTCCTTTGGTGTGGTATTTTACAGGCACAAAAAAAAATAATTTTTTTTTCTTCAAGTGCACAAGACAAAGACAACATAAAGTAGCTAAATAATGTTGTATCCTGAAGTTGACTGATAAACAAAGTGAGATCTGCAGATAAATACCTCTTGCTTGTCATTTAAAACATGGAAGATGTGACACATCCAACAGAACGACATGGGATATGCGATTGTAAATGCCTGTGAAAGCTATGAGGCTGACAGGAAAAAACCTCTAGAATAAAGCAGAACTTGGAAAGACAGATACAAATAGAAATCTTTGTGTATATAATCACTTGATGCCTGTGTTTTAAACTTTTCTGTTTGAATCCTCTAAATGAAAATAGATTAATTCCTAATACATAGGAATAAAAAATTAAATTAAAAAGACAAAATTCTCATGTAATTACTGGGGTAATCAAGAATTTTTTCAACATTGGAGTATTATTTTTTTTATTAGGACTTGTCTGTCACAGTTTACAGAAATAAAATTACTGAAATTTTAAGCTTAGTCGAAGGTTTAGTGTCAAGTCTTCAAAAGCTTGTATACTACTCAGACAACCACTTCTAAATCCCAAGCTGCAGCTGCATTCTCGCTTCCTGCGGATGTCTGATTTGTTCGCTTATTGGCCACAGGATTCACATAACATAATGTCACTCAATCCCATGGAGAACCGGTGACGTCAATGTCAGACGATTCCCAGGAGAACTGGCACTGGAGGGGAGAATTAATTATTTTACTTGGGGGAAACAGTTTGAGATTGAGTAATAGCGATCACAAAATAATAGGTTTTCATGTATCCATTAATAAGATATATAGTAGAGGGACTACAAGAAGATTAAATTTCAAGAAGGCAAATTTCCAACATATAAGAGATGAATGTAGTGCACTAAAGTGGGACAACGTCCTGAAAAATAAAAGTACACAAAACAAATGGAACACTTTTCCCTATGGGAATAAACAAGATATAAATAGGAGGAAAATCCTATGACTAAATAGAGCTATAAGGCGCACAATAAATGACAAAAAGAAAGCGTTTAGAGCAAGAGCGTAGTGAGGAGGCATTAAATACTTATAGAAAAATTAATAAATTTTGTAAATAGCAAATCAAGGCAGCAAAGATTGAGACAGAAAGACTCATTGCCAGAGAAAGTAAAAATAATTCAAAATTATTCTTCAATTATATAAACAGTATGAAACTCAAAAATCATAGTGTTGGCCCCTCAAAAATAGTCTGGGTGAAATGGGGGAAGATGATGAAGTCAAGGCAAATCTGTTAAACGTCTTTTTGTCTACAGTATTTATACAAGAAAATACCATTACAGTTGACATGATCAGGGATACCATAAATTTTCCATTAAATGTTAACTGTATAACGCAGCAAGAAGTAATGTGCCGCCTCAAAATCCCTAAAGTAGATAAATCCCCAGGCCCGGATGGCATATCCCTCTAAGTACTGCAGGAATAAAGTGCAGTGATAGACAGACCATTATTTTTTTAATCTTCACAGAATGCATAACAGGAATTGTACTACAGGACAATAATTAAAAAGGGGACAAAACCTGAGCTTGAAAAATATAGGCAGGTAAGTTTAATCTGTACTGTGGGTAAAATCCTTGAGGGTTTCTTAAGAGATGCTATCCTGGAGTATCTCAAGAAGAATAACCTCATGACACAGTATCAACATCAGTTTATTATGGATCGGTCCCATCAAACTAATCTGATCAGCTTCTAGGATGTAGGTAAGTTCCAGAATGGACCAGGGAAATGCAGAGAAAGTTGTATATATGGATTTTTCAGAGCTGTTTGATACAGTGCCATGCAAAAGGATGGTACATAACATGAGAATATTGGGAATAGGAAAAATATGTGTAACTGGGTTAAGAACTGGCCCAGTGATTGGAAAAAAACGGTGCTTATTAACTGAACACACTCGGACTGGGACACAGTTAACAATGGGGTACCACAGGGTCAGTATTGGGTACTCTTCTTTTTAACATGTAATAATAACCTAGTAGGAGGCAGAGAAAGTAGAATTTCAACATTTGAAGATGATATTAACCTTTGCAAGGTAATCAATACAAAGGAGGATTTAATATTACAGAAGGATTTATGTAAGCTGGAGCTTTGGACTGAGAAAAGGCAATTGAAGTTTAATGTGGATAAATGTAAGGTCATGCATTTGGGCAGAGTAAATAATTACACATTGTATGCACTTAATTGTAAAACACTGGGTAAAACTGTCAGTGAAGAAGACTAGGGTGTATGAGTGGAAAGCAAACTCCACTCTACCAATTAGTATCAAGCAACTGCTGCCAAGGCTAATAAAATAACGGGATGCATTAAAAGAGGCAGAGATGCTCATCAAAAGAACATAGTTTTACTCCTATACAAGTCACTAGTGCGACCACACTTAGAATACTGTGTATAATACTGTGCTCTGGTAAATAAGAAAAACATAGCTGAACTAGAGCGGGTGCTGAGAAGAGCAACCAAGGTTATGAAAGGAATAGGTGGACTGAAATACCAAGATAAGTTATGAAATTTGGAGTTATTCAGTTTGAAAAAACAAAGACATGGGGCAATCTAATGCTGGGTTTACACACTGAGACTTTCTAGCGATCCAACCTGCGATCTCAACCTAGCCGGGATTGCTACAAAGTCTCTGGTGAGCTGTCAAACAGGCAGACCTGGCCAATGACCTAACAGCGATCCGGACCTGCAGAGCGACTAGCTGGCCGTTGGGGACAGCAGGTGAACTTCACCCGACTTCATTTAATGCCGCGCGGCTCTGTGTGCCGAGTAAATAAATAAATAATTTAAAAATCCGGCGTGCGTCCCCCCCCTTTTTTAATACCAGCCAGATAAAGCCATACGGCTGCAGCCTGGTATTCTCAGGATGGGGAGCCCCCCAGCCTAACAATATCAGCCAGCAGACGCCCAGAATTGCCGCATTCATTAGATGCGACAGTTCTGGGACTGTACCCGGCTCTTCCCGATTTGCCCTGGTGCGTTGGCAAATCGGGGTAATAAGGAGTTATTGGCAGCCCATAGCTGCCAATAAGTCCAAGATTAATCATGTCAGGCGTCACCACGAGATACCTTCCATGATTAATCTGTAAATTACAGTTAAAAAACACAAACGAAAAATCCTTTATTAGAAATAAAAAACACAAACACATTCCCTCATTACCAATTTATTACCCACAACAAAGCCCTCCTTGTCCGGCGTAATCCACGGTCCTCCAACGTCGCATCCAGCTCTGCTGCATGCAGGTGACAGGAGCAGCAGAAGACACAGCCGCTCCTGTCACCTGCACGCAGCTAATGAAGAGAGCCGTGTGATCGGCTGAGCTGTCACTGAGGTTACCTGGATCCAGTGGTGGATGCAGCAGTGGCCGCGGGTAACCTCAGTGACAGCTCAGCTGATCGCGCTACTCACCTCATTTGCTGCGTGGAGCTGACCGGAGCGGCGGTGAGTGGCGCGATCAGCTGAGCTGTCACTGAGGTTACCCGCGGCCACCGCTGCATCCACCGCTGGATCCAGGTAACCTCAGTGACAGCTCAGCCGATCACACGGCTCTCTTCATTAGCTGCGTGCAGGTGACAGGAGCGGCTGTGTCTTCTGCTGCTCCTGTCACCTGCATGCAGCAGAGCTGGATGCGACGTTGGAGGACCGTGGATTACGCCGGACAAGGAGGGCTTTGTTGTGGGTAATAAATTGGTAATGAGGGAATTTGTTAGTGTTTTTTATTTCTAATAAAGGATTTTTCGGGTGTGTGTTTTTTAACTGTAATTTACAGATTAATCATGGAAGGTATCTCGGGGAGACGCCTGACATGATTAATCTAGGACTTATTGGCAGCTATGGGCTGCCAATAACTCCTTATTACCCCGATTTGCCAACGCACCAGGGCAAATCGGGAAGAGCCGGGTACAGTCCCAGAACTGTTGCATCTAATGTATGCGGCAATTCTGGGTGGCTGCTGGCTGATATTGTTAGGCTGGGGGGCTCCCCATAACGTGGAGCTCCCCATCCTGAGAATACCAGCCTTTAGCCGTATGGCTTTATCTGGCTGGTATTAAAATTGGGGGGGACCTCACGCCGGATGTTTTAATTATTTATTTATTTTACTGCACAGTATAGACACGCCCACCGGCTGCTGTGATTGGGTGCAGTGACACAGCTGTCACTCAGCGTGTGGGCGTGTCTCACTGCAACCAATCATATTTGCCGGTGGGCGGGGAAAAACAGGGAATACGAGATTGTTTAATGAGCGGCCGGCTTTTTAAAAAAAGGAAAAGCCGCTGGAGCAGAGTGAACGCCGTGCAGCGCCGGTGATCGGGGATCGGTGAGTATGAGAGAGGGGGGGACACTTCAGTCACTCGGGGGATTAGCGGTCACCGGTGAATCCTTCACCGGTGACCGCTAATCAGGACGCTACACAGACAGAGCCGCAGAGTCGCTGTAAAGTCCCCTTTACACACTGAAACTTGCTAGCGATGCATGCTGCACAGCGGGAAACAAAGGACCTAGGAATGGTCCTGAACGATTTGTAGCGATCACAACTTCACAGCAGGGGCCAGGTCGCTGATAGGTTTCACACACTGCAATGTCGCTGGGGAGGTCGCTGTAACGTCACAAAACCGGTGACGTTACAGCGATGTCGTTTGCGATGTTGCAGTGTGTAAACCCAGCTTAATTACAATGTTCAAATCTATGAGGGGACAATACAGAGACCTTTCAAATGATCTTTTTACATATAGGCCTGCAACAGGGACAGGAGGCATACTCTACGTCTAGAGGAAAGAAGGTTTAATCATTATTCTACACGCAAATTCTTTACTGTAAGAGCAGTGAGACTATGGATCGCTCTGCCACATGATGCTGTAATGGTGGATTCATTACTCCAATTTAAGAAAGGATTGGATGGATTTAATGAATATAATGGATGGATATAATATTACTGGTTATGTGCACTAGATTCTGTGATTGGGAGTTGATCCAGAGAACTAGCCTGATTGCCTTATGTGGAGTTGGAAAGGATTTTTTCCCCTAATATGGAGCTTACTGTCAGTCCCTTGGGGATTTTGCCTTCCCCTGGATCAGCATGTTATGCTATGAGTTGAACTCAATTGACTTGTGTCTATCTTTAGCCTTAAAAACTATGAAATTATGAGAAGGTTTTGTCTAAGTAGTGGACAGTCCCTTAAAAAGGTAGGCAGAACGAGAGAATGCTTTCAAGCATTTTTATTAATTACTATATCAGCGTTAACAATGTGTATATATATATATATATATACACACACATATATACACACACATACACACACATATACACACATACATTATATATATATATATATATATATATATATATATATATATTATATATATATATATATACACATTGGTAACGCTGATATAGTAATTAATAAAAATGCTTGAAAGCATTCTCTCGCTCTCATCCTTCTGGCATTTGGGGCAGATATAAATAATTTTGGTGATCCTCCTTGGCCTAAAACGCAAAACGTTTATTCTTAGTTCATGTCAGATACTGAGAAAAACATGCAGATGTGTCTTTTTAGATAGTGTATGTTAACTTCTGGTTTCAACATCATATTCAACATGTATTTCAGTTTTACCAAATAATGCTTATTTATTACAACTTTTAATATACTTTTCATGTCAATTGTTCCACAGTGTTTAAGATCTCTGCATTTTGTCAATACATTTACATATTGCTTCTGAAGAATTAAGAACCCGATTCATTAAGAATTGCATTTCCTACATCAGTATCAATGAAAGGCATGCAGGAATAGAATGCGCAAAACTCATTAAGAAATGTGTGAGAACTGCAGTCATTTGTTGGAGTAACATTTCTACTATAAAGAATGATGACACTTTTTCATGATTTGTTGGCCGGCATTGCAATGCCTCATCCCACCCAGGCTCCTCACACTTTGTCAGAGCTGGCCAAAGTGAAGAGAAAATTCCAAAAGTTGCAACAAAATAAGAAATGTAAAGATGGACAAAAAGGGCACATAGGGCATTATAATGATAAACACGTTAATAAGATGCGGTAACTGCTCTCCTGGTTGAGTTGTGAAAAACACAACTCTTAGAAAGGTTCAATAATGTGTCCAGCTGCAGCTGCTCTGTAGGTTAGAGACTCCAAAGTAGCAATTAAATAAATAACCAGATAGCGGGTTATACTTCATTGCTGGTAATTAAAGAATTCTAGGATTCTTGATGTACAAAAAATATGCAGTTTCTTCTCAAAGCGTTTCGAAGTATGTATGACTTCTCTTCAAAACGGACTTAAAAATACATTTAAAATTAACCACGTATCCTTTGAACGTCAAGAATCTTGGAATTGCAGCGTTACCCACTTTCCTGTTATTTTTTTTTAAACTTCACAGTGTGCAAAAAATGTGCAACTTATTAAAATGTTTTACCCCAGAATTCTGGCACCATCATTGATGATTTGGGGCCTAAGTCTTTCCCAGTCTCAACAAGAGAGGTGTGTGATAAGGCTGAGGCAGCACAAAGTTGCCCAATTGCTTTTTTTTCCTTTGTCGTAACATATTGAACCTGCATAACTTATTTAAACTAGCTTTACATGGCAAGTCATGGGGACCATACAATTATATATTTTCAAATAGTAGCAAGCTCATGAGCAACTGTTTTGCTATGGCCTCGATCACATGAGAGAATAAATTGGAAGAGTGGAGCATCTACGATTTGTTTCCTTATGACGAATCAGCATGACAGAAAAATCCCAGCATGCTGCGATTTTCAAAATATCACTGATCACACACACACCCATACAAGTCTATGGGTGCGTGTAAATCATCAAGCCGCACTAATGTCATCCAAGAGCAGTCCAATTTACGCAGAGACAAACAATGGAGCAGCTTGAGAAATTAATCTCCTTATCTTCTTCTCACCGTGCTTCGATTTTCGGATGCAAGAACATGGGATCACAGTCAATGACACTCGTCTCATGCTCGCAGCAGAGTTTGAGTAGAGTGTTATTAGCAATGAATTTTAATTGAGATTTTTTTTTAATTAAAAAATCCCCAATAAACCAGCGCTGATAAGAGTTTTTTGTGTTGTTAATATTTTATACTTTTTATTGCTATCCTTGTTTTTAGACACAGATTTATTCAAAACAATTCACACAATAGAAGAAAAGAAAAATACACCACATATGGTAGAAATAAAAATAAATTAAGGAATAAGTAATTAATAGTGCAGCAAACAGATACCAGGTGTCTGGTTGCAGTACCCCGGCCGGTAGTATAGCAATTATTAAACCTAGTATAGTGTATTAAGTGATGTTTCAAGGCATATGATATTTAATGCCAATTGAAAATATCACTGCAACCTGATTTTTCAGATACCTGGAGAATTTATTTCTTCAATCCATAAGCACAAACGTTTTTAATAGAGGCTGAATATATTACAAGCAGCAATTTCAGTGTTCCAAGTGCCTTTAAATGAAGTTGAAGAAACTGCACTTCAAGATCTTAGTGAGGATGAGGTAGAGCCCCAGCTCATCAAGTGTTCCAATAGGAGTTTACCTGCAGTCAAGTTCAGGCATCAAGCTTCCACATACTGGGTGACTGCACGATACTTTCTCCTCCTAGAGATATAAAGTCATTTCCATGCAGGAGTCTCCTATTTGCGCTCCTACAGTCAAGTTCAGACATCAACCTCCATAAGCTGGGTAACTGTACAGAACTTTCTCCTCCTGGAGATATAGAGTAGTTTCCGTGATAGGGACTCCTATTTGCGCTCCTAGTTTAAACAGAGCAGAGCCACACAGCACTATTCCGTGCTAGTTCACAGGATGGTAGTTGAATCAGGCACGCAGCTTCTCCTGCTCCTTTAGTGACAGCCCGGGCGTTCGAGTGTTATTAGCACATGCCATACGATTCCCTCACATCGGACACTATACGCTCGTCTGACCCGGCCTTTAAGAAAAGATAGTGCCTGTGATCATTACATGACCACAATAGATTTTCAACCAATGTGGGAAAAATTAAGGTTCCTGTGCACTAACAGTAAGGAAAGGTAAAAAGTGAAAGCAATGACGAATTGACACTAAAAATATATAAGAAAAATGTAAAATTGCGGAATCTAGAAAATCCCAGAGGATTTATATCTGCAACTATCATTTTTGGTTTTTTAATTACAAATGGAAATGTTTTACATTGCTAAAAAATGTGCCCCAGAAATTATTTCAATTAAGTAAGCGAGATTATAGGTATAAATTACATTTAGTTAACAAAAAAAAAAAAGAGACATTCGTGTCCAAAACATTTGTGTCATAGAGTTGGATTGCTAACATAATTACCAGATACGCTTCAATCAGCTGACAAATGTACAGATGGAGCCAAACAAGGACATCGCCAAATGTCTAACATCTGCAGAACTTGGATACACGAGTCCTCCATGGATTCCAATTTTTACAAGAGCCAATTTGCTACACCGAGCAAAGTGCAACATATTTGAAAGAGTAAAAGACGGAAAGAGGAAGGTTAAAGCATTAGTTGTCCTATAAGAAATCCACAGGCATGGCACTTGTTATAACGGAGGACAACAGAAGGAAATCATCACTTAAGGCATGCAAACTAACCAGCTCATTTGTCCTTGATGCAGCATTCCCAATGCTGACTTTAAGAAATTATTTAAAACCGGAATGCTTTGCTAAATGAGAAAAAGGCATTCGGCTATCAATGTAAATAAAGACGCTGCTGAACATTTCAAGACTGAAAACAGTTGTTCACTGCTAACAAGCGCTTTAAATACTTGATTGAATTGCTTGTTTGCTAGTTAATGGAATATCTGACTGGCAACGTTTTATTTGACTGGTTCAGCTGGGTGTCATTGAAGCACAAACAGCTCAAGTGCTCTTTCTGAGCTCCGAGTCTGACTGCAGTAACAGGGAACTAAGCATATACAATATGAATACAAAGCTAAGAAGCCAAGCTCTCACAGGACCTCCTTAAAATAATAGAAATGTACAGGCAGAGTAAAACGTGGAGGCTAGATTAATCTGGATTTACAGTATTTGAGTTCTTATGTCAATATCAGTCTTGGGACTATACAAGAAAGAATTGTGTAAAATCTCTTTAGAAGGATGGTGAAGTTCTTTATTTTTTCATTTTTCGTTTGCATCTGTCCAGTATTTCATGCTGAGAACATGAAAAAATTGGGACTAAATGCCGCTTTACACGCTGCAACATTGCTAAAGCGATCTAGTTGGAGTCACGGAATTTGTGACGCACATCCGGCCGCTTTAGCGATGTCGTTGTGTGTGACACCAATGAGCGATTTTGAATCGTCGCAAAAACGTTCAAAATCGCTCATCGGTGACAGGGGGTCCATTCCCAAATAGCGTTGCTGCTGCAGTAACGATGTTGTTTGTCGTTCCTGTGGCAGCACACATCGCTACGTGTGATGCCGCTGGAATGACAAACATCTCCTTACCTGCGTCCACCGGAAAAGGAGGAAGGAAGGAGGTGGGCAGCATGTTCCGGGTGCTCATCTCCTCCCCTTCTTTTCTATTGGGCGGCGGTTCAGTGACGCTGCTGTGACGTCGCTGTGACGCTGAACGAACCGCCCCCTCAGAAATGAGGCGGTTCGCCGATCACAGCGTCGTCGCAGAGTAGGTATGTGCATGTGACGCTGCCGTAGCAATAATGTTCGCTACGGCAGCGTTCACCACATATCGGTCGTGCGATGGGGGCGGGTGCTATCACGCTCGACATAGCTAGCATCGGCTAGCGATGTCGCAGTGTGTAAAGCGGTCTTTAGAATCGCAGCCAATCAGTAGGGAGTAATTAAAAAGCATCCAATATTTGCTGCTTTTATATACAGCAAACTCTACTTATAGGTTTCAATTATTAGAGAAACAAAGTGGGCAATCTGTCACAAAGACAGTGATTGTCATACAGCAAGCTGTCCTGTTAAAGGGATATTCTCATAATCACATTATTTTTCACAAAGCACAGCAAATGCATGTTTATAATATACAGGCTAAGCCAAAGATAACATTTGTTTATTTTACCTTTGTGTTTTCTATCATCTCTACCTGGACATCTGTGCCTCTAGCTTCACATAATAGAATGGGTGGTCCCATTCTTATCTGCTAAAATACATTTCCCAGCAGCACTTGCTTCTCATCAGTAATGAAGATGCCTTCCCTCTCTTCTGTGTAACCTCATGACCCCCACCTTTCCGAGTTATCAAGCTAATCTAAGTGCAGAATTCACTTTATGATTCAGTGCACTTTCAGCTCCTGCACAGTAACCTGCCTGGCAGATGTTATTTCTCACATCTACATCGGTATTGTGACTCTAGTCACTACACGGGCAAGTCATGAGGTAGGATAGTCAATCAATGTTCCAAGGCCACATACAAGATCACATCCTGGTTATGCGGATAGGCGGAGGCATATTTGGACCCGGTCTGGAGTCAGAATGCCTGGAGGCTAGCGCATCAGAGCAGAGGGACAAGGCAAAAGGATGATCATGCAAAGTCACAGGATAGGCAACAAAAGATCAATTCCCAGAGCAGAGATACAAAATGACAACTAGCACAACTGAGGAGAAGACAAAAGGTCCCGTCACACACAGAGATAAATCTTTGTCAGATCTGTGGTTGCAGTGAAATCATGGACATATTGTTCCATTTGTACACAGCAACAAACCTAGCAAAGATTGTCAACAATTTAATTGCAACCACAGATCTGCCGCAGATTTATCTCTGTGTGTGACGGCCTTAAGACTGGCAGTGTTCTGGGACTGACTGCTCAGATAAATAGCTGGGCAATCAAACCGAATAGGGCACACATGGAAAAGCTAGAATCTCCCAGTCTCAGAATGGACGCCTGTGCTGTCACTGAACACATCAACAGCTCAGCACGTTCCTTGCACTAGATTGGACAACTGAGCGGTCAATCAGCATATCGACAGCTCAGCACATACAAATCTATAAGTGCACTATAGTGCAGCAAACAGTCACCTGATGTGTGGGGCAGATATAAAACCAGGTTATGACTTAAATAGATACAGCAGCAATTATTTTATTTTAGATTGACAAAAAAAAATTGTGTCTACACAACTGTTTCTCTGGCTAAAACACTGTTTGCTGCTGGATCCATTTTTTATACCACTGAAGTCAATGTGAAATATCAGTTTAATAGTGCATCAGGTTTTCATATATTTGAAACTGATCTACAGTGTGCAAAATTATTAGGCAAATTAGTATTTTGATCTCAAGATACTTTTTATACATGTTGTCCTACTCCAAGCTGTATAGGCTTGAGAGCCAACTACCAATTAAGTAAATCAGGTGATGAAGATCTCTGTAATGAGGAGGGGTGTGGTGCAATGACATCAACACCCTATATAAGGTGTGCTTAATTATTAGGCAACTTCCTTTCCTTCGGCAAAATGGGTTAGAAGAGAGATTTGACAAGCTCTGAAAAGTCCAAAATTGTTAGAGGTCTTGAAGAGGGATGCAGCAGTCTTGAAATTGCCAAACTTTTGAAGCGTGATCACTGAACAATCAAGCGTTTCATGGCAAATAGCCAACAGGGTCGCAAGAAGCGTGTTGGGCAAAAAAGGCGCAAAATAACTGCCCATGAATAGAAGAAAATCAAGCGTGAAGTTGCCGAGATGCCATGTGCCACCAGTTTGGCCATATTTCAGAGCTGCAAAGTTACTGGAGTATCAAAAAGCACAAGGTGTGCCATACTCAGGGACATGGCCAAGGTAAGCAAGGCTGAAAAACGACCACCTTTGCACAAGAAACATAAGATAAAACGTCAATACTGGGCCAAGAAATATCTTAAGACTGATTTTTCAAAGGTTTTATGGACTGATGAAATGAGAGTGACTCTTGATGGGCCAGATGGATGGGCCAGAGGCTGGATCAGTAAAGGGCATAGAGCTCCACTCCGACTCAGATGCCAGCAAGGTGGAGGTAGGGTACTGGTATGGGCTGGTATCATCAAAGATGAACTTGTGGGACTTTTTCGGGTTGAGGATGGAGTGAAGCTCAACTGCCAGACCTACTGCCAGTTTCTGGAAGACAACTTCTTCAAGCAGTGGTAAAGGAAGAAGTCGGTATCGTTCAAGAAAAACATGATTTTCATGCAGTACAATGCTCCATCACATGCATACAACTACTCCACAGCGTGGTTGGCCAGTAAAGGTCTAAAAGATGAAAAAATAATGACATGGTCCCCTTGTTCACCTGATCTGAACCCCATAGAGAACCTGTGGTGCCTCATAAAATGTGAGATCTACAGGGAGGGAAAACATTGTCTGGGAGGCTGTGGTGGCTGCTGCTTGCAATGTTGATTGTCAACAGATCAAGCAACCGACAGAATCTATGGATGGTAGGCTGTTGAGTGTCATCATAAAGAAAGGTGGCTGTATTGGTCACTCATTTTTTGGGGTTTTGTTTTTGCATGGCAGAAATGTTTATTACTAAATTTTGTGCTGTGATATTGGTTTTCCTGGTGAAAATAAACAAGTGAGATGGCAATATATTTGTTTTTTATTAAGTTGCCTAATAATTCTGCACAGTAAAAATTACCTGCACAAACAGATATCCTCCTAAGATAGCCAAATCTAAAAACAAAAAACACTCCAACTTCCAAAAATATTAAGCTTTAATACTGATGAGTCTTTTGGGTTGATTGAGAACATAGTTGTTGATCAATAATAAAAAAAATCCTCTAAAATATAACTTGCCTAATAATTCTGCACACGGTGTAGTTATTTTTCTTACATGGATCCATTTCAAATGGATGATTACTGACTGGACAGGTGAACTCAGCTTTAGAAGCAAACTAATTATAATGAATAAATAGATGAATGAACATTACAGAGATCTTTCTAATGATCTCTTTACACATAGGTCGTCTATAAGAAAGGAGTTTTAATCATCATCCCAGACAGTAATTCTTTACTTGAACGAGCAGTAAAACCATTGAACTCTTTCCCATAAAATATTGTGATGGTCGATTCATTAAACACGTTCAAGGTGCACCGGGATGCCGTTTTTGACAAAATATATTACAGGTTATCAGTATTGGCTTTTTATTTTGGGATATTGTTTCAAAGAACTATTCGGATTGCAATATTTGGAGGAAGGAAGGATTTTTTTCCCCAAATATGAGTTAATTAGTTCATGCGTTAAAGGGAATATGTTTTTCTCTGTATCAACACATTATGATTATAGTCTGAACTTGATAAAATCTTGTCTTTATTCAACCTTAGCAACTACAATTAATGTCATTTGGTACACAATCAGGGCGCTAGTACAGATAAGAAGTGATATTGACTGCAATGTCACAGTAAATAAAAATGTAAATTGTGTGGATACACAAAGCAAACTTTTTTAATTTTTTAGAGTAGAGAATTAAGAGGAAATAAAACAAAATGCATTTAGAATGGTAATATCTGTAATAGTTTTAGTAGGAATTGTGATGCAATCTACCCAAACAAATTTCCCATTAAACTTTCCATAATCTTCATAAGTAAAATTCAGTGTGCGCAATACTGGGAATGAGTAAAACTTGGTTCAGATCCGTCCACCAGGTACATCCAGTGACTCCAGCTCAGGGTTTACACAGTGGCGCTTTTGGATTTTTATTTTTCATTAGTTTTTAGGGCCTTTTCACATGGCCGCCATTCCTGATCTGACTGCAGTTCTCCTCATCCAAACTCAACACCTTTAAAGGCATGTACAGTATAAGGCTGTTTAGTTTAGGTCAGCAAACTCACAGCCAGTACAGACATCACTGTCCGTGTTGAGGCCATGAATGTCAGATGTGTGAATTCGACCTTAGCTGGAACCATTCTTAAAGCACCACTCCAGCGGTTTTATTTATTCCACTGCTGGAGTGAAGCTTCTAATCTAAGTCCCTTTGCCTTATACTCACTCTTCTGAGTATTCATCTGTTTTCAGCATCACTTCAGTCAGTCTTCCGCAGTTTGTGACCTGCTGGCAGCTTCAGTGTTTCATGGAGTGAGAAGGAGCTCACTCTTTGATACAAGTCTATGAGAGCTTTATTCTGGCTCTCGTAGACCCACTGTCATGGTTCGCCTCCCCGTCCACATGGCTTGGGGGCGGAGCCTTCTCCCAGGCCTCACATCTGGAGCCTGGATGCCTTAAAAGCTGACATTTCCAGTGAACCAGCGCCGGCTATAAGATTAGCTCTGCTTTGCCTGTGTTTACTGGTCCTGTGAGTGATATCCTGATCCGTCTGTTTCTGTGCCCCTGTGCCCTTGTCTGTGTTCCGTCCCCTGGTAGTCCCTCCAGTCCTGTGTCCCCTCTCCTACCTCCTTAATCGGTTGCTTCCTCTGGTAGTGACCTCGGCCTGACCTTGACTCCGCTTCTGCTCTTTTCTCCAGTCTTCCTTCTGCCCGTACTGTGCGTGACCCGGCTCGCCTGACTATTCCTGGCACATCCCGCAACTCTGCTCTCCAGCTGTGCTGTGAGGCAGTGTACGAGAGCACTGTGTATTTACTTCCTGGTTCTCGCTGCTCCGTTTAGTGTCTTCTGCTGCAGAGCTCTGGCTCCCCCTGGTCGCAGCTTGACAACCACATTGAGAGATTATGAAGTAACTTTTGACTTTCAAACAGTTAGAAGTTACAGTCACAAGATGGCACCAATGTCAAAAAAGGATGAAAATGCTGTAGGGTGAATGTAACAAGGGGGCAGGGGGCTTAGATTTAAAGCACCACTCCAGGGCTGAAAAACATAGCCTGCTGCGGTGGTGCTTTAAAATCAAGATTGAAGGCTTTTGTTTTGATTTTTGGGTAACTGCTAAATAATATAGTGAGAACAGCTCTAAAATATTTTTTATATCTAGCCAATGCCAGGAGTGGATGCTAAAGAAAAAAAGTGTACAAACTAAATATTTGGGTTTTTCTGCATTTACTTCTTGTTTTGCACATCAAAAACTGTTATGTTCCTGTGCCAGGACAAATGATTTGCTTACAGCAGATGAAACAGAGTTTTGTAAGGAAGCAAGGCAGCAAACCACTGGAAATTAGATAAGTGTTATTACCAGGTCAATGACGAGTCAACATAATCCTGTTACCTGCAGCCAACAATTTCATATAACGAAGAGCAGATAACAACTAAACTGTGTAACTCCAACTCCTGTGCTCAGTTTGTTGGTGTATCAGCAATTGAAGATATATATAGTATAATATATCATTACGTTTTTATTACATTGAGGCAGCACGGTGACACAGTGGTTAGCACTGGAGCCTTGCAGCGCTGGGGTTCAAATCCCACAAAGGACAATATCTGTAGTTTGTATGTTCTCCGCGTGTTTGTGTGGGTTTCCTTCAAGCAGCGCTATATAAGCAATGCATAATAAATAATTGCACTTAAATGTGTTTTATTATTTTACTTATGAGCAAGAAATGAAAAATAATAATGAAAGTGATTGTCTGACAACTTTAAGGTATTTAGAAGAAAAGTATAAAAAATGCCAAATTCTCTAGTATGTTTTTGGTTACATATGGAAATGAGATAGAGCAGAGAGGAGCGATGGAGCTGATAGAACAGCATAGAGGGAGGCGAGGATGAAAAACAGCTGCATGAATAGTTGTGGTTACCGTCCGCTGTTTGATCGTACTCACAATCCCACCTTGTGTTATTAGACATGGAGCTGGTACAGGCAATTTAGAGCTTATAGCTGCATGGGTAAAACAGAACTGGAGAGTTGCTGATGATCGTGCAGGAGAGCTGACTCGCTGAATTGGAGGACCGGGATTGCACTAATTACTGGGGAATAAATATGGTGGAGAGCGCAAATATGGAGAAGAGGACAGACAAGAGAGGACTGTGCGAGAGACACATCCCCAGCTCTATCTGCTCTGCCCACCATAATTCACAGCAGAAGTAATGCCCTGACCCATTTCTTTTATGAAAAATGTCTCTATCACTAGAAATGGATCTAGCTGAATAACAGCGTGACAGCACTTTAAGGCATTTTTACAGAGATCAGTAAAACGTTTCTGTTAATCAAGTGATTTACAATGTTCCTATGTAGTACACTTGCTATCCAATGACATTTAATAAAAATTACAGGTCTCTTCAATGCATGAAAGTGAGTTTGTCAGCAGGTTTTTTCTATGTAATCTGAGAGCACCGTGAGGTAGGGATTCACTGATTCCAGCAATGTATCAGTGTACTGGGTGCAGCAGCTATGATAGTCAGTTTTCTATGCTGCATATCTAGCAGAGCTCAGTTGTTGTTGAGCTGTGTATAACCCACCCACACACAGCTTTCTGTCCCCATAAGGCTGCTTTCACACTTGCGTTGAACGGCATTCGTTGCATTGTGTTGTGTGATGGACGCACTGGAAGCGTTGCATATAGTGGCACAACAGATGCTACGCATCATACAAAATGACGCAATCCGTTATAGTTTTTTTTTCTTGACTGTACAAATCTGGGCATGCGCAGTTGTGTAAAGACGGTTGTGTTAACAGAATCCGCCACCATAGGCGTCCATTATAAAAACAACAGATGCCGACGGAATCCTGCAGTTTGCGTTTTTTGACACTCAAGCGCAGAAAAACGTTACATGCCGCGTTCCATCCGCCAGGCGGATGCAACACAGTGTCGGCTAACGGATGCAACGCAAGGCCATCCGTAGCTAATAGAAGTCTATGAGGAATAAAACTGTTTCCTGCAACGGTTAACGTAATTCCTCAAGGCAGCGGATAGCAACGGATGCCGTTCAACGCAAGTGTGAAAGCAGCCTTATATAGTTACATAGTTTCACATTACATAGTTTCCTTTTTGCATGTTTGTTGGATAAGACCCTATTGCGCTTTTCCCCCTTTAGTTGTTCACATTATATTGTGACATAGAGATGACCATCAGGGCTGAGGGCGGGGTTGGACTATCCTGCATATGCCAAATTGTTCTGAAATGATAATCTCCTGCTGATAAAGCACTGGTTGCATTGAAACCGCAAAACACAGCTCAGTAAGTGATTCATCACAGTAAACAGGGTCTCTGCTCTTACATTATAATGTCCTCAGATTACCTAGCAAAAACATGCTGAGATTCTCTCTAAGCATTTAATGATAATGTGTAATAAAGTACACAATCGATCCATGAATTCTACCATAGAAATATTTCACAAATAACCATTCAATAATTACTTTCTAGGCAAACGTTGAAAGGTTTTTACTTCTTTAAAACCAATGGCCTATGTTTAGGACGCACAATTATTATTAGTTGGGTGGAGGTCCAACTCCTGGCACATGTCGATAAGTTTTTTGAAGGCATTACAGTGCTCTAGTAAGTGGAGAAACCCATTTATTGTTCACATTGCCTGGTCTCCATACTTTTAGCAGCAGTTTTGGTATCAGAGCCCCATTTTCTGGAGTGGGCTAAAGCTGTAGCACGAGGCACAGTCACTACTAAAACTACAGAGCCATGCCTGGTAAATGATAAAGGGTATGAGGCACCCCCTGGTCAACAAGAAGCCATGAGGAGCAGAAACCCCCTTCTTAAATTTACTAATCCAAACAGCGTTATTTATTTCTCTGCAGCATTTGAACTCAATATTAGTTTCCTATGGTCATAACATTAGAAATATCAATAAAGGGAGTGAAAAAAAATTGAATTGTGTAGGAATCCATTCTGAAGTTTTAGACACACAAAGAATAACACAATTATCTTTAACGATTGGCAAAAAGAAATCGCCATGGCCTTGTGTTATTTTTTTCTGTATTCTCCAACAGTAAAAAGTGAAAGAACAGAGATTCCTGTGTGATGTGTGAAGACTTTGTTTTCTGATGTTTTTCCTTTTGTTCGTTTTCGGGACATAAAATTCCTTTGTATTTATGTGAGCTGTAAAATATGCAAGTCCTTTAGCGCGGGATCTGGCATTTTAGACTAAGTAACAGAAAAACAGATGGAATTAATCTTTTAACAAGACTCTTTTAAGCTATTTCTGGAAGAAGGAAAAAAAAATCATTTTTTGTTTTCAGCTCCATCATTGACAACTAAGTGTCACAAAAAGCTTAGTTCTGCTTGGCATCACTTTGTTAATGCCCTGTTCATTAATTTAACAAACTATCCAGAGAATATGTTAAGAATGGCCAAGCATTATCTGTAGAATTTCTTTTAATTAAATTTTGCAATGGCATGATGACAGTCAGCGTCTCACATAGGGAATTCTTTTAAGAACAGGGAGGTCGAGGTACAAATCATATTTGCACACAAAATTCATTTCAGACTTTACTGGCACTTTGCGTATTAGTGCGGCAATAGAAAACGTAAAAACTGAGGCGTAGGTGGAAGAATAAACAGAAAGCCTCACAAGCAAGGGGAGACTCAAATTAATCAATCACCGAGCTTTGCTTAAAATAGATGGTGTTTGGTTGCGTCTGGTCTTTCCATTGCTGCAAGGAGATTGCAATTGAATTTTTATTATGGAAGCTTAATACAAATAATGGAAGGTGCTCATGGTCTACTAGCTTCCCTTTAAATGATGCATAGTAGAAGTAATTCAAGCACCACTAAGCACTATGCTGATTGAGGATGACATTCCATATGAGAAGCTGAGGAAGACTGGCAGGGCACATAATTGCCCTGATAGGAGTACTACAATCACTTAGCACTGGAAATATACCAGGAAGCTACTCACCATCAATGCGGCTAACCAACTCCTCCAACATTTTCACTTTTTTCTGAATCCCTGGTTGTGCAAAAGTATAGTTATCCTAAAAAGAAAAAAAAAGGACAGAAATAAATGAATGTAATCCTACCAAAAAATGTGTTGCTACATTACTTTATATTTGTGATGCATATAACAATAATCCGGCAAGCAGAAAATGCTTTAAATTTTATTCTCAAAAATGTAAGATTTATGTGGTAACATAAATTTTATAAATTTTGACATTTCGGTCTTTCAGACCTTTATCAGATGTACACGAGTGTCATAATGACTTCTGGTCCTGTTCACACTGCCCTGCCGAATTTGATGCCCGAAACGTGCGTCGGGGCTCGGGCACCGCATGCTTCCAGGACAGAACTTCCAGACTTCTTATAGGTATCCCACACTATTATCATTCCCTGAATATGTGTGCCTGATAGAACCACACATGGGGTCAGGAGCATGATGGTGGTTTAATCAGCACATACACTATGAATTGATACAATTTATATATTTTCCTTTCTTTAATGTCATTATTTACATTATTACTTATTCTTGGTCACTGCTTATGTGTTAAGGAAACTATTGGCTAATTGATCAGCATATATTAATACATATTGTCACTGTACTTACATAAATTATAATCTCCTGGGCCTTTTTTACATCCTCCGATCTGCAGTGGGCTATTGCTTAATTTGCACATAAAACATTTTTTCACTTTATGGTTTTGCACAATATTATCAAGTGTATATAAGATTATAAATTCCTGCCATTTTAGGAATCTAACCCCGATGCACATATGTAGTTCTACGTACTGTTATTCCAACATTTTTATTTTTGAATATTTTGTTGTACCTTCATACTTTTGTACTTGTCTGTATGCATCTTGTGACCCTCTTGTGCTGGTTTTTTTACCACACTATTTTACTTGTTACCAATAAAATTTAGTGTTTTTTTTTATCTGAAGTTATTACAATTTATCGTACTTTTTTCTTGGATCTTTCTTTGATGCACCCCTCTGTTGTTAGAGCCTTTACTGTTGATAAAGCCACACTTACAAAATAGCGCGGCATGCAGGATTATTCTGTCCAATAAATCAAACGACACCATAGCTAAATGAGAGACACCCCATTACAAGTCAATGTGATCTACTACACACCAGCCACATTTATTTTGCCAGAGAATTTTGCACAGCGGTGTAACTTGTGTACACAAGCTATAATGTAATGTGAACAGAGCTTTATTAAAGATAAACCATTTAAATATTTTTTAAATTCTACTTTGATTTTTCCTTACAAAGTCCTCTCAAGCATTCCTCAAACAATAAAGAAAAAGAAGAATGTCGCCAGGATTTTGCAATGTAATCTAAGAGCAGCATAATGTAGAGACAGAGACTCTAATTCCAGTGATGTGTCCCTTACTGAGTTGATTCATGTAGTTTTGATATAACCACTGTTTTAACTGAAGGAGATTATCACTAGAGGATTATAAAAACCTGCTGACATACAGCCTTCCATAATCAGGAGCTCTGTATAACCCCGTCTCCCACTACTGATTGGCATTTTTTGTGTGCATTGTCCATAGGCAGAAAGTTGGCAATCAGTGGTGTCGGTGGAGTTATACAAAGCTTAGAATTCACAGGACTGAGATCTCCAGCTGATAAAATAGTTTTATTCAAAACTGCAGCAACCAGAAAAATAAGTGACACATAATTAGAATCAGGGTCTCTGTCTCTACATCATGTTGCTCTCAGACAGAAAATATCTGGTGACATATTCCCTTGAATGCTTTTCCAAAAAAAGAAGAAATCAAGATCTAGTAAGTTTTACATTCTGGTAGATAGCACTGACCTGTTACATTCTAATATAAGAAAGTCACAACATAAGGTCACCACTAAAATATGTTAATAATTCACTTGCAGACACAGACAGAAATGAGCTCCTGTGCAAGGACAATATATAGGCTATTTGCATGCCAAGAGCTCATAAAAATGCACAATTTCACCTGCTTGGAGGTAGAAATAGGCCCCCTTACCTTTTGAGGACCTATGCAGATGCACAGGTTGCACCAATGTGGTGTCCACTCCTGTATTAATTAGCAGCTTCAATCTATTTAAAGGGCTTCTGCCATCAGCATGTTTATATTGATGGTATTTGTGAAGACTATAGCATTTTTGACCTTTTTTCAATTTAGTGCTATTAGAAATTCCCAGCATTTTACTGCACTAGAGTATAGTTGGCCGGTAGTAAGAGCATACTTTTACTTGGTTATAAAAAAAAAAATCTGCATAACGAAGCATTATTTTTAAATATGAGTAAATATAAGAAAAGATAAAAAATATTATTTTCATTGGAAATAAATATATGTAAGTGGCATATCCCCTTTAAGCCCCTTCATGACATATTTGACATAAGTTTACATCATGGTCGGGTAGGGGTTCAAGCAAAATGACGTAAACTGTGCCAGCATGATTGTCACCAGGAGCTCAGTACAAGTTCTAGCCGAGCTCCGGGTGTCAGAGCCAGGGACGGTGCACGTCACCCCTGGCTGTTTAACTCCCTGAATGCCACAATCAATTGTGATTGCAGTATTTGGGGGACTGGGAGAGTGTGTGCTCCCACTATCACCCAATCGGGACCCCCGCGACTTCATCACTCAATCCACAGAAAAACAAGTCTTCACTTAAGGCCACGTCACACTAAGCAACATCGCTAGCAACATCGCTGCTAAGGAACAACTTTTGTGACGTAGCAGCGATGTTGCTGTGTGACATTCAGCAACAACCTGGCCCCTGCTGTGAGGTCGTTGGTTGTTGATGAATGTCCTGGGCCATTTTTTAGTCGTTGCTCTCCCGCTGTGAAGCACACATCGCTGTGTGTGACAGCGACAGAGCAACAACTAAATGTGCAGGCAGCAGGAGCCGGCTTCTGCGGACGCTGGTAACCACGGTAAACATTGGGTAACCAAGAAGCCCTTACCTTGGTTACCCGATATTTACCTTCGTTACCAGCGTCCGCCGCTCTCAGCTGTCAGTGCTGGCTCCCTGTTCGCTGCACACGTAGCCATAGTACACATCGGGTAATTATCCTGTCCTGTGATATGGAAATTAGGTGGCTTTAGGACAATGGACACAGGATGACTCCCTGCCGTCACCCTGTAACAAGAGTTGTATCTCATTAGCAAGGCTATGGAAATAGCCAGACAGAACGACTCCAGTAAAAAATGGTTCATATCTCGCAAGCCATATTTCCGATAAATATGGCAACCATAAAAATGGTGTCTCCGCATGTGGACGATGCCGGCACCCCCTTTTTATGGGAGCAGGACATTGGGAAATGCCCCAGGCGTGATATCAGCCAATGGGGAACTGGCAGACAGGTCATGAGTCCCCTCGTTCTGTAGCTAAATTCATAACTGTCACAATGAGAGCATTGGCGTCCGCCTACGACGCTCCCAGGCAAAGTTATGGCCAATATCCCCTTTGCTGGATAATTCTGATCCATGCAGGGGGAGTGGCAGTGCTTCCCTGTGAGGTCACTAAGGTAGGAGGGGACCTGGATTGGCCCAGGTTGATAACCCTACTTCGGCCATTTTCCAGTGTTCTTCTGCTCGGGGGCCTGGTTGGGAAAGACCTGTGAGGGAGTTCCTGGAAACCTGGTCTACAGCGCCCCCCTGTGGCCAGACGCAACAAGGTAACTGCTGGAACTGTGTATGCCTGTTTGTAAACCATGCTTTGATTGTAACTGTACTCTGACATATGTATATTCTGTAGATTCCCTATTGTATATATTGTAGTTTCTAGTGTGGCTTTAGGCTGATTAAATTATATAATTAATCTTGGGCTGTTCTGTTATCTCGATCTTGAATCCCACGTCTGTGTGTTCGGCTAATAGTTACCGTGAAGCGGTTGGTGGCAGCGAGTTGTGCCAAGGATTATTGTGGGGAGGCCAGTGAGATTCGGGAAGATATTATATATTCCGCCCGCGGAGGTCGGGGGAATATATACCTTACTCTCACCGGGGACCCTTCAATAATCGGCATAAGTAGTATAGCGGCCTCCTGGCTTATGGTCGGGCAATTCCATAATTGGCCTGACTATAAGAGGGGCGCTAGAGAGCGCGTCACGTGCTCTGTCTGTCGGTCGGGAGGTATAAAGGAGGGGTGACCCCCACTTGTTACCCCCCGATTGTGACGTACTGGTAGCCAGCGCGGGGGATTTCTGAGTGACCCCCCCGGTGGTTTGTGACATATTGGTGGCAGCGGTGGGATCGAGATAATAGTGTGTGTGAGTGTGAGACCCATACTCCCAGACACTAAAGACTGCCTGCAGCAGCTGTGGCTGCTGGGGTCTTCAGACTAGCTCAACACTAGAGTGTCAGAGTGCGGATACTGTAAGGTGTGTGGAGGCATCAGGTGTCAGTTCTGTGTCAGTGACCAAAAGTCTGCAAGAATGGCTGATGGCACCAGGAGCAGAGCTATGCAACTGGCCAATGCTAAGGCAGGAGCCGAAGAGAGGGAGGACGGTGCTGTGGACAGCAATGAGGAGGTTGCCCACGAGTCCTCCAGGAGCTCGACGCCAGAAAACCGTTCTGCCGAGGACATTGCGCAACCTGGCACTGCTGGACAAGATGAGGAGCAGCTCACCCAAGGTTCCTCAACGAGCCAGATGCCAGCCCTCCGCTCTGAAAGGGACAGTGAATCGCCTAGCTCTGCAGCGTGCCGCAGATCACCACGTGCCATTCCACCGAGCCTGGGAGGCTCGGATAGCCTTCTTCAAATGGCTATGGCCCTTCTCCAGGCTGGAGACCAGAAGGGCTACAAGGAACTCCTGGCAGAGCGCAGGGCAGAGCGGCACGCAGAGCGCGAGGCTGCGGAGCGAGAGCGGCAGGCAGCGCGTGAAGAGCGAGAGCGAGAGCGACAGGCAGACCGTGACTACCAGCTGCAGCTAGCTCAGCTCCGGCCCTCATCAGCCACATGTGACCTTCAAAACACCAAACTTCCAAAGGTCCGTGTTGAGGACTTCCCAGTGCTGGAGAAGGATGGAGACTTGGACTCTTTCCTGACTGCTTTTGAACGGACTTGCTTGCAGCACCATCTGAACAAGGACCAGTGGGCCAAATACCTGACCCCCCGTTTAAGGGGTAAGGCCCTGGATGTCCTTGGGGACTTGCCTGCTGAGGCAGATCAGGGCTACGACACCATCAAGCGGGCCCTGATCCAACAGTACAACCTCACTCCAGAGTCCTACCGCAAGACGTTCCGGAGCCTACAGAAGGGACCAAAGGACTCCTGGGCTGACCACCGGCGGGCACTTGCCCGAGCTGCCGACCACTGGACCCAAGGCCTGCAGCTTTCCACCGGACCGGAGATCCTGGACTTGTTCATCACGGAGCAACTCTTGTGGAACTGCCCTGAGGATCTCCGCCAGTTCATCCGAGACCAGAAGCCAAAGGGGTCCACGGCTACAGCTGCCCTTGCCGATGACTACACCAACAACCGGGCCCCTGAGGCCAGGAGAGCGGCCACCAGCAGCACCTGGAGAGGGGGTAAGATGAATTCTGCGACTGCCCCACCTGCCCCTAGACTGCAGGGGGTGTCCCCCTCAACTCCCCTCTCCAGGCCCGTGGCAGAACCAAGACGGTGCCACCAGTGCAACCTACCTGGACACTTCAAGGCCATGTGCCCTCAGCGTCCCAAGGCCCCGGCTCCGTCCCCGTCCCAAGGGCCGCCCAAGGTGTATTGTGTGGGTGGGGGTGGTGGTAGGTCCCTGGACAGCTTCCAACCTGTCACCGTCGGCCGGTCTGTGACCATGGGACTGCGAGACAGCGCCTCGGAGGTGACTCTGGTGCGGCCTGAGATGGTGTCCCCCCAAGACTTGATCCCTGGAAAAACCCTCGCTGTCTCCGGGATTGGAGGCATTGACCCGGCGCTGCCTGTTGCTGACATTTATGTGGACTGGGGCGCAGGGCGAGGGGTGAGGGAGGTGGGGGTAACTGATCGGATCCCTGCAAACGTGCTACTTGGGACAGATTTGGGGCAGATAACCTCCCAGTTTGGGCCCCAACCAAGGGCTGAACCTTCAGCCCGTACTGACATGACTCCTAACAATGTTAATGTGTTATCTATGAATGATGTAAGGGAGGAGGGAGTGAACTCTGATATTTCTGCTTGCATAGACACCATAGACACACACTCAGCTGCAGCTGTGACAGGGGAGGGGGTCAGAGAAAGGTGTGACAATGCCTCTACAAGTAACCAGCCTGTGAGCTGGGATCTGTTGCCCTCTGCAGGGATAAGCAGAGAGCAGGGTGCTGCAGGGGGAGGACCAGTGTGTGGGGTGGGGGCTACCACAGCAAATGTGGGGTCCCCAGAGATTTCACAGCGGGGTTCTGTTGCTGCAGGAGGGGAACAGGCAGGTGAGATTGGGGCCGGTCCAGGAGCGGAAGTGCTCCCAGGTAAGATCTCGGTGCATGGTTCCCCCACAACCGGGGTGTCAGGAAGCCAGGTAGGTCTGCCTGAACCGGCGACTTGGTCAGGAACGGAGGAGGAGCAGGCACGACCCACGGTCGCAGCGGCTGTGGCCGCTGTCACCCGCAGTGGGAGTGCTGGAAGCCAAGGGGCCTCCCGGAGGTCCGATAGCTCTTCCCCTTCTGACCAAGTGGCAGCCGAGTCAGGTGGAGGCCAGGACACAGGTCCCGGGGTACTGACCGAAGATGTGACAGTCTCGTCGATTCTGGCCACATCTAGTCAGGGGTTTCAGGCAGCGTTAGAAGCTGACGACAGCCTGAAAGCTCTTAAGGAGCAGGCGGCACAGCCTCCCTCGGACTCGGACCCGGAGCGAGTGGTCTGGGACCAAGGACGGCTGTACCGGGCCACGGTCCAGCAGGGTTCACCGGAGGCGTGGCCCAGGGACCGACAGTTGGTGGTACCCTATCCGTTCCGGACGGAGTTGTTGCGGATCGCACATGAGATTCCGATGGCCGGACACCTAGGGATCGCTAAGACCAAGGCCAGGTTAAACCAGCATTTCTACTGGCCAAAAATGGGGGCCGATGTGGCTGCCTACTGCCGTTCGTGTGAAACCTGTCAGAGAGTGGGGAAGGCGGGGCCACGCCCCAAAGCCCCACTGGTATCTCTGCCCATCATCGATGAGCCTTTCAGGAGGGTGGCTGTGGATCTGGTCGGCCCGCTGGCCATCCCCAGCAGCTCCGGGAAACGCTTCATACTGACGGTAGTGGACTATGCCACCCGGAACCCAGAAGCAGTGGCCTTGTCGTCCATTCGGGCTGACAAGGTGGCCACCGCATTGCTGGAGATTTTCTCCCGAGTGGGTTTTCCCCAGGAAATGCTCACTGACCGGGGGACCCAATTCATGTCCCAGCTGATGGAGGCCCTCTGTAAGCAAGTCCAGGTGCGACATCTGGTGGCCAGCCCGTACCATCCACAGACTAATGGCCTGTGCGAGCGGTTCAATGGCACCTTAAAGCAGATGCTTAAGATGTTGGTCGACTCCCATGGGCGTGACTGGGAGCGGTATCTCCCACACCTGTTATTTGCTTACCGGGAGGTTCCACAGGCCTCAACAGGATTCTCACCGTTTGAGCTCCTGTACGGGCGACGTGTGCGGGGCCCCCTGGCTCTGGTGAAAGAGGCTTGGGAAGGGGATTTGGCCACCCCTGGAGTGTCGGTTATCGAGTATGTCATGCGCTTCCGGGACAAAATGCAGGCCTTGACGCAACTGGTACACGACAATATGGCTCAAGCCCAGGCCGATCAGAAGCGTTGGTACGACCAGAACGCTTGTGAGAGGACCTACCAAGTGGGTCAAGAGGTGTGGGTACTGGTCCCCGTACCACAGGACAAGCTTCAGGCAGCCTGGGAAGGCCCATACCTCGTGTACCAGCAGCTCAACCCTGTGACGTACCTGGTCACCCTGGACCCTGCCCGTGGAAGGCGGAAGCCCTTCCATGTGAACATGATGAAGGCACATCATGAGCGGGAGGCATGTGCGCTCCCCGTGTGCAACCTGCCCGAGGAGGGAGAAGCGGAAACCCTCTTGGATATGCTAGCCCAGGTTAGGGCAGGCGGATCCATTGAGGATGTGGAGGTTGGCCACCAGCTCTTGGAGGACCAACGGTCCCAGCTGTGGGCCACCCTACACCCCTTCCGGGGGTTGTTTACCAACCAGCCCGGAAGGACTGACTTGGCTGTCCATCACGTGGACACTGGGGATCATTCCCCGATCCGGCGTTCAGCATATCGGGTCTCCCTGGAGGTGCAGCAACACATGCGCCAGGAGATTGACGAGATGCTGAAGCTGGGGGTGATCCAGGCATCCAACAGCGCTTGGGCCTCAATGCGGTCACGGTCGCCGATGCGTACCCAATGCCACGCATCGATGACCTGCTCGATCAGTTGGCCGGGGCTCAGTACCTGACCATCATGGATCTGAGCCGGGGATATTGGCAGATCCCCCTGACTCGCAAGGCCAGGGAACGCTCTGCCTTTATTACCCCATTTGGACTGTACGAGTCCACGGTGATGCCATTCGGGATGAGGAATGCCCCTGCCACTTTCCAGCGGATGGTCAACACCCTGCTCAAGGGACTTGAAGGGTACGCGGCCGCGTACCTAGATGACATTGCCGTCTTCAGTCCCACCTGGGAGGACCACCTAGAGCATCTAGCACAGGTGCTCAGGCGGATCCACCGGGCAGGTTTGACCATCAAGCCGGGAAAGTGTCAGCTGGCCATGAGCGAGGTCCAGTACCTCGGTCACCGGGTAGGCGGGAGAACACTGAAGCCCGAGCCTGAGAAAGTGGAGGCCATCGCATCCTGGCCCACCCCCAGGACCAAGAAGCAGGTGATGTCCTTCTTGGGGACCGCTGGGTACTATAGGAGGTTTGTTCCATGCTATAGTAGCCTGGCAAAGCCCTTGACGGACCTCACCAAGAAGAAGCTGCCCTCTGCAGTCGATTGGACAATGGACTGCGAGACAGCCTTCCGGGCCCTAAAGGACGCCCTGTCCAGCCCGCCCGTGCTACAGGCAGCCGACTTCACGCGGCCGTTTGTAGTACAGACCGACGCCAGTGACTTCGGCCTCGGTGCGGTGCTCAGCCAGGTGGACTCTGCGAGCCAAGAGCACCCAGTCTTGTACCTGAGCAGGAAGCTGTTACCAAGGGAAGTTGCCTATTCCATGATGGAGAAGGAGTGCCTGGCCATAGTGTGGGCCCTGCAGCGTCTGCAACCCTATCTATACGGGCGCCACTTCATCGTGGAGACGGACCACAATCCCCTCAGCTGGTTGCACACCGTCTCTGGGACGAATGGGCGATTGTTGCGATGGAGCCTTGCGCTCCAGCAATACAACTTCACCATTCGCCACAAAAGGGGCCGTGACCACGGTAACGCAGACGGGCTGTCCCGACAAGGAGAGGTCGCGGACGGGCGCACGGGGGAACACCGGAGTGTGCTGCCCCCTAGCGCCCTCAAAAGGGGGGAGGTGTGAGGTAAATCCGGAGATATGACGATAAATCATGATATTCAAGTATGTCAGGAAGCCCTCTCCTGGTGTCACCCCCCCTTTCCTTCACACAACTGGTTTAGCAACAAATCCCATGGCCATGTCCTGTGATATGGAAATTAGGTGGCTTTAGGACAATGGACACAGGATGACTCCCTGCCGTCACCCTGTAACAAGAGTTGTATCTCATTAGCAAGGCTATGGAAATAGCCAGACAGAACGACTCCAGTAAAAAATGGTTCATATCTCGCAAGCCATATTTCCGATAAATATGGCAACCATAAAAATGGTGTCTCCGCATGTGGACGATGCCGGCACCCCCTTTTTATGGGAGCAGGACATTGGGAAATGCCCCAGGCGTGATATCAGCCAATGGGGAACTGGCAGACAGGTCATGAGTCCCCTCGTTCTGTAGCTAAATTCATAACTGTCACAATGAGAGCATTGGCGTCCGCCTACGACGCTCCCAGGCAAAGTTATGGCCAATATCCCCTTTGCTGGATAATTCTGATCCATGCAGGGGGAGTGGCAGTGCTTCCCTGTGAGGTCACTAAGGTAGGAGGGGACCTGGATTGGCCCAGGTTGATAACCCTACTTCGGCCACTTTCCAGTGTTCTTCTGCTCGGGGGCCTGGTTGGGAAAGACCTGTGAGGGAGTTCCTGGAAACCTGGTCTACAGCGCCCCCCTGTGGCCAGACGCAACAAGGTAACTGCTGGAACTGTGTATGCCTGTTTGTAAACCATGCTTTGATTGTAACTGTACTCTGACATATGTATATTCTGTAGATTCCCTATTGTATATATTGTAGTTTCTAGTGTGGCTTTAGGCTGATTAAATTATATAATTAATCTTGGGCTGTTCTGTTATCTCGATCTTGAATCCCACGTCTGTGTGTTCGGCTAATAGTTACCGTGAAGCGGTTGGTGGCAGCGAGTTGTGCCAAGGATTATTGTGGGGAGGCCAGTGAGATTCGGGAAGATATTATATATTCCGCCCGCGGAGGTCGGGGGAATATATACCTTACTCTCACCGGGGACCCTTCAATAATCGGCATAAGTAGTATAGCGGCCTCCTGGCTTATGGTCGGGCAATTCCATAATTGGCCTGACTATAAGAGGGGCGCTAGAGAGCGCGTCACGTGCTCTGTCTGTCGGTCGGGAGGTATAAAGGAGGGGTGACCCCCACTTGTTACCCCCCGATTGTGACGTACTGGTAGCCAGCGCGGGGGATTTCTGAGTGACCCCCCCGGTGGTTTGTGACAGTAGGACTGCAGGGAACAGGGAGTCGGCACTGACAGCTGAGAGCGGCGGACGCTGGTAACGAAGATAAATATCGGGTAACCAAGGAAAGGGCTTCTTGGTTACCCGATGTTTACCGTGGTTACCAGTGTCCGCAGAAGCTGGCTCCTGCTGCCTGCACACGTAGCAGAGTACACATCGGGTAATTAACCCAATGTGTACTGTGGCTAGGTGTGCAGGGAGCCAGCGCTAAGCAGTGTGTGCTGGTAACCAAGGTAAATATGGGTTGCTTACCCAATATTTACCTTAGTTACCAAGCGCAGCATCGCTTCCATGCAGCGCTGGGGGCTGGTCACTGGTTGCTGGTGAGTTCTGTCTGTGTGACAGCTCACCAGCAACCCGTGTAGCGACGCTCCAGCGATCCCTGCGAGGTCAGGTTGCTGGTGGGATCGCTGGCGCGTCGCTTAGTGTGACATCTCACCAGCGACCTCCTAGCAACTTACCAGCGATCCCTATCAGGTTGTATCGTTGTTGAGATCGATGGTAAGTTGTTTAGTGTGACTGGGCCTTTAGGGCTCTCACCTGTTAACAGAAACATAGCTGGCTTCCATGTTACTGATAGCTTTCCACCACATATTGTGTATCAGTGTACTCAAGTGAAATTGCACAAGATATTGAATGGTTAATTTTCTTCTGTTACCCTTGTAAAAATTAAACGTTTGGGGCTAAAGCAATATTTTTATTTGGAAAAGTAAAATTTTCATTTTTTCCTTACAAATTGCTTTAGTTCCTGTAAAGCATCTAAAGGGTTAATAAACTAATTGAATGTGATTTTGAGAGCATTGAGGGGTGGAGTTTTTCAAATGGTGTCACTTTTAGGTATTTACTGTCACATAGGACACTCACAGTCATTTCAAATGTGATGAGGTCCCTAAAAAAATTGGTTTTGTAAATTTTGTTGGAAAAATGAGAAATTGCTGATAAAGTTTTAAGCTTTCTAAATTTAAATCCCTTCATCCCCGGGCAATTGTTCCTTCTTCCTAGAGCTATAACTTTTTATTTTTACGTCAATATATCCATGTGAGGGCTTGTCTTTTGCAGGACAAGTTGTTCTTTTGAGTGACACTATTCATTCTGCCCCATATTGTACTAGAAAACGGGGGGAAAAAATCAAGTGCGGTGAAACTGCAAAAAAAAGTCCCATTACACGTTTTTTTTGGCTTTTTTATTTAAGATGTTCACTGTTTGGTAAAACTGACCCCGCAGTATGATTTCTCAAGTCAGTACGAGTTCATGGATACCAAATATATATAGTTTTACTTTAATCTATCTAAAAATTTAGAAGTTTGTAAAAAAAAAAGAAAAACAAAATAGCGCTTTTCTGAGACTCGTAGCGCTCTCATTTATCAGGATCTGGTGCTCAGTGATGGTTTACTTTTTATGTCTTCAGCTGGCATATTTAGTTCTACAATTTTTGGGAAGATGTGCTGTTTTAATCACCTGTTATTGCATATAATAGCAATGCTGCGGTGACCAACAAAATGCAATTTTGGCGTTTGGTAAACAGCAAAGCAAGGCAAAAATTACAATCAGATGAATTGATTTTATATTTAGGTAGATCGGGCATTTCTGCAATACCAAATATGTGTATTTTTTGTTTTTTGATTTTCATTAGGGGCATGATTTGAACTTTTAGATTTTTTTTAATGTTTTATATTTTTTTAAACTTTTTCACTTTTTTTATTGATTTAACTAGTCCCTAATCAGCAGAAAGGCTGTGTTCCTGTGAGTGCCAGTGCTTGGTCAGCATTCACAGACAGTGAGTCAAGGCAGTGACAGGGGTCATCATCTGACCCGCGCTGCCATGACAACCCATTAGCGTTCCGTGATCGTTTCATGGGGTCCCCAATGTTGGCGGGAAACTGCGCAATCCCCGCTGAAGTGCATTAGATTGCACTGACAGAGTTTGACAGCGCAAACTAAGGGGTTAAAAGGCGCCTGTTATCCTCACATGTCTGCTGATCATACGTCCTTGGTAGTGAAGGGTTTAAACAAAAAAAATAGGTTTCAAAAAATGGTGCTCATGTAACGTAGACATGTGACAAATGTTATTTATTCTTGATTTTGTGTAACATAACCATCTGGTTTAAGGACATAAATATTCAAGTTCGAAAATTGTGAAAGTTACAATTTTGTCAATTTTTGGTTATTTTAATAAATGAACACAAATCACACAGACCAAAAAGTACCACTAATAGGAAGTGCAATATGTCACACAAAATCAATCTCCAAATCACTTGAAATATTGAAGCGCTACAGTGTTATAAGTGGTTTTTCGGTGCAGCTTGCTCTGGAGGTGAGCAGTTGTAACGATTCCGTCCACCAGGATGTGTACACGATTGGCAGGTATCATGCGCCTCTTTAAATTATCATCATTACATCTTTATTACTTGTGGTTTTAAAGTATTATACACATTTCTAATACGTCCAATGGAACACTAAACCTTGATATGTCTCTTCTTTTAAATAGCTGTGGTACATTTAATAATTTAGCCTTTTGCTGCAAATGAAAGCAATCACACAAATGAACAGATAGTATTGAACTTTACAAGCTTTTCACAGGTGCTTTAGATGCCTTAGGCAGGGAACGAGGAAAAAGATCAATGTTAAGCTCTAATAATTATAAAGGCTGTGAAGCCACAAAAGAACACATGAACTGGGCTCTGGTTATTGTACTATTACAAAGGGGCTGCTATATTATATGGAGAAGAATTAAAGTAGTAAATATTGACTACGGCACTTTTACATTTCGCTTTATTTTAAAGTAGAAGGAAAGTGACATAGCTGTGAAACTTTTTAAACACTGACAGTTTACAACAGAGGCGGTCAATGCATTTTCCCAAAGGGCCACATGAGAGACAGTCACTGTTGTGGGGGGACAAATCAAGATGCTGAAATTAATTCTACTCAATATTAATATTAACATTAACATATTATTATATGATTTATATTAATACTTATGTTATTACTTAAAGGGGTTCTCCCATGAACAAAGTTAATTTCAAAGTTTATTTTACTATTTGAATCAATAGATCTTGGAAAAATAATTACCGTAGTTTTGCAATTAGATGTGTTTTAAAAAAAATGTTCATATACTGAAATAATGTTATATGGGCCCCTGCTATGTACTGTGTAAAATGGTTGTTTCTGCCCGTACAGACACATAAGGGTGCTTTACATGCTGCAACATCGCTATCGATGTCGTGCGTTATAGCACCCGCCCATGTCGCTGTTTTGTCATGGTGGTGATCGCTGCCGTAGCGAACAATATCGCTATGGCAGCGTCACATGCACATACCTGCTTAGCGGCGTCGCTGGAGACACCAAACAATCTCTCTTTAAAGGGGGCGGTTCGTGCGGCGTCACAGCGGCGTCACTAAGCGGCCGCCCAATAGCAGAGGAGGAGCGGAGATGAGCGTCCGGAACATCCCGCCCACCTCCTTCATTCCTCATTGCCGGTGGATGCAGGTAAGGAGATGTTCGTCGTTTCTGCGGTGTCGCACATAGCGATGTGTGATGCTGCAGGAACGACGAACAACGAGCGGCATGCACCACGAACGATATTATGAAAAGGAGCGACGTGTCAACGATCAATGATTTTTGACGGTTTTGCGATCATTGATCGTCGCTCCTTTTAGTCACACACACAGATATCGCAAACGGCGCCGGATGTACGTCACGAACACCGTGACCCCGACGATATATCGTTAGCAATATCGTTGTGTGTAAGTACCCTATAGTCTAATCATACCACATCTCCATTAAGTCTGTTGACTCGTTGGTAGTGCTAATACACTGAACAAAAATGTAAACACAACATTTGTTTTTGCTCCCATTTTTCATTAGCTGAACGCTAACATCTAAGACTCTTTCTATGTACAAAAAGGCCTTTTTCTTCCAAATATTGTTCACAAATTTGTCTAAATTTGTGTTAGTGAGCACTTATTTGTCAAGATAATTCATCCACCGCACAGGTGTAGCATATCAAGATGCTGATTAAACAGCATGATTATTGCACAGGTGTGCCTTAGGCTGGCCACAATAAAAGGCCACTATAAAATGTACAGTTTTATCACACAGCACAATGCCACAGATGTCAAAAGTTTGGAGGGCGTGTTCAATTGGCATGCTGACTGCAAGAATGTCCACCAGAGTTGCTTCCCGTGAATTGAATGTTCATTTCTCTAGCATAAGCCGTCTTCAAAGGTGTTTCAGAGAATTTTGCAGCAAACCCAATCTACCTCAGAACCGCAGTTGACGTGAAACCACACCAGCCCAGGAACTCCACATCCAGTATCTTCACCTTCAAGATTGTCTGAGATCAGCCAACAATTTTTTGCAAATCTAAAGAATTTGTGCACAAACTGTCAGAAATCATCTCAGTGAACCTCATCTGCATGCCCCTCGTCCTCATTGAGGTTTCCATCTGACTGCAGTTTGTTGTCAAAATCAGTGGGCCAATGCTCACAATTGATGATGACTGGCACATTGGAGTTCTTTACTTCATGGATGAATCCCGGTTTTCACGGAACAGGCAGATGGCAGACTGCGTATGTGGAAACTTGTGGGTGACCAGTTTGCTGATGTTAATGTTATGAATCAAGTGGCCCATGGTGGCAGTGGGGCAATGGTATGGGCAGCCGTATGTTATGGACAACGACGATACATGAATTTAATTCATGCCATTGATGCTATTTTGAAGGTTATAGTTTTTTATTTTTCTGTCGACCAAGTCATGTGAGGGCTTGTTTTTTGCGGGATGAGTTGGAGCTTTTATAGGAATCATTTTGGGCCCCATAATATTTTCTGATCGTTTTCTATTCCGCTTTTTGTAAGGCAGAATCAACAACACACAGCAATTCAGGAATTGTTCTTTTTTTTTTTTACACTGTTCACCATGTCGTAAAATTCATAAGACAGTTTTATTTTTTGGGCTAGTACAAATACAGTAATACCATATTTACATTTTTTATGTTTTGTTGCTTTTACAGTATAAAAATTTTTATATATTCTGAGAGCTATAGCATTTATATATTTTGGGTGATGGAGCAATATGGTGGCTTGTTTTTTTGCAAGAGAAAATGCAGTTTTCAGTTAATACTATTTTTATTTGACTTTTTAAGCGCATTTTATTCCACTTTTTATCATTTGTATGATAAAAATATATAGTTTTGCTTCATTTTTTTTACTGTGTTCACTGAAAGGGATAACTAGTGTGACAGTTTAATATATCGGGTTTGTTTGTTTGTTTCAGATGCAGCAATACCAAATATGTGTACTTTTTTGCTTATTTTAGTTTTTACATAAGTATAAATATTTATTGGTATCATTTTTTAATTGATATAATAGGCATGTGATTTTTTAAAATATGTTTGCATTTTTTTTATTTCACTTTTTTATCTAGTCACAGGATGGGACATTAACTTTTATTACTCTGATTGCTGGTATAATGTATTGTAATACATCAGCATTGCAAAACATTATACCTGTCAGTCTTAGGGTATGTGTGCACGTTACATTCTGGCGTGACAAATAAAACGCTGCGTTTGGGATGCATTTTGAATGCAGAATGAATGCGTTCTGGATGCTTGCTCTCCCACAGACAAAGCAGGAAACGTACCCAAAACGCACAAAATAAGTGACATGTTGCTTTTTAGAACGCATCGATTTTGGCAAATATTTGGCATCCAAAACACTGCAATTTAAAACGCAACGTGCGCATGGAATATGCTTGTCACAGACTTTGCTGGGGACGCAAAACACATGCATTTACGCTGCAGTTTAAAACGCTGCATAGACGCATGAAAAAACATAATGTGAGCACAGACCCTTACACTGACAGAACACTTGTTAGACCATCTAACAGGCCACAGTTAGAAGCTAACCCAGAGGTCATTATTTGAACTAGGGTTGCCATGACAACGATCGAGCCACCAATAGGATGGGTGAGGGAGTGTATTCCCTCTCTCAGCCTCCCAAATGCTGTGATCGCTATTGATTGAGATACAGACACTTTCCCTGGCTGTGAGAGTGGGAGTTTGGTCATACCTTATGCCAATCTCCTGGTGGTGACTGTGTGGGTACAGCTCTTGTGCATGCGCAATCGTCATGACATAAGTTTACATCATAGGTCGTGAACCCCTATCCAACCATGATGTAAATTTTTCTTGATGGGCTAGTTAAAGTTTAGTATGGCAGCATTTTTTTTTACACTTTTTCAGTGTAAACAAAACACATAAAAGAAGAATATTTACAGAGTTGCCACCTATAATCTGAACAGATCCATTGAAAAACAAACAAATAATTTTGTGGGAGCAAATAAAAAACAAAAAAAAACCTAAAACTAAAGGTAAGATAAAATTGTAGTCATTAAACAGCTGCCATCATTTAAAGTGATTCTGATTGACCCCATATACAATGCCTTGAAAAAGTATTCATAGCCTGTGAACTTTTTTTTTACATTTTCTCGCGTTACACCCACAAACCTAAAGGCATTTTATTGGAATTTTATGTGAAGTGTAAAAAGAAAGGACACATTTGAAAATATTTTAAAAATATAAATCTAAAAACTGTTGTGTGTATTCAGCCCCCCATAAGTCAATACTGTATAAGACTTCTTTTCATTGCAATTGCTGCTGCAAGCCTTTTGGGGTATGTCTCTTCCAGGTTTGCAGATCTGGAGGCTGAATTTTTTGCCCATTCTTCTTCGCAAGATAGCTCTAACTCTGAGAGATTAGATGGAGGCATCTGTGAAAAGCAATTTTCAAGTCTTGTCACAGATTCCCAATGGGATTTAGGTGAGGACTTTGACTGGGCCATTGAAACACTTGAATATGCTTTAATCTAACAATTTCATTGTAGCTGTGGCAGTATGTTTAGAGTTGTTGACGTATTGGAAGGTGAACCTATTCCCCAGTCTCAAGTCTTGTGCAGCCGCTAACAGATTTTCCTCCAGGACTGACCTGTATGTTTCTCCATCCATCTTCAAATCAAATCTGAACAGCTTCCTTGTCCCTACTGAGGAAAACATCCCCACAACATGATGCTGTCACCACCATGTTTGTCAGTGAAGATGGTGATACAGGGTGATGTGAAGTGTTAATTTACTGCCACATACACCATTTTGGATTTAGCCCTATAAGTTCTACTTTGGTCTTATCTGATCAGAGCACCTTCTTTCACATGCTAGCTATGTCCCCTACATGGCCTTTTGCACACTGCTAACAGGACTTCTCATGGCTTGCTTTAAAACATGTCTTTCTTTTTGCCACTTTTCCATAAAGGCCAGATTTGAGCTGTCAACCTCTGCAGTTCCGCCAGAGTGACCATGGGCTTCTTGGCTGCTTGTCTAATTAGTGCTCTTCTTGCTTGGCATGTCAGCTTAGGCGGACAGCCATGTCTTGGTAGGTTTGCATTTGGGTCATACTACTTCTATTTTTGGATGCTGGAAAAAACAGTGCTCCATGAGATGTTCAGAGCTTGGGCTATATATTTTTGATAATATATATTATAATATATTAATAAATATATATATATATATATATATACACACACCTAAAGCTTTACTCTTCACAATTTTATCCTAGACCTGTCTGGTGTGTTCCTTAGTTTTCATGATGCCGTTTGATCCCCAATGTTATCAAACAAACCTCAGAGACCTTTAAAGAACAGTGGTAGTCATACCTTAGAATAAATTACACACAAGTGGACTCAAGATACTAATTAGGTGACTTCTAGAGTCAATTAGTCCTTCTGGATTTTATTTAGGGGTATCAGACTACAGGAAACTACATACAAACAGACATTACAATTTTCAGATGTCTAATTTTATTAGATTTAAAAATATTTAGAAAACCATGCAACCTTTACACTTCACAAACATTTGCAACTTTGTGTTGGTATATTACATAAAATCCCAATAAAATACATTTAAGTTTGTGGGTGTAAACGTGAAAAAATGTGAAAATATTCACAGGGTAGAAATAGTTTTTCAAGGCATTGAATACTAAGCGGCATGTCCAGTGAGAAAATAAAAAGTAGCTGGGACTTGAATAAATTGAGCTTGCTTCAGTGTAATGCAGGAGACTAAATAAGCAGAAGAAAAATTGTTCCATAACAAAGGGAATATAAGCATTGTTCACAAATTAAATAAAAACATAAATCAAATTAACAATGTACTTGCTATTACAACTATGTCCCAATCTTCAGATCAGCATCGAGCCAAGTTTGTGTTAAATAATACAAAGTATCATATGCGGAAATAAGATCAGTGTTGCATGGGGATGGGGTTGGCTAGCTCTGTACATTTTAAAAATAATTTAGCCACCCTTTCCCCTTGTATCAGTAAAATAGACAGGGAGGAGGGTTGCCCCAGACATTCTACCTATACAGCACCGCTGACGTTTCTACAACGGAAACTCTCTATGTGTGTTATAAAATCAAGTACATGCCAGACAAAAAGCTGATGGGACGGGGAAAAAATATCGATATCTGAGGATCAATATGCTTCTGTAGGAATAAATATCAGGAAGTATGCATGTTTAATTCTAACACCCCTAAAGATTATTATTTATTTTTGTTTAAGTTGACAAACCCTCTAAGGCTTTATGACTTTCCTTAATACGAAGAGCAAAACTGGAAAAAGAATGTGAAGAAATGCTAATGGGTAAAAAAACCTTTCGGTAAATGCACAAAAACATTTGGATAAACACCATTTTTGAAAAGCTTAAGAGAGAGAGTGTCCCACAGGCTAAAGAAGGATTTTTGTGTACTCACCGTAAAATCTCTTTCTCTGAGTCTTTATTGGGGGACACAGGACCATGGGTTATGCTGCTGTCACTAGGAGGCTGACACTAAGTAAACAGAAAAAGTTAGCTGCTCCCCAGCAGTATAACCCCTGAGCCGGAGGCGGGCTCAATCAGTTTAGTGCACAAGCAGTAGGAGGAGAACCAAACAATCCTGGATAAAACAAGGTAAAAACTATGACCAATAGTCGTGTGACCAGTGGCCTGGGGATATGGCCACTGGGGTAACAGACAGGTAATATATAACAAATAACACAAGCAGGGTGGGTGCTGTGTCCCCCAATGAAGACTCAGAGAAAGAGATTTTACGGTGAGTACACAAAAATCCTTCTTTCTCTATCGTTTCATTGGGGGACACAGGACCATGGGACGTCCAAAAGCAGTCCCTGGGTGGGAAGAAAAACCATCACCGGAGATAGGAAGGCAACCGCTTCCCCCTGTCGGGCTTGCGCCAGACCTACAAAGCACCTACGTTGTTACAGGTGTGCCACTGCCACCCGCAAACCTTACTTCAAGACTGGCCGCTGCCGAAGCTTGGGTGTGACCCTGGTAGAAACTAGTAAAGGTATGCCGACTAGATTGGGTGGCGGCCCAGGGGACCTGGTCGGTCGACGTCTGGAGTCCAATCATCCAAAGGGTACCCCTTGCTCGGTAGACCGCGGCGGAAGTCCGCCCTTCATGCGATAGACTTCACATATGGAGGAATGGATCCATGTGAAAATTCTGGCCCCTGGCGCCGGCATCCGCCTCTTGGGAACGGGTGGAGGGATGGACTGACTGTCGGTGTAACTGAAAAGAGGTGTCCTGCAGATATGAAAGAGGGCTCGTACCAGTTCTGGAACGAACCAGGGCCCTTTCTGGCTGAGAGAGGAGACTAGAACCGAAACCGAAAACTAAACACCTCTTCTGGAAGGAAACAGCGAGCTGCCTTGGACAGAAACGAAGGGTTGTGGCCGGAGCTCCCCCTTGTCCTGCTGGAGGAGCCGGAAAAAAGGGGGGGAAAAAACGACAAGAGGGCTGTCCGCCCTGATGCCGTCTGTAACAATGAGATGGCCATGAGGAGCCCACCTATCAAAACAGGTGGGAGCCGGGAAAAAGAGGTACCTTGAAACGAACCCACGTTTCTAGTGAACTATGATACAGCCGAGCCAGATGGGCGCTTCTCTGAGCGAAGGCCCTGATTGGAGGACGGGAAGTGAAAGGAATCCGAAAACCCGAAACGAAACGGGCCGACACCTGGCCGATACAGGGACGCGCGAGAGGGCCGCATTCGGATCTGACTGGAAGAATGCCAGCAAAAAGGAGGGAAAATGTGGTCCTCACACCACCGGGGGAGCTCTTTCCGAGTGGAAATAAATCCTGGAGGAAACTGGATTCCCGGCCCTCAACATTGTCTGTAATCCTCTTGTCAACAGCCCTGACCGAGGCCGCACCCGGGATCCACTGGTGAGGCCGTCGAACTTGGGACTTCTGAGTCCTGGTAGAAGAGAGGGGCCCCGACAGGAAGAACTTGGCGGTCGGGAAGGAGCCACGGGGCCTCCGCGAGGAGTTGAGTAGGTTATGCGAACTATGCTCGCCTGGGCCACTCCAGAGGCATAGTTGCCTTGGTCCATCTTGAGAACCCTCGAGATCATGGGAAGATGCAGGAGAGCCTGAACAGGCTACACGACCGGTCGAGGGCGTCGTCACCTAGTCCAGAGCAGGTGGCACACTCGAAGCACCATTGACTTGAAAGTTGGATCGGAAGATCAATAGGTCCACGACTGGAGGTCTTCCTTCGCCAGGCATCTGGCTGGTGACTTCCCTGTTGAGGAGCCCTTTTCCTAAGGGAGGTCTTTCCTACCGAGAAAAAACGGCCGTCCAACGTCCATGCTAGGAATGTACTGCCGAGATTCGCGAGTGAAGGGACCTGTCCCAGAGCAAGATCTTCTTGGCCTCCTCCCTTGCCATGACACTCTCTGTGTCTTCCTGGTGGATGATGCACGTCACCGCTGTGGCATGGTCCGACTGGAACCTGACTGGGCAACCCCGACCCAGAGAAGAAATTGTAACCGGGCTAACCGGATGGCTCTGGTTTCCGGAATGTTGAAGGGGAGACAACGCTCTAGGGGTGTCCCTCGGGACCGTGCCGAGGAATGGTGGGGTAGCATACCCTAGCACGGGAGACTGGTGACGGTTGATAATATCCTCCAGAGGAGGAAAAGGGAAGCTTCCCAAGGGGCAGTTGCGAAAACTGGACCGCTATGAGGAGATTGGCGGATCACCCGCGAAGACGGAACCTTCCTGTCTCCGTTCTTCAGTGTGGTCCGCTGGAGAGTCAGGGATGAAAACTGGTAAGTGCATCGTCGCTATCACCGCCACAGACTGCCGAGGACTCGCATAGCCAAAAAAACGATGGAAAAAAAAAAACGGGAGCGGGTGGCAAAGGGTACGCGGGACTCTGTGCCAGGAAGGAAACTACTCCTGCGTGAGGAGTAGCTACCCGTGAACGGGCTCGAAAACCGTGCCTAAGGGATGATGGACCGGGCCGGGGTCTGGGAGGACTCCTTCCGGTATCTCGGCTACCCTAGTAGCGAAAAAGTGAAGATGACGGTCTAAACCTCAAAGCGAGGATCCTTGAAGGGAGAACACTGGGCCTCCCGGTCGTACCTGGGCGTAGAGAACCTAGCAGCTCTGTAGAGTAGGGTGCGCAGGGACAGTGATCCCTGCAAGCGCTCTTAGAAAAACTGGAACGGTCCACTGCCACGCAAGGCGGAGGGGCTGTTGGAGGGATAGAGGCTCCCTGACGGGTGCGGCGTGAACGGGCTGGGACCTAGCGTGAGGGGACGATCCTGATGCATCTGGGCCGATGCAGGGAAAGGGATGTACCCTTCCCTTACGTAGTCTAGGGGAGAGATGTACTCTACCCTGACGTAGCCTAGGGGGGCCACTGGACTCGCCTATCTCCAGAGGGGCATTCTCTAAAGTCGGAAGGGAAGTCAGCGACTTCCTAGATGTCGAATCTGCGATCCTGATCCCGAGTCAGAGGTCTCGACGGGTGGACACACTTATGGTAGAGGCTCAGGCCGAGCAGCAGGCAGACCCCAGGCTTGTGCAGACAGGGTACTCACTGGAGATGATAACCAGTCCTGGGACGGCATAGGTGGAATGTGGTCCGCTGCGTATGGTGTCCGCTGAGTCCCTGAGGGGCGTCACGTTAGGGACGAGAAGCCCGGAGGGACACAGGCGGGTCGACTACAGGGTAGCATGCCCCTTCCTTTCGAGAAGGGTTAAGACAAATAAAAGGACTTACCACTGGTAAAGATCGTGTCCGGGGATTATCCGTGATAACGCAGTCACACAGCGAACTGGATGTCCACTGAAAACCGCAGGGGCCTGCCACCTTTGTCTCTGCAAGGTGGACTGCTCCCTCTCTCCAGAGCCCTTTGGGGGAATGATAATGACAATAACACGACTTACCGCTGGTAAACGCCGTGTCTGGTAGATGTCTGTGATCAATCCGTGACTCCAGTGTAGTATGCCCATTCTCTCCGAAACCCCTTTAGAGAAGGGAATAATGACAATGACATGGCTTACCGCTGGTAAACGTCGTGTCTGGTAGTTGTCTGTGATCACGCGGTAACTCGGCGAACTCTGGATGTCCCCTGAGCACATCAAGGGTCCGCTCCAAATGTCTTAAAGGAGACCTGCGTGCACGGAGAGAAGAGGGCTGTCCGTAGCTTTACAGCTTGACTCACCATCTCTAGGGGGCTATTCGTCACGCCAAAACATCCAGGTCCTGCTCGGAGTCCAGCGGAGGTGGAAAGCCTGGGCCATCACCCGAGAGGTCGGAAGACTACCGGAGGCAGGGCAGTCTGGACCTGGGGAATAAGCTGGAAAACTGGGGGGCCACGAAGGACGAGACCTGGCGGGTCCGCTTCTAACCTAGGAAAAAGGTCCCTGTACGGGACTCGTCTCCCCGAGGGGATTGCGCCGTTCTGTGGATGGTATGACCGAGCGTCGGCGGGGGACGCAGCGCATGCGCACGAACCCGAGGGACGTCAGCGAGGGAATATATGGCCTGAGACAGGGCGCTAACCAGCCGGCAGGGGCGAGATACAGGGGCGTGCGGAGCCAGGGGCTGCGGTAGCTGTCAACACTATCTGACATTATGTGCCAAAAAAGTACATGAAGGGGTTAATATATAATGTAAAAAACTCAACCCCTGATAAAACCCCCACTGAATTTAAGAATCATGGAAGACTTGGGTCTATTCTTCCCTGATATACGGGCTGCTGCAGCGTCAGCAAACCGCATACCGGGAGTCTGCCATACTCCCTTTTTTTTTTTTTTTCAAAATGAACGCTGAGGAGGCTGGAGGCGGGCCCAGGAGAGCGGGGAAAAACATCCACCTCCCCCACTGTGATGCCTGGGGCTGAGCGGAGGGCGGAGACGGAGCGGCCGGCGGCCAATAGCGATGCGGCGGGGGGCGGGCCTGGGACGCCGGAGACAGGGCCGAAGCCGGGGCCTAAATTTGAAGCAGCCGGCGCAGGAGAAAGCAGAGACCGGCAGTCCTGCCTGCGGGAGCGGCGGCGCGGCAGCGATGTCCGGGTACCGGCCGAGCCCTGCATGCGTGGTGAAGGACTCCAGCGCCGGATGGGGACGTGGCCGGGGCGCCCGGTGAGTAGGCCCGGACCGGGGCCTAAATTTTGCATCCGCCCGGGAGAAGGTAGGAGAGGGTGTCCTACCTGAACGGCGGCGTCACATCTGCCAGTGTACAGGCGTGGAGCTCTGTACCTGTGTCCGCGTGCTCCGCACACCGGAGGAATGGCTGCGGGCAGCAGGAGAAGAATGAGGCAGGCAGGGAGGTGGACGCTGGACCTCTGTAGTGTAGCAGCGCTGCGGGCCCCATCATACAATCCAGACGCGCTGCGAGGTCCAGTCCCTGCTGTATGCCCCTTGCACCCTTTGGGGTGATACCGCAGGGTGAATAGCGGATGCCCAGGAAGGTTCAGCCCCGCGTGCCAACCCAGGAGTGGTACTGTGGAATTGGACGGGGGAAAGGGCCTGACGTCTCGAGCCTCTGCGACCCAGGGGAGTGGTACCCACACGGGCTGCGAGAGCTGAGGTAGAAAAACGATACCTGCAGAAAAAGAGAATTACCACAGATGAGAACGACGAGCGACGCCGAGAAAAAAATGAAAAAAATATACGCAAAAAATCAAGTGGCTGAAGGGGGCCCAGTCGGCCCACATCAGCCTCCTACGACACTAAGCAAAAAACTGGTTGAGCCCGCCTCCGGCTCAGGGGTTATACTGCTGGGGAGGAGCTAACTTTTTCTGTTTACTTAGTGTCAGCCTCCTAGTGACAGCAGCATAACCCATGGTCCTGTGTCCCCCAATGAAACGATAGAGAAATCATTTTTTTCAACCAAATCTCTATCTATTTAATAGGGTATTGTTAACTAATTTCTAATATGGTTGCATTAAAATTTACCTACAATTCACTTACTACACCTAGTGCATGCAGAGATTGTAAAATGAAGTATCATAAAGGGGCAGAGGTTGCGGTCACAGTCACAGCCCCTGCCTCCTTCCTGAAACGAAGCATCATCAGTGAGAGTAGAAGGGGTCAGGGGCTGTGAAAATGATAGCAACCTCTGCTCTCTAATGGCGCTTTGTTTGTAAATCCCAGCATGCACTGGTTTTCTCAAACGAAGAGTCATAGTCAGGAAGTTAGAGAAAAAAAAAATCAGTATCAGTGAGATAGTGTAGTTAGTGAACAGTATGGTATTTATAATGCAACCATAATAGAAATTAGTTTAGATTACCCCACTAGATAGGGATTTGGCTGAAAATTTGTTTAGCCTTTGGACCATTCATTTTATATATTGATGGGCCGCAACCTTTGGTCACTTACATAAATCTAAAGTTTTAGACAGAAAATAGTAGGATGTCTCTGTTTGCTGCTCAAAAAAACAATCTTTAATAAGTGGTTTCCTGGAAGTAATATAAAGCCATTATAACCATTTTAATGTTATATAACAAAAAGGAAGAAATATATGAGCTAATTTGCTACACATAAAAATATAATGCAAAATATTTTTAGATATCGCCGTAGAAGCTTGCCAAAGAATCCATCCGCTGGTCAAACTTAACAACACTCACTTGCCAATCACTAATGTCTGCAAGTTTTACTGTGTCACCTTTGTCGTGGCTTGAAAATTGTTGGTTGTCAAGAAAAAAAATGCTTTTGACAGAGATATACAGCACAGAGATTATTTGTTAAAGTATGAATTAAAAGATTTCCTCAGCTCCCTGGCACCCTGGAGCTGTGTAGGTGACAGCAAATGCTTCAATCCACTTATTATATTCTACCATAAACATGTTCGGAAACATTTCCAAAAATGTGATATCAAACGAGTTTTAAAAGTGTTTATTGGAAAAATGTCTATTGAAAAGTGTTGATTGTGAAATAAAAATGTGAATCAATGATACTTAGGACAGTAAACTGACAAATGATAAAACATCTTCTGGTAAGCTAGATTGAAATTTGCTTCATTAAAATGATGGTAAGAAAGAATTGGGGTAGAAATGCTAACAATAGCATGTTTTACAGTATTAAAAATACATGATTTCCCTAATTAGAGTAGCTTCAAACTGAACTATGTCCCAGAGCTGTATTCACATTTCTGCCGATTATTGTTTGATAAACGGTAGCAAGCTTGTTGACATACTGCCTATAGTTTACATGAGTATCTAAAATTTGGAGGAAACTTTTGCCTAAAGTAGAACCTAGCTGTCACACAAAGATTTTCACCAACTTTGCTGTCAGTCATGGTGGCGTCAGGTTCTATTCCGATTACAGATTCTGACACACTGCCTGAGAAATTCTCTGGTGTCTGGGATCAACGCAAGCACACTCAGGCATTGGCTAGCTGACACTATGCTAGTGTATTTGTTAGTCTCCTTTGATCACATGTTGTTGGGAAGCCTATTACATCTGCTCCCCTCCTATTTATGCTGGCTTAATCCTTCCACCTATGCAAGATATAGTTCATCTTAGTTGGTCTGGTGAGGTGTGGTGTTCAAGTCTATCTATTGGAAGTAATGCCAATTGCTATGTGCGGTTGTGGAATTTGCCCCTATTGTCTTTTATAGCTACCATCCTGCTTTTGTTTTTCTCCTGAATCTCTTATTGTCTAATCCTGTATGTGTGTGTGTGCATTGTGTCAGAGTTTTGGTTTTCCCTTGTCTGTCTTTATCAGTAGTTAACATCACCCTCTTGCCCTGTCCTTCCCTGGTGCAAGAGGGTATCCAATTAGGTAGTAATGTTTTTGTTGTTTTATTTATGCATGTTTTCTATGCTTTAATATGGACTGCTGTTTTAGGTGATCTCCAATCTAACAAATGGTCTGGTACATGATCTACTGGGTGGATAGGAGGACGATTTCTGACTTCCCATGAGCTAGTCACTTACGAAATCCTTAAGCAGCTTTAGACACCTTCCTGTCATACTACACACTTTTTATTCCCCTGTGTGAATGCAGCTAAATAAATAAAGTATGTCTTATATAAGAAGGCAGTGATATAGTATGCAAGTCCATTCAATCTTTAGTTATAAACCTCAACTGAATCACATGGCCTTTCTATACTAACTGAGAGTGCTAAATTCAAAATATCAAGAATATGCTGCAAATTACTGCCGCATACTGTCTAACGTATTCCTGCCTGTAAGAGATGAGATGGAGAAACCTATCAAAAGCAGGAGGCAGGATAAAGCAATATTGAATATTACTCAGGGAGTCTTGGCAGTCTAAGGCCAAAGTAGTTACTATCTATTAATGATCCAATTAGCTAGGACTAAAGGTCCCATCACACACAACGATATCGCTAACGAGATCGTTGCTGAGTCACAGTTTCTGTGACGCAGCAATGATCTCGCCAGCGATCTCATTGTGTGTGACACCTTCCAGTGATCAGGCCCCTGCTGTGAGATCGCTAGTCGTTGCAGAGTGGTCCAGACCATTTTCTTCAAAAGCGATGTCCTGCTGGGCAGGACGCATTGCTGTGTTTGACGCTGTGTGACAGAGTCCCAATGCAGCCAAGATCGTTATACAGGTTGCTACTGTGACCTGTATCGTTACTGTGTCGTTGGTAAGGTCTGACTGTGTGACATCTCACCAGCGACCTCCCAGCGACTTACCAGCGATCCTTTTCAGGATGTATCGTTGTCGGGATCACTGGTAAGTCGTTGTGTGTGACTGGGCCTTAAGATTATAGCAAGCAAGGGCAGTGCAATGATCTGGAATGCCATCATAAGAAATGTAGTCTGTATTAGGGCACAAATATCAGAGGGAGAAGTAAAAATCAACATGACAACTCAGAAAGGGCACAAAAAACTAAAACACGTACACACAGGTGTGCATAAGGATTAAACAAGATCCTTTACATTTTCCTTTAAAAAGAACGGATTGTGCAGTACATACGCAAAAAAACAGCTGGCGGTTGCTTTAAATAACATTACTATTTAGACTACAATAAATAAAGCACAACAGAAAGCTTTGTAGAAATATTTGGCAAAAATACATGTTGGAAGATGTCAATTCTTTTGTCTGCAGAATTGTAAATGCAATTTTCTGCTGAAAAACGTGCTGGAAATCAGTAAGTTACAGGAAAAATATCTTTGTACCATGTTAGCCAGTAGAAAGGAAAAATATACAAATTGAGAGTCCTCAATGGTTGATACCCTTTAATGGCTAACTGAGCAGGTGATCACTAATAACAAGCTTATGAGGCTACGTAAAGGGGTTGTCAGTAACACACATACTGATGATCTATCCAAAGAAAGATCATCAGCAAGAGATAGGTGTGGGGGAGGGGGGGTCTGACCCTCCAGTCAAATGTAATCAATGATCGTAGCAGAACACAACTCTGTATATTGTTTTGTGGCTACTTCGGAGTTCTGCATTCATTTCCTATTCAAGTGAAATTTAGCAAAATGACACTTAGTGATGGATTTGAGGCAGTCTTGGAGGTAGAGCTTAAATGCTAAGACTAATGCGGACGTCACACAGGACGATATATCGTGCGATTGCACGGGCGATCGTACCCGCCCCCGTCGTTTGTGCGTCACGGGCAATTAGTTGCCCGTGGCGCACAAAGTCGTTAAACCCCCCTCACACGTACGTACCTCCCAGACGACCTCGCTGTGGGCGGCAAACATCCTCTTCCTGAAAGGGCAGAGATGTTCGGCGTCACAGCGACGTCACACAGCGGCCGGCCAATAGAAGCGGAGGGGCAGAGATGAGCGGGATGTAAACATCCCGCCCACCTCCTTCCTTTCACATTGCAGCTGGGACGCAGGTAAGCTGTGCTCATCATTCCCGGGGTGTCACACGATGTGTGCTGCCCCGGTTACGATGAACAACCAGCGCAAAGTAGAAAAAACAATTTTTTAAAAATGAGCAACATGTAAACGATTCACGATTCGTAACCGATTTGCGATAGTTTACAGACGCTCGTAGGTGTCACACGGGATGACGTCGCAAACGATGCCGAATGTGCGTCACGAAAAACGTGACCCCAATGACATATCGCACGACAGATCGTCTCGTGTGACGCTCGCATTATATCCTATATGTGAATTAAAACACTTTAGTTCAAAAACAACTTACAACTCAGACACACAAGAAGATCACTAAAATTTACAGGCACTATGGTGGATCAGTTTTTAGCACTTTTGCTTTGCTGCACTGGGGCTCTGGGTTTAAATCCCATCAAGACATCTGCAAGGAGTTTGCATTGTAAGCCCCAAAGGGGAAAATAATGAAGATGTCTGTAAAGAACTGTGGAATTATTGGCACTATATAAGAAAAATAAATATAGCAACTAGCACAAAGAGAGGGTTTTGATATATGTCTTTCATGATGGCTTTCATCACAAAACACAAATATTAGGCACTACAGTGATTCAGACCAACTGTACTATCTAGACTGCCGACGTACACAACTGCAAACTGGAAGATTGTATTATTAATCACCCTCACTACCCCGAGACCATTTTTGGTTTATCTATATTTGTGACACTAAATCTCAACTTCACTACTTGTTTGTTTTTCAATTTTCACTCTATTTGTCCTGTTCCCTATGGCAGTTTGTAAAATGAAGCAAGTTGCAGGACATTATTTCTTGCCCTGCAGCTGTCTGTAAGCATTAGGGACCATATACCTAATTGCAGTTAATACAGCAGACTTAGCCCCCTGCAGAGTATCAACTCCTTTCTCCATCATTAAGCTCTTAGTGCCTCAGTCCAGATTTCTCAGCAAGAGAGAAATGCAAAATCTGTCAATGTTTACAGTGGGTGCCCCAAATCTACTGGCGCCATGTTGATAATACATACAAAGCTTTATTATCTGTGCTCATCATCTTTTATTTCAGGCTAACAGTGAAGATGCTCTCATTTTACAGAACACCATTGAATATTCATTGAATATTACCTCATTGCCTCCATCTGAATTAAGTTGAGGACACTGCTAGAGATAATATTTCAGACATTTCGCAGAAGGAGCGATATATAAACAGTGCAACCTCTTGTTCTGCCTGTCTGGCACAGTACAACCTGATGCTCACTTGCTCTAATGAGACCAACCTAACACATGCAGCAAGAGGTGACAAGCGCAGCATAATGTGGAGGCCACCTAGGAATGACAGGAATCATTTGGATGCTAACAGCAGGGAATGTACATGTTTGCAGCAGACTATTGATGTAGGTTTGTCAGAGGTTGTGGAATATACTCAATTCCAGGCTCTTGTACTCTATAAAAATCTTCAGGGTCAAAGATGTTGCCCCCATATTAAAAACAGATCTACTTGCATTACATTTGCAATATAGTTAACAGTGGCAAATATTTTATCTAATTTACACTTTTATCAGTTTATTTTAGATATTGCATTTTACATCTGCGGTATCCTTTTGATCAGAATGTGATCCCATTAACCGGCATTACACTGCACTGTAGTAGTGGCACAGGGAATTCTTTGACCATAGGACCCTTGTCGTGGGCAAGGTTGCTACATACTCCCAGCATAAAAGGGTCTGTCTTAAGAACAAAGTTAATTCTAATTGATAGATCTTGCAATAATAGTAAGTTCTACAATTGAATGTCTTAAAAATGTTCCTGTGCTGATATAATCTGAAATATTGCTCCTTCTACCTACTTTGTAATGGCTGCCTCTGACCATGGAACATGGTCTAAACATACTACATTTCCTGGCCAGAATAAGTAGTAAAAAAGAGCATATAGACAACAGGACAAGAATCGCAATTTATTCTTTCTGTGAGGTAAGACATTTCTCTGACTTTTTTTAATGGGTTTTACCTCACAGAAAAAATAAGCATGCTGTCCTGTTTGTATACTATTTTTTCTTTCCTCCCCTGCCCTGGATATGAGGTTTGTAGCAACCAAGTTTCTGTACAGTCAGACACGGCCATTACGCAGTACATAGCAGGGGCACATTTATAAGATTATCTCAGCACAGGAACTTTTTTTTTCTTTTTTTTACACAACCAATTGTGGAACTTATTATTATTGCAAGATGTGCTAATTAAAATATAGGCTTTTTTGTGGTATGTTCATAAACTAACGGATTGGTTGCAGACAACTGTGCAAGTGCTCCATATACAGTTGAAACCAGAAATTTACATACAGTAATAGAAATGCCTTAAAACATTCTCTCGCTTATTATTCTGGTGTTTGGCACATATAAATAATTTTGGTTCCTAACTGACCTAAAACGGGAAAGGTTTATTCTGATTTCATGTCCGATAGTGAATAAAATATGCGACTGTGTCTTTTTAGTGTATGTAAAGTTCTGGTTTCAAGTGTGCATGAATATGACTTGTAGAAATTCATACACATGCTGCAGAATAAATCCTATTCACATGTATTGAGATGATTTTTTTTCAAACAAATCTGCTACCGGTGAGCAACCCTGTGGCTGCTTCTGTCAAACTGGTCAAAGTTTGCTACAGTTGCTTCTGGGAAAATAGGCGATTAGCAATATGGCCTCAATAACAAGTACATTGGCATTGTCACTAAGCCTCACAATACTGGTGAATGGTAACTAAAACTACTAATACCGTACAACACACTGGTGGGAGAACAGGTTTATTATATCTGATATATTTAAGAGTCTATTATCCATAATTTCAAGTACTCAAGATTTCTAGTCTCATTATATTCCCTTATAAAATAGAACTCCATCTGCTTAGAAACAAATTAGCTGGTATTCTGCATTTAATAGGCTGGAACATTTGTATTTACTCTGGCTTGCACTGCACAGTGATATATGTTGATATCTTATATTCTCATAAAATAGTACAAAATCTCATGTCGCATGATTTATGATTTGTTTCTCTTTTCCAACAGTGCGTGATGACATCTGTATAAATTGTGCATCTGGCTCTTAAATAATATTTTATATTATAAAAAGAAATTGAACAAGATGTGAATATTCTTGTTCAAACTTTATGTAGTCTCGAGCAGAACTGAGAGAAAAAGTCATGCACTATGGAAAATATCTACCATATCAAAGTCAGCCCAGAAAAAAAATTTATGCATACTAAATAAAATTTTTATTCGTGAATAGAAGGCTAAATCCCTTTTAAATCACATTTCTTGCCTTTAACTTCCTCTCACAGCTCAACAATTTCTGCAGCTTGTGGTCGCTTACAAACATAAGCATCATGGTTCCATGCGGAGGCAGCATATTCTGCATCAAGAACAGGATTGAATCCCATAGAAACAAAGTAAGGAAACTAACGTACAAAAAAGAAAAACCCTGTCTGAAAGTCCCCTTAAACTAACTATACACAAACAAATTACTAAGAGAAAAGAACGCAGTGCTCGATAGTAAAAAAAAAAATGCAAAAAAAATTACCTGAAGGGTACCTAGACCATAGAGATAAGCAAACCTGAGGTTTGATTGTCGAACCGAACACCAACTTAGAAAATCAAGGTTCGGATGCTTTACGTGCAAACTTCACTTGCACAAGCAACACTGTACTTGGGTACACTCAATGCTCAGCCCTGTATGAGCCGCTTGTAGTGTTTGAATGTCGTACACTTGGGGTAACATCAGCACAATTACATGTAGTGTGCAACCCCAAAAATTGTTTGAAAAGCCCGCCCACTCTCCCCCGGAGGTGATCTGCTTATGGCTGGCTGTTTGTGGGCGAAGACTCAAACTACCAGTCAGTTACTTGCTCCCAGGTTTGGGTCAAGCTCGAACCAGTGGAGGTATGGCTTGCTTGCCGCCGCCACACCAAACCTCCATGGAACCGCTCATCTCTACTAGATAGCACAGTAGGGAATGCACTCAGACTAATTATACAAAGTATCATTTACTTTAGCTCAGCTGGCAATGCCACAAATGTATTTTGGCACACCCATGTAATCATGGATCAGCGAGAAACTAGACAGGCCTAAGCAGCAAACTAGATAGGCTGACAATCACCTGACAAACAAGCAAAATGCTTATTCATGGGGATGATGATTTTTAAGCTAGATGAAAAAGTGATTATTCTTGGCAGCACATTGTCCTGTGTAAACAAGATACCTGCTGCTAATAACAATATACTATGCGCACAGAACAATCATTTGGTGAGCATAGAAATGTAGTTGGCTTGTCTAAAAAGGTCTTTAAATTATCACTAATGGGCTTTCAAGAAGTCTATAGGTGGATGTTTAACAGCCGCAGCTAAATTCAATCTAACAGTGCAGGGCCATTCAGACGCAGATGTAATTTTTAAATTCCATGGCATTATCCATTGTAGCACCAGACTGGTGCCTTCTTTAAGGTCATCAAGGCTATTTTCATATTTAGAGATCTCAAAGGAGCATTTCATGGCAGGTAGGTCTCCTTAAACCTGCTTGGCACTCTCTACAACAGCGATGACCTTTTATGCTGCCCCTGGGTACATTCTGGGCACCACAGTGAGTTGGGCGGCAGCTGCGGTCTTGTTGGCTGCTGGCCCTTTAAGTCCCTGTGTGGCTGCGGCGCACATATCTTTAATTTCTCAGCACACTGGACTGGCCTGTGCCAAGGTGCTGAGAACATACTTTGTGGGCGGGATAAGCGTGAGATGCGCTGTACTCCCGTTTTACAGAAGAGTAGCAGCAGGTTTACCATCTTCCCTGCTGTTCATGCCTTCCGGTGCAGTATGAGTCCTGCCTCACAGTGCAGTGTGCCTTCTGCCTCGCGGAGCAGTGTGTTTCTACCCCGTGGTGCAGTGTGCCTTCTGCCTCGCAGTGCAGTGTGCTTTCTGCCTCTTGGTGGTGTGACTTCGGCTTTGCGGTGCTGTGTGAGTCCTGCCTCGTGGGGCAACGTGCCACCAACCCAGTGCCATGGGCCACCTTCCAGTGCTGTCTGCCACCCCCCGGTGCTGCCAATGCCCTCTTGGTGATGTCCGTGCTCCCTCAGTTCTGTCCATGTCCCCCAGTCCTGTTCATGCCCCTCTAGTACTGTTTGTGCCACTGCCAGTGCTGTTCGTGCCTGGCAGTACAGCCTGTGTACCCTCAGTGATGTCTAAGCCACAGCCCCTACTGTGCTGTATATATGCCCCCAGCCCCTCTTGTGCTATATATATGTTCCCAGCTCATCCTGTGCTGTATATATGTCCCCAGCTCGTCCTGTGCTGTATACATGTCCCCAGCTCACCATGTACTGAATACATGCCTCCAGCTCCTCCTGTGCTGTATATATGCCCCCAGCATCTTCTGTGATATATATGAACCCAGCATCTCCTGTGATGTATATATGCTACAGCATCTCCTGTAATTTATGCGACCCAGTGTTTCCTGTGATGTGTATGCCCCAGCATCATCAGTGATGTCTATGCCCCCAGCCTCTCCAGTGATGTCTATGTCCCAAGCCCTTCCTGTGATGTAGTTACCTCCAACGTCTCCTATGTGTTGTATTTGATTTACCAATCTCTTGACTACGCTCCAGACCGAGACAAACCTGGAAAAGCAGTTGTGCGAAGCAACATGATCAATATCGCCGAACATCACAGCCGCACCAAAGAGAAGCAGCTACAGCCACCACAGTGACGGTTAGTTTACTAATTGTTTGACTAATTATATTAAGGTAATTTTCAACCTGATAATTTTTGCGGCCCCCGAAGGTTGGTAGAAAAGTCCAAATGGCCCCCGGCAGAAAAAAGGTTCCCCATCCCTGCTTCACAAGGAGAAGCGTTCCCAATTAGACTCACAGTCAGAGGCCTCTTACATGGCCAAATCAGATCTCCTGCTTTGCACTGAAGAGAGTCAACACCCCCAAACATAAGTCTGTAAATGGAGTGTCTGGTTTGGCTTCTCATCCTAAGTCATATGGCAAGGTTCATTATAGGGTTGATATTGACTTTTTGGATTCCTACAGCCAATGGGTGGCGTAGGAGTTCAAAGTCTGCATCCTTCTGAAGAAGCAATTTGCATATTGAAGCACATTGAAGGGAATCTGTGAGCAGGTTTTTGCTACCTCATGTGAGAGCAGCATGACGTCAGCAAAGAAATCCTGAATCCAACAATGTATCAGATAGATTACTGTGTGCAGCCATTCTGACACAATCAAAATTTTTAGATTTAGCCATGTAGCAAAGATAAGAAAGCTGTGCCGCCCACACCAGGCGCTCAATAGACATTGTACATTGACAAGGAGATGACAATCTGAGGTGGATGCGTGCCATGCATGTGACTTTGTAGACCTAGCAATGAGAAGTCCTGCTGTTTAAACAAACAGCAAAAAACAAGAGCTCGAACCTTCACAAGACAGGCAGCATGGAATTCAATGATTTAACCCTTGCAATAAGTAATGGTAATAGCTTACATAGCAAAAAAATGCTGACAGATTCTCTTTAAGTAATACATATCATTTAACAACTGAATATACCTTTTACAATATTGTCCACCTTAACTTGAATTGCCGTTCATTACATTTGTTTTTTTGTTGTTGCCTTTATCAGCCATGAGAAGCAGAAGAATTGGGCATGTTCAGAGAAAATGTCATAAATGAACAGTAGGTGAAGGTTCTATCACTGGAATCTCAACTTTCAAGAATACGGGGATTCCATGTGCATGCATGGCTAATTTACAATTGAAATTTAAGGGGAATTCCTCAGCACAGAATCAGTTAATGCACATTATGTGGCTCCTGTACTAATAGTAGAGGACCCAAGGGGTTCTATAACTTCTTTATGGCATATCCTGTGTATGAGCCATCCAAAGGATTGACCTCATTTATAAAACTTGTACATAACTTTGAATAAAACAGATACAAAATATGTATACTACTGTGTGTCTATAAGTTAGTAAATAACTATAATGTACTTACTAAAGAGCTCATTGGAAAAAATCTAGCATATATAATTTCCAGTTTCTTAATTTCAGTGTAGGATATTTCAACACAGTCACTTTTCATTCAAGTATTAATGTACTGACAGTAGACCACTTTTCTTCAAGTTTAATAAAGAACTTGGTGAATGCCTCTGCAGTTAGTAGAGTCCAATTATGAAATCTCTAGAGCTCCATGCCTTTCTAAATGTCTATATTTCAAGCAAAAGCTAAAAACGCGCACATTTCATTATTCTATTCTTACTGCAAAAAAAGGTTACTAATTAACAGTATTGCATATATCCAGCCATATAGAGTCTTAAGTGGAAGTATAAGACACCAAGTAGAACAGAAATAGTTTACACAAGTCTGTCAGAAAAGCTTTACACTCTGCTTTCGTACCAATTTACTAATGCCTCGGTGAAGAAAAAAAAATCTTTTAAGTCTTGAGCTCATTAGACCAAGTAAATGGAACAACATTTAATAATGTGCATTTGGTTAATTCACAGCACTAAAGAGAAATCAATACTGGATTGTAATGATGCTGCATGGAACCCTGTTTAACCTGATCAAAGGGGAGAAAACCATGATCGTTTCTGCTAGGACAGGTACACAGATGGTAGATTCTAATTATCGGCATTATTCAGCCATACTTGTAACTATTAAAGTAAACAAAGCATAGCACAATCATAAACAAGCTGGCGGCAAGATCAGTTTCCTCATCATACACGCAGCTCAAATCATTAGTAAATATTTGTACACTTTATTTTCTTACCAGTTTATAATTTAGAGTTCATGTTTTTAAAAAGTCTCGATTATATATGTACAATTATCTTTAAACTCCTTTAAGACCAAGGATCATAAATACATCTTAGAATAATTCACTCCACATGCGAGGACACAGTGCCCTTATTGGGTTGCAATGTATTTGTCTATGGGATAAACTGAAGACTAGCGTCTAAGTCAATGGTTCCCAACCTTTCCTACCTTGGGAGCCACATTCAGCGCTAAGAGAGGTTTGTGAGCCAGATTCAGCTGTGAGAGAGGTTTTGGAGCCACATTCAGCACGAAGAGAGGTTTGGGAGCCACATTCAGCTCTGAGAGAGGTTTGGGAGCCACATTCAGCTGCAAGAGAGTTTTGGGAGCCACATTCAGCTCTGAGAGAGGTTTGGGAGTCACATTCAGCTCTGAGAGAGGTTTGGGAGCCACATTCAGCTGTGAGAGAGTTTTGGGAGTCACATTCAGCTGCAAGAGAGTTTTGGGAGCTAGATTCAGCTGCAAGAGAGTTTTGGGAACTACATTCAGCGCTAAGAGAGGTTTGGGAGCCACATTCAGCTCTAAGAGAGGTTTGGGAGCCACATTCAGCTGCAAGAGAGTTTTGGGAGCCACATTCAGCTCTGAGAGAGGTTTGGGAGCCACATTCAGCTCTGAGAGAGGTTTGGGAGCCACATTCAGCTCTGAGAGAGTTTTGGGAGCCACATTCAGCTGCAAGAGAGTTTTGGGAGCTAGATTCAGCTGCAAGAGAGTTTTGAGAACTACATTCAGCGCTAAGAGAGTTTTGAGAGCCACATTCAGCGCTAAGACAGGTTTGGAAGCCACAGTAAGCTGTGAGAGAGGTTTGTGAGCCACATTCAGCGCTAAGAGTTTTGGGAGCCATATCCAGCTATAAGAGAGGTTTGGGAGCCACATTCAGCTGTGAGAGAGGTTTGGAAGCCACAGTAAGCTGTGAGAGAGGTTTGGGAGTCAGATTCAGCGCTAAGAGAGTTTTGAGAGCCACATTCAGCTCTGAGAGGGGTTTGTGAGCCACATTTAGCTGTGAGAGAGGTTTGGGAGCCACATTCAGTGCTAAGAGAAGTTTGCGAGCCACATTTAAATCCCACTAGGTAATGCAAACCAGATCTCATTCCGTCCTTCAACAGTAGTAATACAAAAGCCCCCTGTTATCGATATGATGACAGCCAAAGCTTTCACATAGAAATCATATCGAGGCAGGATACTTGCATCCAAAGGTTTCCCACCATATCTTCATTCGGTATTCACATCAAGCACTCCCACTACACAAACTTCTATAACTGGCAGTATTACCCTATCTCCAGCTTCCCATACATCTCTCCTCTCCCAATGCCACATCCAGATCTGCTCTTTCATTTGGGCTACTCATAAAAGTCACTATCTAGACACCTTTTTCATAGTTGTTTGCTATAACTGGTGCTAATGTACCAAGCTATATTGAGGAGTAAAATGAGATGTTTTTTTCTCTAAATGACTGCACTGCTGCTAGAAAAATAGTTGTTTCACTCTGTGGTAGCATTTAATAGAAGCTTTATTACACGTTTCAAGTTCGTGCTGAACTTTTTTAAAATAATAAAATAAAACTGCATTCAGCTGTATGTAGTTTTTAATAGTAAAAAAAAAAAAAAAGTTCAGTACAAACTTGAAACGCTTAATAAAGCTATTTAATGCTACCGTGTTTCCCCGAAAGTAGGACCCCCCCGAAAGTAAGGCAGGGTGGGGGTTTCGGGGGGGTCCGCCAATGTAGGGCACCCCCCGATTGTAAGGCAGGGTAGCGGGGGGGCCCGGGGAATGTAAGGCCGCATATGGGTGGGGTCACTGGGGACAGTACAGGAACTTGCCGCTGTTCCCTCGCTCCATCCAGGCCTTCTCCAGTCTCGTGCCACCCGTGGTCCGCCTCCGGTGAATGGCCCCCGCAAGGCTCCCTGCTGGCCATCAGCTCGAGCTGTGATTGGCCAGTCAGCCGGCTCGCAGCTGATTGGCCCTCAGCTCGAGCTGCGATTGGCCAGTCAGCCGGCTCGCAGCTGATTGGCCCTCAGCTCGAGCTGCGATTGGCCAGTCAGCCGGCTCGCAGCTGATTGGCCGAAATCAGCCGCGACGTCACCGCCTGCTCGCTCCGATTGGTCCAGCGTCCCTGGCATCTGAATCGTCCCCCCGGCACCGCAGAGGAGATCGAAACAGAAGGAAAGTAACGGTAAGTTCCGAAACTCTCTCTGTGTGTGTCTGTGTGTGTGTGTACGGTATGTGTACGGTATGTGTATGGTATGTGTATGGGTGCCGTATGGGGCTGTATTTGTCAGTGTGTGTGTGTGTACGGTACCGGTACGATATGTGTGTGGGTGCCGTGTGGGGCTGTACCGGTACCGTATGTGTCAGTGTGTGTGGTGGCAGAGTGGGGGGCAGAACCACTGTATGGGGAGGCTGCAGGGGGGAGGATGGGGTGGATGCCAGACTCTCAAACAATGGGGAGGCTGCAGGGGGGAGGATGGGGTGGATGCCAGACTCTCAAACAATGGGGAGGCTGCAGGGGGGAGGATGGGGTGGATGCCAGACTCTCAAACAATGGGGAGGCTGCAGGGGGGAGGATTGTCATTTTTTTTCCAATGTAAGGCCTCCCCCGAAAGTAAGGCAGGGTGGGACTTTTGGGGGTAAAATTAATGTAAGACAGGGCCTTACTTTCGGGGAAACACGGTACCTCAGAGTGGGACAACTACTTTTCCAGCAGCAGCACATCAACCAGGAAACATCCATCTCCTTCTACTCAAATTTGCAGATGACGATTTTTTTCTATCCGCAGGCGTCGCAGTAGCTGTATTCTCTATGGACATACAATGGGGTTGTAACATGATTAGCCTGGTCAAGTGAGCATCTTTCTCACCTTCCCCTAAATTCCTCTACCTTATTCGGTATCAGTCTATGTGCGCTTGTCTCTCTTTTAAGGTACCGTCACACATAACAAGATCACTAGCGAGATCGCAGCTGAGTCACGATTTCCCGTTAGCGATCTTGTTATGTGTGACACCTACCAGCGATCAGGCCCCTGCTCTGAGATCTCTAGTCATTGCAGAATGGTCCAGGCCATTTTTTTCAAAGGCGATGTCCTGCTGGGCAGGACACATCGCTGTGTTTGACGCTGTGTGACAGGGTCACAGTGACTGCTGAGATCGTTATACAGGTCGCTACTGCGACCTGTATTGTTCCTGCATCGCTGGTAAGATCTGACTGTGTGACATCTCACCTGCGACCTCCCAGCGACTTACCTGCGATCTCTATCAGGTCGCATCGTTTTCAGGATCGCTGGTAAGTCGTTGTGTGACTGGGCCTTTACTCTAATGTACCATGTTGATAGACAGGCGCGAGCCACACATCACAGGCCCGCGAGCCACATGTGGTCCTGAACTACAGGCTGAGGAGCTCTAGTATAATGGATTCTCAGGTTTTCCCCCTTTAGCCAGATAGCAACACCTTGCTTTAAGGTGGCTTTACACACTGCAACATTGCAAACGACATTGCTGTAACGTCACCGGTTTTGTGACGTAATAGCGACCTCCCCAGCGACATTGCAGTGTGTGAAACACATCAGCGACCTGGCCCCTGCTGTGAAGTTGCTGATCGCTACAAATCGTTCAGGACCATTCTTTGGTCCTTTGTTTCCCGCTGTGCAGCATGATCGCTAGAAAGTCTCCGTGTGTAAAGGGGACTTAAATGTGCAGGCAGCAGGAGCCGGCTTCTGCGGACACTGGTAACCACGGTAAACATCGAGTAACCAAGAAGCCCTGTCCTTGGTTACCCGATATTTACCTTCGTTACCAGCCTCCGCCGCTCTCACTGTCAGTGCCGGCTCCTGCTCCTTGCACGTGTAGCAGAGTACACATCGGGTAATTAACCCCATGTGTGCTGTAACTAGGAGAGCAGGGAGCCAGCGCTAAGCAGTGTGCGCTGCTCCCTGCACGTGTAGCTACAGCACATATGGGGTAATTAACCCGATGTGTACTGTAGCTAGGAGAGCAGGGAGCCAGCGCTAAGCAGTGTGCGCTGCTCCCTGCTCTCTGCACGTGTAGCTGCGTGCGCTGGTAACCAAGGTAAATATCGGGTTGGTTGCCCGATATTTACCTTAGTTACCAAGCGCAGCATCGCTTCAGTGCGTCGCTGCTGGCTGGGGGATGGTCACTGGTTGCTGGTGACAGCTCACCAGCAACCCGTGTAGCGATGCTCCAGCGATCCCTGCCAGGTCAGGTTGTTGGTGGGATCGCTGGAGCGTCTGACTGTGTGACCTCTCACCAGCAACCTCCTAGCAACTTACCAGCGATCCCTATCAGGTTGTATCGTTGTTGGGATCGCTGGTAAGTTGTTTAGTGTAAAGGGGCCTTAAGTTTGCATTAGCTGATAAGAGACAGAATTTAAGCTGGGTTAACACGTAGCGACAGCAACATCGCTGTTACATCACCATTTTCTGTGACGTAACAGCGACCTTGTAAGTCGTTGTTATGATCGCTGCTTAGCTGTCAAACACAGCGACGCAGCAGCGATCATAACGTCGCTACATGTGCAGAGAGCAGGGAGCCGCGCACACTGCTTAGCGCTGGCTCCTTGCTCTCCTAGCTACAGTACACATAGGGTTAATTACCCGATGCGTACTGCAGCTACATGTGCACAGAGCAGGAGCCGGCACTAGCAGCAAGAGCGGCGGAGGCTGGTAACGAAGGTAAATATCGGGTACCCAGGGAAAGGTCTTCCCTTGGTTACCCGATGTTTACAGTGGTTACAGCTTTCCGCAGCTGCCAGACGCCGGCTCCTGCTCCCTGCTCGCTTCATTTCGTTGCTCTCTCGCTGTCACACACAGCGATGTGTGCTTCACAGCGGGAGAGCGACGACGAAAAAATGAAGCAGGACATTCAGCAACGAGCAACGACCTCACAGCAGGGGCCAGCTCGTTGCTGGATGTCACACACAGCGAAAGCGACGGGACGTCGCTGCAACATCACAGAAAATGGTGACGTAGCAGCGACGTCGTTGTCGTCGGCGCTGTGTGTGACACCACCTTTAGTGTATTGTAGCAAAGCAAGATCTCTAGAGGGTTGTCATAAAAGCTAAGATAAGGGATGGCAGAGACTACTCAGAAAAATAGACTGGCAGAAAGTCAGGGATGACAGCTGGCCTAAAAGATTCAGGTAAAAAGCAAAGGAGTCAAACACTTGGAAGTAATTGGAGAAAACTGGAACCTAAGAAACCTTATTGCTCAGGCTATGAGTGTAAAGGGGGCTTTATACGCTACGATATCAATGTTTTATCGTCGGGGTCACGTTCTTTGTGACACACATCTGGCGTCATTAACGATATCGCAGTGTGTGACACTTATGTGCAACCTAAAACGATCGCAAAAGCATTCCAAAATAGTTTGCCACGGAGAGGTCATCCTAAAACAAAAAATCGTTTACCTCTCATTAGCAATGTTGTTCCTCGTTCCTGCGGCAGCACACATCGCTGTGTGTTACACCGCAGGAGCGACGAACATCTCCTTACCTGCCTCCACCGGCTATGCGGAACGAAGGAGGTGGGCGGGATGTTACATCCCACTCATCTCCGCCCCTTCGCTTCTGTTGGACGCCTTCCGTGTGATATTGCTGTGACGCCGAGTGACCAGCCGCTTAGAAAGGAGGCGGATCGCCGGCCAGAGTGACGTCGCAGGGCAGGTAAGTCATGTAACGGGGGAGCGCGATTTTGTGCGCGATGGGCAGCGATATGCCCGTGTCGCACAAACGATGGTGGCGGGTATGCACGCTAGCGATATCGGTACCGATATCGCTAGCATGTAAAGCCCCCTTAAGGCGAAGAGCAATATAAGAATTCTTGATTTTCTAGTACATTAGCAAATGATCGACTTTATAGAGGCTGGTAGTCTGCACCCAGAGGTTCCAGCAGGAGGACAGCAATGGCAAAAAGAATCTGCATCTATAGTCTGAAAGGCTGCTGTACACGCAGCAACATCGCTAGCGATGTCGCTCGTGAAAGCACCTGCCCCCGTCGTTTGTGCGTCACTGGCAAATCGCTGCCCGTGGCGCACAATATTGCTAGTACCCGTCACACGTACTTACCTGCCTAACGACGTCGCTGTGGCTGGCGAACTGCCTCTTTCCTAAGGGGGCGGTTTGTGCGGCGTCACAGCGATGTCACGTGGCAGGCGTCCAATAGGAGCGGAGGGGCGGAGAGCAGCTGAATGAAGGTCACTCCTACCTCGTTTCCGGATGACGCAGGTACGATGTTGTTCGTCATTCCTGGGGTGTCACACGTAGCGATGTGTGCTGCCTCAGGAACAACGAACAACCTGCGTCCTGCACCATCAACGATATTTGGGATTTGAACAACGTGTCAACGATCAAGTGAGTATTTTTGATCGTTAGCGGTCGCTCGTACGTGTCACACGCAACGACATCGCTAACGAGGCTGGATGTATGTCACGAATTCCGTGACCCCCAACGACATCTCGTTAGCGATGTCGTTGCATGTAAAGCCCCCATAAGACTAGAACATTGAAGAAGGGATTGCTGGTAGCCAGGAGAGAAAGAAGCAGTGACACGGACACTGAGATGGGTGATTTGTTACGTCTGTCAATTAAAAGGCTCTTTTTTATTTTTTTAATGTGGGACATACGTGTGTTATTATAGCATCAATATTTAAATTAATTTGTCACTGTTACATAGGGGAAAACTTTTTTCTACATAAAAGCATTGTCCCTTTTCAGACAATATTTTGCCCCCGCTAATATATTGTTAAAAACTACAAAATCACGCTTTACTCACCTTCACTGAGACCAGTGACAAGTATCCACTGTTGAAGCCTTAACGTCCTAACCACAGATCAGCATCCAATTGAAGAGCTTAGTAGTAATCTGTTATTATGGAACATGTTCTATTCTGTTATGTAATTCCAGACCATGACACAATACAAGTCAATGGGTTCGCAAAATCCCCAGAAGCCACACGGAAGCACTTCCATGTGACCTCTGTTGGGTGCCCCTGAAGTCTGTGTCCTGCTCCCGTGCCAGCCCCGCAGCTGCTTGCACTGCGGTGTGTCAGCATCTGCCCGCACAGCATTGTCATCAGCTGTGGGGATGACGAGCGCCAACATTAGGAGCTTAGCAAAGTTCGTTACCTGCGGTGATGAAGTCCTGCACTCCTGACGTCCACGCTCGTCACGGACTTCAATGCCCGCCGCGTTCTCACATCATACTTCCCTTGTGAATGCAACGGACAATGGAAGTCCGTGACGAGCGCGGACGTCAGGAGTGCAGCAGCATTCATCACCCAGGTAATGTACCTAGCTAACCTCATGAAGTCAGCTCTCGTCATACCCTGCAGTGACCTGGCCTGACCTAATGATGTTAGGTCACTGCACTACTCTCCCAGCCAATGGGAAACATTCTGTTCTTCACTGGCTGGGACAGTGAGTATGGTGTGGATTGGCGTGGGACCCTCTTATTGGTTTACGCCTGACCCAGATTTGTTTTTTCTTTCCAATAAATTGGTGAAAGACAGAATGTGTTGGGGAGTGTTTTTTCAAATATAATTTGTCTATTTTTTTATTACTGACTGGGTTAGTGATGTCAGGCATCTGATAGACGCCATCTATAATGATTAAAACCCAGCTCACTGCTGGAAGGCTTAATGAAGCCGTGCACAGGAGTCAAAAAATCAATCAAAATTACAATAATGTATGACCCCGGCACTATTAATAAAGTAGAAAAGGAAGACTAGCACCAATATGATTTGATGCTAGTCTTCCTTTTCTACTTTATTAATAGTGCCGGGGTCATACATTATTGTAATTCTGATAGACGCCGTGACATCACTAACTCCAGGGCTTGATGCCAGGTGACATTACACAGCTGGTATTAACCCCATATACTACCCCATTTGCCACCGCACAAGGGCATTCAGGATGAGCCAGGTAAAGTCCCAGGACTGTCGCATCTAATGGATGTGGCAATTCTGTCCGGCTGCTGGCTCACATTTTTAGGCTGAGGGGCTTTCAATAACGTGGGTTTCCCCAGCCTGAGAATACTAGCCAGCAGTTGTGAGGCTTTATCTTGGCTGGTCTCAAAATTGGGGGGACCGCATGCCGTTTTTTAATCAATTTATTGTACTGTACGATATAGACTCGCCCACCAGCGGCTGTGATTGGTTGCAGTCAGACAGCTGTCACTCAGCATGGGGGCTCGTCTGACTGCAACCAATCACAGACGCCGGTGAGCAAGGAAGCAGTAAATATGAAATGAACCTAATGAGCGGCTGGCTCGGGAATAATAAAGAGCAGCTGCGGGATCAGTGTGACAGCCGCGCCGGTGATCGGTGAGTATGTAGCGCTTGCTCCTACTCCTTTGCGCCGGATTCTGTTACCCATAGGCCTTATATGGGGACCAGCATCTGGCCCGATACCCTGGACTGTATGTAACTCTCCTATTTTTTTTGCAGTCCGCAAAACAAAATGGAAGTCACAGGGATGACACACGGACCGTACATGGAATGAAACGAGACGGATGCGGTTGTCACACGGATGCCACACAGATGCATCAGTGGAAAAACAAGACCGTTTTTTTGCGGACCGAAAAAATGGAACAGTCGTGCGTGTGAACGTAGCCTAAGTAATGGCAGGAAAACACAGCGTATGTTCTATCCTTTTCTAAAATGTCCTTCTTGTAGATAGTAGGCAGAAAAGATAGAGACAGAAAATAAGGACATAACATCACTGTGGCTAACTTCGTTCCAGTCATGTGGTTAGTAATGAAGCACTCTGCAGTCATGACTTCCTCCACATTCACAGCCTGATCAGGTCATAATGAAGTAAAACTGGGTTGACTACTGAGTACAACTCAGAATATTTCAGTTTAACTTTAAGAAGCATGAAGGGACAAGGCGGTAAATTCAAATGAAAGGCTGGATATGGGCACGACATATAATGTGTGCCTACAATGTCTACATATTGCTTATGTTTTTTTTTTTTTATAGGAAAGAGAGATAGTGCTTATTTCTGTATTCAGAAACCTCATGCTTACAATTGTCAGAATGTTTCACAAGGACAATTACTTGAGTTCCTTGTCACGTTTGTGGAATTAAGTTGTCTCAAAGGCACATCGGTCTCGGCAATTGCAATGAACACATTGAATAAAATTGACAAATTAAAGTATAAAAATTATAGCTCTGATAGGGTTAAAAAATACACTGTATACATAACTCCCTTCCTCTTAAGCTAACTGATATGTTATTATTCGCTTTCTCAAGATAAAAAGTTAATAAAAATTACTTGTTTTAAAAAAATTATATGACCAACAAGATAAAGTGCACACCAACACTAAAATTTAAAAGCAGCATCACCATCAATGTTAAGAAAAATCGAATGTATAGCCTCTGCCCAACTCCAAAAGAAAGTCCTTCACAGTTATGTTTATTAGCTACATTATTCTGCCAAGGACAATATTAATTTATTGTATAGGCTATTGTCATGTAAGACAATTCTCAATCAATGCACACAGTGCAAAAGATGGATGACTGTTTTTCTTTAAAGTGTAGCAAAATAAAGATCTCAATGTCATTATAATTTTACTTTGCTGGTGCTGTCAATAACAAATTCAATCATTTTATGATGAGACCAAGGGTTTATTGGTTGAGAATATAGATGAATGCCAATCTTATTTTTCAAAGGACCTTGACTTGAAACCCTGCAGCAAACTAGTTGCATTCAATTGCAAGCTTTGAAAAAAAGGCTGAAAGCATTGTGTCTGCAATAATCACTCATTTGCCTGTTCTAACATAAACTACATAAACTAACAGTGCATGATCAGGGACCACGCCAGTCAGTGATAAGACCAAGTAACACATATCATGTTAACGGCCTGCTGGAGAAAGGTCTAGTCATCAAACATTCAAGCCTGAGAGTTACATTTCTAATGCGGTAAAATAAACACTCATATAAATGGATTATAAAGCCCTTGTACACAGTGAAATGGTGTTATCACTTTGTTTTACTATTTGGGGGAAAAAAATACTAATATTGTTTACTGATATTAGTGCAACTCTACATATATATGTGTGAAAATATAAATATTCCATAAAATAATGTATTTCTCCAAGAAAATTGTTGCAATTACACGTTTTATCATACAAGTTTATTTCCTTTGTATGCATTGAAACAACACAAAAATACAGACAAAAAAGGCAAATTGGACATCATTTCACACAACCTCCAAAAATGGGTAGGAAAAAATTGTTGGCAACTTTCCAAAATAGTGGGTAAACAACTTTGTTCTAAGCATGTGATACTCACTCAAAATCAACTGTGCTAAGTAACAGCCATGGGCAATATGAAAATAAAACCTGGAACCAGATAAAAAGGGAGCAGTTTTCTTAATCTTTGCAATGCGTTTGCCACACTAATCACGGAAACACTCAGATGAGAAGATAACTGGCTTAGGCCTTTTAAAATTATTGAAAAATAACAATATCAAGGTTACAAGTCTATCTCCAGAGATCTTGATGTTCCTTTGTCCATATTGTTCAACAAGACACTTACAGCCCATGGCACTGTAGCTAACCTACCTGTACGTGGACTGCAGAGAAAAACTGATAAAAAGTTAAAATGCAGGATAGTCCAGATGGTGGATAAGCAGCCCCAATCAAGTTTCAAAGAAATTTAAGCTGTCCTGCAGGCTAAGGGTGCATCAGTGTCAGCAACATCTATCTGTCGACATTTGATTGAAATGAAACACTATAGCAGGATATCCAAAAGGACCCTTCTGCTGACACAGAGACATAAAAAATCTAGACCGCAGTTTGTCAAAATGTATGTGTGTAAGCCGCAATCCTTCTGGGAAAGCGCCTTGTGTACAGATGAGACAAAGATAGAGCTTTTTAGTAAAGGACATCATTATGCTGTTTAGCAGATATGGAATCATTTCTACAAAGAAAAGAACACAGTATCTACAGTCAAATATGGTGGAGATTCAAAGATGTTTTGGGGTTGGTTTGTATCCTCCGGCACTGAGAGCATCGACTTTGTGCAAGGCATCATGAAATTTAAAGATTACCAAAGGATTTTGGGTTGCAATGTACTGCCCAATCTCAAAAAGCTGGGTTTGGGTCCAAGGTCATGGGTCTTTCAGTAGGACAATGACTCCAAACGCACTTCAAGAAGCACCTAGAAATAGATGGAAATAAAGAGCTGTCTCTGTCGGTCTGTCTCTGTCACGGTTTATCTGTGTTTGTCACTGCCTGTGTCTAACACTGTCTATCTGTGCCTGTCACTATCTATTTATGCCTGTTTCTTGTTTCTGTCTATTTTTGTATGTCTATCTGTGTCTGTCTCTGTCTGTCTATCTGTGTGTGTCTGTCTGTCTCTTTCATTGGCTGCATTGTGACAAACGAACATTCCATTCACGGGCGTGGCTGTGCATTCCTCTGAAGTTATGGCTGCATTGGTGGATCCCAGCTCCACTGACTTTAATGGAGGCAGGTTTTTTGGCGAATAACTGTAAAGCACGAGGTTAAAATATCTTCTCAAAGATAGTCTGACATTCCCGGAGTCAAATGGGGTGTCTGTGCAAAATTTCATGATTGCACATGTGACGGTGCGGATTCCTTTAGCGGACACACACACACACACACACACACACACACACACACACAGCATTATATATTAAACTTGTAATTGCAATAATTGTTTTGAGAAATAATTCATTTTTTGGAACAATTTCAAGGGGGCTAACATGTTCAGCCATGAACGTAGTGGAAACTTCCCTTAAGTCACCCAGTTTTGCAAACTACATCCCTTAGGCAGTTTAACAAGAGGAGTGGTGAGCACTTCTACCGCACTGGTGTTTCACATAATTTAAGAACACTGAGCTATGAAAATGAACAATTAAATGTTTATGAAAAAAAACTTGCTTTAGTCCCAAACTTTTTCATTTTCACAAGAGTAACAGGAGAAAATCGACCATTCAATTTGTTGAGCAACTTATCCTGAGGACACTAAAAAGAACTCGGTGGCCCGGTGTCCTTTTCTGAAGCCGATTGCTACAATGAGCTGTTCTCCACTCCTGTTGTGACCGTGTGCTCTCCCGTGGTCACAACGAGAGCTGATGAAGCGAGGGCGCATGCACCGCCCTCTCAGACATAAAACTAGAATAACAGGGTCTTCACAAAGATGGAGCTGGATTTAAGTATTATGCGCAGGTGTCAACTCCGACACCATCTTAGTGACGAAAAAGATGAATAGTACATTAGCATAGAGAACAGAGAGGGAGGAACAACATGTGGGGGGGCGGGAATCTGTATGAATGCCCACCCAGAAATGATCTGCTCTGATGCAATTGTCACTCAAAAAGCTGACCAATTTTTAAACTTCACTTTCTTGCATTTGAAAGGCTAAACATCCCAGCTGACCACTAATAGTATGTAGATAATCTGCCTGATAGTGCCAGTATAGCACTGGATCAAAATCCTCACGATTGGTTCCCTTTAAGGTTTCCATCTACATTTCCGAAATACGTGATTCAGGTGAAACCCCTAATGAATCCATTAACTAATGAGGTAGCAGTGTTACTCCAGTCTCTGTTTAGCCTCTATTCAACAGTGTTTTTATTTTCAAACGGTGCACAAAATTGTTATTGACCCCACTTTTAAGCAAGCCTAAAAACACATGTAAAAAGATAGACATCGCCAGACTGAGAATTCAAAATGACTATCTGCCTTAATACAGTGAATTTTTCCATTGAGAATTTCATCTAAATGAGGTTTTTCAGAGATTTACATGTAATCGCCACTGTAAGCGCTCAGCAGAGTGTAGGATAAATGTGAGCAGAGTCTTACAGAGCTCTGCAGAATGAACAAATAAACAACAGTTCAAGAATTGGCTATATTGATTTATTTTTTTATGCCTATTCTCCTTGTGTTATAAGTGATAATGCAGCTTGATTCCTGAGATCTGTAAAATTACAGCGATACCAGATTAATATTAATTTTTAAGGTTCAGCTATTATCACACTAAAAACACGCTTTTTTACAAAACAAAGGTTTTTTGCATCACTGCTGACATGTCATGTGAAGGTTTGTTTTTTACGGGATGCACTGGAGTTTTTATTTGTACCATTTTTGGCCACTTTTTTACCACTTTCAAGTCTGCTTTTTATGAAGCAGAATCAAGAATAAACATCAAATTCAGGAGCTGTTTCTTTTTTTTTCTTTTACATTGATCATCATGTTCTAAGATGATAACATAGCGATACCATGTTTATATTTTTTTTATGTTTTGCCACTTTCACACAATAAAAACAATTTTATAGAAAAAAAATGCATTGCTGCATTCTGTTTTTATGCTGACAGAGCTGTATGGCGACTTATTTTTTGCAAGACAAGATGATATTTTCATTAATATGGTACTTCTAGTTACTTTTACTAAGTGACTAAAAGGGCCTGTGATGATGTCATACCCATGTGACCAGAAGGGGCGGGGCCTCAGCCAACAGAAAAATAATGTTGCTTCCTTGGTATCAGCTATGTTAGCTGATGCCCTGCCCTTTCTAGGCACATGGATATGACATCAGCACAAGTCCTTCTAGTCACTTAGTAAAATGATTCTATATTAGAATTAGCATATATATCGGAGAGGAACACAGGCAGTGGGGCGGGAATCATTATGAAAACCCACCCCAGCTATCAGCTGATTGACAGCTGCTGCCACTCAAAAAGCTACTCATTTTATAAACATTACTTGCTTGTGTTTCAAAACCTATACATCCTAGCTGACAACTAAAGGTATGTATAGAATAAGCTTGATAGTGCCAGTAAAGCACTGGCTTTAGGTTATATAGGAAAATCCTGGTGATTGGTGCGCTTTAAACATAATTTGTTGCAGTCAGTTCCTAAGGTAGCAGTGCTTGGCTTTGTGAATGCAGCCAGGTATGTCTTTCTCTGAAACGCAATAGTGTTTCAAAAATAATATTTTGAAAAACTGGCAAGGGACTAAAGAGAGATACCTAACCAATCCAGGTTGGGCCCTGTCAGGCTTCTCCCCTTATTGCCTCAACTGACTGAAAGATCTCCTTCCCCTATGTACATATATGGGATAGACCTATCAATGGGGTGTGGAATAAGGTCACCAGGGACCCTTACTGGACTACTTTTCACACTACGACATCGCAAGCCGATGCTGCAATGTCGAGCGCGATAGTCCCCGCCCCCGTCGCAGTAGCGATATCTTGTGATTGATGCCGTAGCGAACATTATCGCTACGGCAGCTTCACATGCACTTACCTGCCCTGCGACGTCGCTCTGGCCAGCGAACCGCCTCCTTCCTAAGGGAGCGAGTCGTGCAGCGTCACAGCGACGTCACACGGCAGGCGGCCAATAGAAGCGGAGGGGCGGAGATGAGCAGGACGTAAACATCCTGCCCACCTTCCTTCCTCATTGCAGCCGGGACACAGCTAAGGTGATGTTCCTCGCTCCTGCGGCTTCACACACAGCGATGTGTGCTGCCTGCTGGAATGAGGAACAACATCGTACCGTCGCTGCTGCAAAATTATGGAAATGTCGGACCTTACACCGATCATATGATAACGTAGCTTTTGCGCTCGTTAATGTAAAAGGATTCACATACTGCGATGTCAGCAACAGCAACGCCGGACGTGCGTCACTTTCAATTTGAACCCACCGACATCGCATCTGCAACGTGCAAAGTACCCCTTAGGTTCCTTCCTAGAGCCCCAGGAAAGATTTTTAAACTATGCCTTAGCTGAAAAGCGGCATTTGGAAGGAAAACATTTCTGGTTGCAATCAAGCAGCCAAAGTCTGATTCCTGCTGCTTATGGTTTGTGCAATATGAATCTATTGACAGGTTACCTTTAAATAAATTTGATGCCTCTTTCAACAAAAATTAATAGAGCAAAGTTATTTACTCCAAACCTCTTATCAAGCCAATTCCGAATGAATTACACTCGGGATTTACACCAGGGAATCTGATTTCTAAATGGAGTTACTTTGCTAGAATTGGTTAAAAGAGAACAAAACTTATAAAGCAATCTTTCTTCAAAATAGCCAAGGTATTATCTAACTATGATACTGGATCTTCTGCAGTTATCAATCTGTCTATAATCATGAACATAAGTACATAAAAGAGTAAGTTCCTCTCTCAAAGTTCCATCTGAATGAGCACTCCATTGACTGCTTAATTACTTTGTTGGCTAGAAGCAAAAATCTCCTCCAGATTATCTGGAATCTTTTATTCTCAGGGACTTCTATCCCTACCCAAATAAAACCTCTCATCCTCCATTGCGGTTTACTTCATTTTTGTCTTATGCACCAATTATTTCTTTTTTTAAAAACGCACCGCAGCATTGCTCATAAAATATTTTAATTCTAACCAATGTACCTTAATGCCAATAAAATCTCATAGTTTTACTTCTGCGAGATATCGATTATTAAATAGGTGTTTCCCTACTCTGCAATAGTGGTCACATATCTGTAAAACTGATAGTGAAGTCTTTTTATAAATATCTTATTCAGCCAATTCTGCCTTTGAGCGGCGCTATTGCAGTCTGCTCATTCCCATTAAGTGACCCCCGGGCTCCGTGACCTCTGACGTCCAGTGACGTGACGTTAATTTCCACTTGACCCAACATCACCGAGACCAGCCCCAGTCTTCCTGAGTGACTGGGCTGTGGGCAAAGTTTTGCCGCTTGTCACAGCCCAGCATCGCTACTGCTTGCGTCGCTTTGCAGCGAAGGAGTAAGTGCACAACCTGCTGGGCTGTGATTAGCGGTGAAATGCCGCTTACAGCCCAGTCACTGAAAAAGACTGGGGCCGAGCTCAGTGATGTCAGGTCACCTGGAAGTTGACCTGATATCACCGGATCTCAGAGGTCACGGAGTCCAGGGGGTCACTTCACTTGCAAACCGCAATAACGCCGCTCAGAGGCAAAAACTGGCTGAACAAGGTATTTAGAAAAAGCCATGCCTATAAGTTTTATAGGGATGTGGCCACTATTGCAGAGTAGTGAATCACCCCTTTAACATTAGCAAAAGCCAAAACACCCTACATTCCCCCAGAATTGTTTTCTTTTGTTTTTTTTTCTTTTTCTAGAGCCCTGCATTACTAGGGATTAGCAGTGAGGTCTCAGGAGATCTGGTCTTAGTACCAGCTCATTTTCTCATCATGAGGTAAAAGTATATTAGTGAGAGGAACCCTACTTCTCATCACTAAATGATACCAGCATTAGAGATGAACCACCCCCTTGAGTTCGAGTTTGGTTCGGTTCGTCGAACGGTGCCCCGTTCGAGGAACCGTTCGACAAACCTCTCAAGACCCATAGGAAACAATGGGAGGCAATCACAAACACCTAAAAAAAACACCTGGAAAACACCCTCAAAGGTGTCCAAAAGGTGACAAACAACTCCCAAGACAACAAAAACACATGGGAAATTGCCAAGGACATATACTCTTGCGAAACAAAACAGCTGGACGAGAAAAAAAGAGGACGAGGCACAGATATAGGCATGGCATGCCCTTCTAAAATCATGTAAAACACAGCAAGCGGACTCCAAGCAGAATCTCCCTTTTTATTCCAAAAATTGGGCCACACAGACACCCCTTCAGTGGCAGCACTTGCGCCCCTGTTGTACACTTCACAGGTAGATTTGCATCAAGCACATTTAAAAATATGCCAGCCTTAGCTGTCCCCAGTATGACACAGGGCTAGGTAGCAAAGTCTTTGCTGAACCATGACTTGTTCATCTTGGCTCGTTTTTAAAAACACAGCAAGAGTTACTCCAAGCGGAGTTTACCTTTTTTCCAAAAATTGGGCCACACAGACACCCCTTCAGTGGCAGCACTTGTGCCCCAGTTGTACACTTCACAGGTAGATTTGCATCAAGCACATTCCAAAATACGCCAGCCTTAATTGTCCCCAGGATGCCACCGGGGTAGGTATCAAAGTCCTTGCTGAACCATGACTTGTTCATCTTGGCTCATTTTTAAAAACACAGCAGGGGGACGTGCGTCCCTTTCTATGGCTGGAATTATTTTGCAAAATTTGGACTTGTACCGGGGATCTAAGAGTGTGGCAACCCAGTAGTCATCATCACTTCTAATTTTGACAATCCGAGGGTCATGTTGTAGGTAGTGTAGCAGGAAAGCGCTCATGTGTCTTGCGAATCCATGCGGAACAAGTTCTTGTTGTGTTTGTGGCATAGAGGTGCTAACCGTTCTTTCTTCCTCTGACATCTCCCCCCAACCTCTTTCAACTGAAATTTGACCAAGGTCTCCCTCATCTGCTGAGTCTTCCATGTCCATGGACAGTTCGTCCTCCATTTCTTCATGTTCTACTGCACCTTCCTCAACATTATACCTACCACCTTGCGCCATTGTTAATCCTTCTCCCCATCGTCCCATGCCTGCCGCCTTGGTGATGATGAACGTCTGGACCTTGGTGATGTTGTTATCCCTTGCGCATATGAATCCTCCTGTACTTCCTCCCCTTCCTGTTGCCCCACCCCTTGACTCCGAATAGTGTTTAGCGTGTGCTCCAGCATGAAAATGACTGGAATTGTCATGCTGATAATGGCATTGCCAGCGCTAAACATATTCGTCGCCATGTCAAAACTGTGCAGAAGGGTGCATAGGTCCTTGATCTGAGACCACTCCATCAGGGTGATCGGCCCCACCTCTGCATCTCGTTGGCCCAGGCTATATGTCATGACGCATTGCACCAGTGCTCGGCGGTGCTGCCACAGTCGCTGTAACATGTGGAGAGTCGAATTCCAGCGTGTCGGCACATCACATTTCAGGCGATGAACCGGCAGGCAGAAAGACTTCTGGAGCGATGCAAGTCGGTCAGCTGCGGCAGTTGAACGGCGGACGTGAGCAGACAGTTTTCGTGTTCTGTGCAGAAGGCCATCTAGGCCGGGATAGTGTGTTAAAAATTGCTGGACACCAAGGTTCAACACGTGAGCCATACAAGGCACGTGTTTCACCTTGCCCAGGCGAAGGGCCGAACCCAGGTTTGCAGCATTGTTGCACACGGCCTTACCTGGCTGCAGGTTGAGTGGAGACAACCATTTATGAAACTCGGACCGCAGAGCTGCCCACAACTCAGCTGCTGTGTGACTCTTATTTCCAAGACATTTCAAGCTAAAGACCGCCTGATGCCGTTGCGCTCTGCTGCCAGCATAGTAAGGAGGTGTGCGTGATTCCTTGTGCGCAGTTACAACGCTGGTGGCCTGACCAGGCAGGCTTGGGGCAGAGGTGGAGGACCCAGACGTGGTTGAGGAGGCAGAAGCGTTGGAGGAACTTTTACATACAGAGGATTGACGCACAAGTCGTGGGGACGGCAAGACTTGTTCAGCAGACCCTTCTCCATCTATCACCAAAGTTACCCAGTGCCCAGTCAGCGACATGTAACGCCCCTGTCCATGCTTACTGGTCCAAGTATCTGTGGTGAAATGCACCCGTTCACACACAGAGTTTCTCAAGGAAGCGGTGATGTTGTGTGCGACATGCTGGTGTAGCGCTGGCACACCTTTCTTAGAGAAGTAGTGGCGACTGGGCATCTGGTACTGGGGCACAGTGATGGACATAAGGTCTTGAAAATCCCGTGTGTCCACCAGGTGGAAAGGCAGCATTTCGGTAGCCAAGAGCTTACAGAGGGATAAAGTCAACCTCTTAGCTTTGTCATGGGTCGGAGGAAATGGCCTTTTATTTGTCCACATCTGAGGGACAGAGATCAGGCTGCTGTGTGGAGATGGTGGTGAGTAATGTGTCCCTGGAAAAATACAGGTTTGTGAGGAAAGTGCAGGCGGAGACATGATGTTGCCTTCATCCAACGTTGGTGCTATCGATGTCTGAGAGAGCTGTACACACGCACTTGTTTCCCCTTCCAAACCAACTGACGACGTACCAAGCAAACTGCCTGTTGCGGTTACAGTGGTGGAAGGTGTGCGTGGAAAACCAGGTTTGACAGCTGTCCCCACAGTCATAGAAGATGAAGAGCGCGTGGATGCACTGGAAGGGGCAGGCGGTGGTTGGCCCGCTATACTAGGCCGCATTTCAGCACAGTGAGTTTCCCACTGGGATTTATGCTTGATATTCATGTGACGATTCATGGAAGAAGTTGTCAAACTGCTGAGGTTTTGCCCTCTACTAACAGAATCATGACAAATTTTACAGATCACATGATTTGGGAGATCCTTTGCAAAGTCAAAAAAGGACCAGGCTAGGAAAGGCTTAGAGGACATGCGTCCTGCAGAGCCACCCCGACTTGTGCTCAGAGGCAGAGTGGTGGCTGAGGATGCAGTTGTAGACATGCTACCAGTACTCCGACTCTGTCGTCAGTTGCATCCTCCTCCACCGCCTCTGTTGACCTCCTCCAGTGCCTGACTGTGGGTTGACAGTAAGTGGGATCTAGAACTTCATCATCAAGAATTGTGTTTGCACTCCCCTCGCCCTCAGACCTAGCCTCTTCCTGCCCTGACCGAATATTTAAGTTGTCATTCCAATCTGTGTCTCATCGTCATCAGTATGTTCCTCATTGTCTCCACCAACAGGTGTTACAGTTTGTGAATGAGGGTCTACATTATGCTCAGAAATCTGGTCATCAGAGCCTGAATCTGAGTCACAAAGCTTCTGGGCATCACTGCAGACCATTTCCTGGTCTGTACTCACTGTAGCTTGGGAGCAGACCTCTGATTCCCAGGCTATAGTGTGACTGAACAGCTCTGCAGACACAGGCATCTCTGTTACACCATACTGTGCAGGGTGGGTGGAGACTTGAGAGCTGGGAGAAAGCAAGTATGATTTGGATGACAACTCAGAGGACTGTTTTTTTTTATGTGGTAGTTGAGATGGAGGAGAGGGCACTTGTTGGAGCACTTGAGATCCATTCAAGCATTATTTTTTTGTGCATCATCTACCTTTCTTACAGTTGTTCGAGACCGTAAAAAAGGGAGCACATCGGATTGTCCACGGAAAGTAGTAGACATCTTACTTTTGCTGGAAGATGGCCTATCTTCAGCAGATGTTAATGTAGCTTTGCCACCTTCCCCACGGACACAAACTTTTTTTCCTTTTCCAACACGCCTGTTCCCCTTTCCACCAGCATCTGTCCTTTTGCCACTCATTTTGTTAGCGACAAGATTAGCTACTTAAAATGTGGTAGCAAAAATTGAGAGGTGGTGTAGATTGCAGAGGTGGTCTAGCTTTATTTACAGCTGAAGAACCAACACTGACTATCCCTGACAATGCAACTATGGCCCTAAAACTGGCAGCACTGGTTGCTTTTAAAATAGCATAGCAAAACGTGCATGAGGGTAGAATGCAGAGGTATTGGAACTTGCTTGGCACAAGTGGGACACTAAATTAGTATAGCAGACACTTTGTGGATGCCACTAAGTTTCAGCACTGTTTGCTATAAAAATAGCGTAGCAAAATGTGTATGAGGGTAGAATGCAGAGGTAGTGGGACTTGCTTGGCACAAGTGGGACACTAAATTAGTATAGCAGACACTTTGTGGATGCCAGTAAGTTTCAGCACTGTTTGCTATTAAAATAGCATAGCAAACATAGGCAGGAGGGTAGAATACAGAGGTGGTGGGACTTGCTTGGCACAAGTGGGACACTAATGGAGTATAGGAGACACTTTGTGAATGCCACTAAGTTTCAGCACTGTTTGCTATTAAAATAGCGTAGCAAACATGGGCAGGAGGGTAGAATGCAGAGGTTCTGGATCTTGCTTGGCACCAGTGGGACACTAATGGAGTCTAGCAGCCACTTTTTGGATGCCACTAACTTTCAGCACTGTTTGCTATTAAAATAGCGTAGCAAACATGGGCAGGAGGGTAGAATGCAGAGGTGCTGGAACTTGCTTGGCACCAGTGGGACACTAATGGAGTATAGGAGACACTTTGTGAATGCCACTAAGTTTCAGCACTGTTTGCTATACAAATAGCATGGCAAAAGTGGGCAGGTGGGTACAGTGGCCGGGTTCTGTTTGTCAGTGGACAGGAAAGTAAGCCTCACTTTCTATCCCTCCATATGATGAAATGCAGCAAGGAATTCCCTGAGCTTAGGTACACAGATGCTATCTAAAGCTGTATACAGCGTTTCCACGGATCTGCCTGTCAGCTATGGCTCTGAGCCCCAGGAAATCAGCCCTGAAAATGGCTGAAATAAACTTCTGTCCCTAATCTGTACAGCGCTGTGTGTGTAGCGTACACAGCAGGAGCGGCAACAGGAGCTGCGTGAGCGGTGACTGTTACCCACTCGCAGAAGGCAGATAATGGCGCCGTGAGGGAAAATGGCCGTATTTATAATGCAAGGACATGTGACATTCACAGCCCATGACACATGCCCTTGCTTGTCTGGCAAAAAGTCCACTTAGCTGTGTGTGTGTCTGGGATTGGCTGACATGTTGGCCCGCCCCACTGCACGCGCGCTTAAAAGAAAAAAAAAATGGTGATCGCCATTCTCCCAGCAGCACAGTTCTAAACGTGTCCCCCCGCACACTATACGCTGAAATTTGATAATAGTGTGAATCACAGAGTGACTCACACTATTACAGTGAAAAGCCAGCTAGTAACTAGCTAGGCTTTTTGCTGATCGAACCGTTATCGAACGTAACTCGAGCTGTCAAGCTTTTAGCAAAAAGCTCGCATTTGAGTTCTATCTCAAGCACCCCCCAAAATCACTTGAACATGAAATTGGCAAACCTCAATCCTCGCTCATCTCTACCAGCATAGAGAACAATAAACTCTGCAATAACAAAATAAAATCGGAAAGAGAAACAAACTAATTAATACACAGACACACAAAATGTCCAAGAGGAGGTGAAAAGTTTGTAATAAGCAGAATTATAGATTTACAACACCATAGGAAGTGAACAGTTGGTTAGTTGCCTCAGGTTATATTTCAGTTTTATCAGTACATTATGTAAGAGCATTTTCAGAGAGTATGGCAAAACAGTTTTGCTCATCTCGACATTACATCTACTGTGTAAAAGTAAGTTCCCAAGTGCTTATATGCATATGTAGAGTGCTCCAAACATATGACAAGCCCTAAAACATCAATTATAAATCAGAGTAAACTGCACAAAAATGATAAAAAGAAAAAGAAAATTCAGATTCTTACTGAATATGGTTGCTTTGAAATGTAAAAAAAAAAAAAAAAATAGTTGCAATTGATGACAGAATAAATATCAGTAGCTAAATAGTCACTCAAGTCTACTTAAATGGGTTTTACAGTACTCAGATAACCCCTTCTCAATCATTATATTTCCCTCAAGAAAAATAACACTTATACTCACCTCCAGTGTGGGGGTTGTTGCAGCGTTGATGGCACTGGCTCTCCTGAGGCTCACATGATATTGTTATCTTACACGAGCAATGGGAGAGAAAGCGTCGACATTGTGTGGGGGTTCGAGTACTGGACAATTCCCTTTATGTACTCTTAGGGGTATTTTGCACACTACGACATCGCAGGTGCGATGTCGGTGGGGTCAAATCGAAAGTGATGCACATCTGGCGTCGCTGTAGATATCGGAGTATGTGAATCCTTTTTACTACGATTAACGAGTGCAAAAGCATCGAAATCGTATGATCGGAGTAGCGACGGTCATTTCCATAATTTCGGAAGGACCGATGTTATGATGTTGTTCCTCGTTCCTGCGGCAGCACACATCGCTGTGTGTGAAGCCGCAGGAGCGAGGCACATTGCTTTACCTGCATCCCGGCTGCAATGAGGAAGGAAGGAGGAGGGTGGGATGTTTACGTCCCGCTCATCTCCGCCCCCCTGCTTCTATTGGCCGCCTGCCGTGACGTCACTGTGAAGCCACACGACCCGCCCACTTAGGAAGGAGGCGGTTCGCCGGCCAGAGCGACGTCGCAGGGCAGGTAAGTGCATGTGAAGCTGCCGTAGCGATAATGTTCGCTACGGCAGCTATCACAAGATATCGCAGCTGCGACGGGGGCGGGGACTATCGCGCTCGGCATCGCTACCATCGGCTTGTGATGTCATAGTGTGCAAAGTACCCCTAAGTCAATGGATTTTTAAAATATGCTGAGCCAATTGTACCCACTTCAATCAATTGTATTCACTCAGGCAGAAAGTTGTTGCAATAAAGCCTAAATAAGTTGGTGAAATACTGCATGAAGACAAAGCTACGGGGAAGGTGCACTAAGCACCCTCATTTGCATATTACAGTAGTTTTTTGGGGCAACAGAGGAACAGATTTAAATAAAAAATGAAGAATCATTATTTATTGAACTTTCTCTCACAAAGCTATGTGGTTAGTTTGAAAAGCACATTTGGGGTGACAGACAGCATTAAAAAAAAGTAAAAAGTAGATTATTACTAAAAATTGTTGTAAATGTTATTCCAAGTAAATCTCTCCCCTTTAAAATATCCATAAATAAGTAAGAAGAAAAAACAATACATACTCATACAGATTGGTATAACTGATGTCGAAATTCAAACTTCAAACTTTTAACCTCTTAACAACTGCCTATATGCCTTTTAATGGCAGTCATTTAGGGGCCTTAATCATTAGCCCTAATGATGAATGAGCACTACCAGGCCCAGGTCTCGTAACAAGCATTTAGAAGGTTGGAAAGGCTTGACCCATGTACAGAGTATAATGAAAGTCAATGAAAAAGTCAAGCATGTTTCCAGAAGATCTTACAAAAAAATGCTTAATCTCCCAATTGTTTTCCGTTATATTTGGCACACAAGTTACACCAACGATTGTAATCGAGTTTGCCAATAGTTACGATCAAAGTTAAAAATATTCATGTCCCATAGTGGCACCAAGTGAAAAAGTAATAGAAGTTGATAAAATATATAAAAACAAGTAAAAAAATAAAATAAAAATACACATAAAATCTCACACAAATCATAAAAAAAAGTTTTGTCGCTAGAAACTCATCTCTTGTGTTAAAACGAAAAGAAAAAAAACAGACACATAATTGGCATCACCATATGTGAAATGACCAGAAATATAAAAATGACAATATTTAATCCTTGCAGCAAACATTACAAAAGAATTTTAAAAAAACAACAAAAAAATGTAGCTCTGTCATCATACTGACACACAAAAAATGTAAATGAAAATCGACCCCAAAAAAATATATAAAAAAAAAAAAAAAAATAGTACAATTGAAAAAGTTATATCTTCCTGCAAAAAAAAAAAAGCCGTAATACGGCTCATTCGGCAAGAAAAATAAAGTTACAGCTTTCAGAATATAGCAATGCAAAAACATAATTTTTGTAAAAGATTGTTTTTAGTGTGTTTAAGTAGGAAGTATAAAATAACCTACATAAATTTTGTATCATTGTAATCGTACTGACCTGCGGAATAAATTGGTAACTTTTACCAGGCAAAAAACTGCGCAAAAAAATTAATAAAAATGATATGTAACTTGCTGGTTATGTTCATTCTGCATCTGGAAAATCTGCATAAATTGTTATATACCCCAAAATTTAACCCCCCAAATCTTCAATTTGACACACAAAAAATAAGCCCTCATACATCTTAATTAGCGAAAAAGAAAAACTTACAACTCTCAGAATATTGTGACAATTTTTTTTTTAATAAAGAAGCAATTTAGTGTCTCATAACAGCTTAATATAAAGAGCCCAATACAAATGTGGTATCGTAATAACACCGGCTAGAAGAATAAAGTCGTCTTATCACTCACATCGCATATCGAACAACGTAGAAATAAAGATAAGAACTATTCTTCTACTGCCTTGTTCATTCTACCTAACAAAACTGGGAAAAATACTTTGTCCACATTTATCCTGCGCTCTCCACTGAGCAATCACATTGGCTTTTCTGTTTAAATCCTCTAAAACGCAATTAAGACAAAACTGATGTAAACATCTACTATAATAGGGCAGATAAAATCACTTTGGACTTCATCTTGTCTCTGTTTCAGTGGTGTCACGTTATTTTATGTGTCTTTTTAGCGCACAATTTAGATGACGACTATTCTGCATATGCCTAATAAAAAGTGTCTCCGTCTGCCTTATTAAAGTGAGTGGTTCTGTCAGGTTTTCATCAGAATTGCATTTTTGTGGGATTTACATGGAAACCCCAGTGTAAGTGCTCAGTAAAGAACACAAAAATTTGATCCTTGTCTTACATTGAAAGCAATCAAAAAATGTTATGTACCTTAAAATGTTTCCAATAAAACCTTTAACTTACCCCACAAAACCAGCCCCCACTCTGATTTATCATTTCTCACTGGAAATGACGTTACTGGTAGAACAAATACTTTAGAAAAGCAAAATGCCTCCCACCGGCTTAAATAAAATGCTCCGAAATCCAAATGCCTCCCTCCTTCTGAGTCCCAATGTGCTTAAAGCACAGTAAGTGGCCAAATGTTTGGCATTATTGTAGTGGGAAGAGCCCTTTTAACAGTTTACTGGGTGTGTGTTGACAGAAGAAAAAGCTGGGCACAATTTAAGGGCACTAAAATATTTGCAATTCTCAACAAAAAAAGCATGGTGTGGATGATACAAAATAGTCACTGCAGCTGCATATGAATTTATAAACAGATGGAATTGTACAGTGGGGTCACTTATGGGGTTTTACTGCTGTTCAGGCACCTTAGGGGCTCCGAAAACTGTTCTCGCAAAATGTGTGCTCCAAAAGCCAATTATTACACTTTCCTTTTCAGCCCTGATGTGTGGCAAAACAGTAGTTTCTAATGACATATAGGGCATCACTACTGTCGGGAGAAATTCCGCAATAAATTGTGGGGTCCAGTTTCACCAGGTAACCCTTGTGTAACTGACAAATTTGCAGATAATCAAAAATATATATAGTTTACCACTAAAATGTTATATTTCCATGTCCAATGTTATAAAAATATGTGTGGCACTTGTGGGTTTAAAATACTTATTGTACCCCTACATGTATTCCATAAGCTGTGAAGTTTCTAATATGGGGTCACTTCTGGGGGTTTCAGCTGTTTTGTTACCTCAGGGGCTCGGCTACTGTGGCCCACAATCTAATCAAATGAATCTGCGTTCTAAAATCCAAGAAGTTCTCTTTCACATTCGATCCCTGCCATTATGCTCAAACAGCAGTGAACAAGTACAAATGGGCTACTGCCACATTCAGAAAAGATTGCAGAACAAATTGGTGTCCATTTTTCCTATTACCCCTTGTGTGAATTAAAACTTTGAAGCGAAAGTATAATTTTAGTGGAAAAACCCTAAGATTGTTATTTTCACAGGCCAATCTTATAAAATTCTATAATGTAGTTTATGGGCTAAAAATGCTCATCACACACTTACATGAATTACTGAATGGAGTATAGTTTGCAAACTTAGGCACTTGTGGATGTTTCTGATTTTTGGGCACCTCATGGGCTCTGCAAATGCAACACAGCGTACAAATTTGAGTTCCAGAAATTAAACAGGCTGTTTGCATTCCGAGTCCTGCCATGTGCCCAAACATTAGTTTTTGACCATGTATGGGGTTACACTGTATTTGGAAGAAATTGCATAACAAATTGTGGGGTCCATTTTCTCCTATTATCCATTGTGAAAATGTCAAACGTGGAGCTAAAACATCATTTTAATGGAAACAAAAATTGTTTTCACATGTACATTTTAAAACGTTCTGTAAATTACCTAGGAGTTCAAAATGCTCACACATCACTAGATGAATTACTTGATGGGTGTAGTTTTACAAATGGGGTCACTTCTGGGAGTTTGTGATATTTTGGTAGCTCAGGAGCCAAATTTATACTCCAAGTACCAAATATTGCTCCTTCCTACATGAACCCTACTGTGTGTTTAAACAGAACTTTTTGACAACATATAGGGGTACTGTCATGCTCAGAAGAAAGTGAGTAACAAACTGTGTGGTCAACTTTTTGATGTTTTCTCTTGGATAAGTGAAAAATTTGGGGCTAAAAAAACATTTTCATGAAAAAAAATTAACATTTTCAATATAACGGCAGCTGCTTGTGCCCACGATCAGGGTTCGGGGCGCTGCGGTCTTTCGCTTGTGTTCTCCCTATGGAGAATGCACGTGACTCTGCAGCAAAGAATTGACATGCTGCTGCTCAAAAAGCTGCACCGCAGGTTCGTTTTCACTATGGTCTGTACAGTGTCCACTGTACAGACAGGGTTTGGGGCGCTGTGGACTTTCTCTCTGTTTTCCGAGCTGAGGACACTCATGTCATAAATTGAAATGCTAAACCAAGGAAAGCCACTCCACACGTCAGTTTACACGGTTGAGAAAAGAAGCACAGTTGACATGGGATTTCTATAAATCCATCCACTGTGTTTGTACTGTACAACACAGCGTTTTGGAAGCAGCGAACAACACGCCACATCCAAAACGCTGCAAACACTGATCATGGGTACGTATCCTAAAAGTGATGCCGACAAAAGCTTCAGTATGTTTAATTTTGTTTGCATATTTTGGTTTCTATTATACAATGTAACTTTGCATTCCTTAATATTGCATTTTACCTTTTAATGGAAAATTTTATAAATAAAATTGTTTACAAAAAAATTAAGAGTAAGAAAAATATGAACATTTATTATGATTAAACAATCCTTTAAAAATGGTAATTTGCACAATATAATTACAAATGAGAAACTAGCTAAAAGTCTGTTAAGTGTACTCACATAATAGGTATTAAAATATTAACCATTGAAGGATGTAAGATATAGCAGCTATGCCCATCATTGGCACAGCATTAGATGGTACTAAGTATGTACACTGTAGTGTGTCATTCTAGGGTGCCCGGGCGAGTAAAGTAATAAACATTGTGCATTCACCATTATGCTGCAGCCTGTGATAGATTCAATCACAGATACCATTAGTACGTGACATTGTATATTACTTACAAAGGATATCTCTTTTCCTATATTGTAGAGCTGGCAGCAGGTTGCAAGCCAGACAGAATGAGTTACTGGCTCTTTAGAAGCCACTTATTGCAACCGACAATAGCTTTAGGGCAATCTATGTAAAGCAAAGGCACACTTTTATGTCCACACGCTTTACACCCTGAATCTTGATGTCTGCAGTTTAATCATTGTGTGATGTTTAGGAGATTGGAATAGCATCGAGGAGCTAGGAGGAGACATGGCTTGCCTTATAATACGTGATAAAGCAGAGGAATTGTGTGTATATGATTGTAAACTAAATAAAACAATACTTTGGATATTCCCAATAACAACAGAGGTGATCACTTTCCTTAAGTTGAAGTAACAATGTTATTATTTTTAATACTTTGCTGCTCTCTTACATCTATACATACACACATCAAAATTAGAAAGCTTTTCTACTTATGTCATAAATATACTAAGTGTTGGAGAGACCGAGTGTGTGCCAGCATATCTTTGACTTCGGCACAAATTCCTGATCCTCAGCTGAAAACTTCTCTGTCCATCCCTTGCAGAGGATTCCTGAAACTATGTGATGCATCTCTACAATTGTTGCTGAGGCACATCAGTTGGGGCAATTTTGATTAAAGCAAAAATGTGTGCAGATCAGCTATAACATTCAAGCTTGATATTTCCAAAGGACCAAAAAAGCTCTAACCAATTATGTCATGGATTCCATAAGCCCCCTGAAGATGTCCCATGGTATTTGTCATTTCCAAAATGGAGTGCCTTCAGGGGGTTTATGCTGTTCTGGCACTCAGGGGCTCTGCAAATGGAGTCAAGAAACTATTCTAGGAAAATCTGTGCTCCAAAAGTCAAATGGCGCTCCTTCCTTCCTGAGCCCTGTCATGTGGCCAAACAGTACTGTACAGTCACATGTGGGGTATGGCCGCATTCAGGAGAAATTGTGTAACACATTATGGAGCCTTTTTATATATTCCCCTTGTGAAAATGGACAGTGGAAACTATAATCCACAATGTAACCCAGAAAAGTTTGAAAGTATTAGTGATTAGACACATGCAGTTACAGGAGGAAGCATATATCATCCTTAAAGGCACAGTAATAAAAAAATAAAAAGAAAAAAAACAAAGACAAAAGGAACCCAAAAAAACAAGAAAAAAGAAAAAAAGGGGGGAAAGGAAAAGAAAAAAAGAAAGAAGAGAATAAAACAAAAGAAATATGAATACATATACTCACACTATTGACCTCACGCAGGTACATTTTAGCCAATGAATAGGGTGGAAAGAAATTTTTGTAGGTCAGGTGACCAAAGAGTCCGTGATAACACAGTGGTCATGTGACCGATCACATGGGGGCACTATAATGGATGTGTCAGTCACGTGATCATAACCTTAGATGACGTGGTAGTCACATGACCCACTAATTGCCGTGATGCGGTGGTCATGTGGCTGACCACGTGTGAGTGCGCGGTTTCTTGCACTGACCACGCAGTAAGGTCTTCAATAATGTGATGATCACATGATTGGACAATGGTGTGCCGGTCATGTGAGGGATCACGTGGGGGACGAGGCTCGGAAGGTCCTAGTGGCACGAAGACTTCGTGGCCGAATGTACAAATATTGCGCAGCAGTCCAGTGATGTATCCGACTGCCATGGGTGCACCCTATATTATTGTATGGACAAGACATTAAAGACAAGTTTAAATATGCATTAATGAATATTTTGGAGCAAACATTGGAACAATTAACTCCTCCTAAAACATTCTCTATCCTTTTTTGGGGGGGTATTGGGCATGTATGATTAAATCTATGAGCCCACTTGTTGTAGTTAGGCTGGGGGATGGTCACATGCCAATTAGGTAATGAACTAAGGGTGCATATCTCTATACTTACACTATTGTGATACAGATATGACAATCAATGAGGCTATTCTGGCCTCAAGTTGTAATAGTGATCCCTAATAATCTGTCTGAATTGACTGATGTGTTGTATGTATATATGTTTTAATCTTAATTTTCTGTGTATCTATTGTTATAGCAATGGATGCCGGACCTGTGGGAGGGGGTCGATGGAGTAACCTACACTCAAACCTTCATATAAAGCACCATGTGTTCTATTGTGGTTGTATGTATTTGTTATGGCTTGACAAAGACCCTGTGTTGGCTGAAATGTATTTGTAACTTTTTTCAGTGTATGCCAGGATCAATAAAACTTTTTTGACTAACTAAAGGTGTTTTAGTGCCTTGAAAGCTACAAATGTACACCTGTGGTGTCAATATGCTCACTGCACCCATAGATGAATTCACTGAGGGATGCAGTTTGTAAAATAGGGTCAGGATTTCTGTTTTTCTGGCACCATAGGAGCTCTGCCACTGTCACATGTCACCCGTAAACCATTCCAGCAAAATCTGAAACCAATATGGCTCTTCTTCCCTTCTGAGCTTTGCATTGTACCTCAAAAGTAGTTTTTGACCGCATATGTGGTGTTGGCGAACTCAGGGGAAATTGCACAACAAATAGACTGGATACAATTTCAGATCTACAGGTCCGGGAGCACTTGGGCACCAGCGATCATAATATGGTAAGCTTCAACATAATATTCAATAGAACATTTCAAAGGGGGAATGCTAAAACCTGGAATTTTAGGAAAGCTGATTTCAACAAATCAAGGGAAGAGCTTAAATGTGTAGATTGGGACAAAGTCATGGTAACTGGGGATACCGAACATAAATGGGGTAAGTTTAAGGATATACTACTAGAGTCCTGTAAAAAACGTATACCCTCTGGTAATAAAATGTCCAGGAATAAAAAGAAACCACTATGGATAAATAAGACTGTACAAAGTATAATAAAACAAAAACAAAGGGCATTTAAAATCTTAAAGGCTGAGAATACAGAAATAGCATTTCAGAAGTATAAAGATATCAATAGGAAATGTAAAAAAGAAATCAAACAAGCAAAATTAGCTACTGAAACAAAAATCGCCAATGACATTAAAATAAATACCAAAATTTTTTATAAATACATTAATGCCAAAAGGAAAACAAAGGATAGTATCGGCCCCTTAAAATATAATAACAAGTTAGTTATAGAGGACAAACAAAAAACTGAGATATTAAATAGGCATTTCTCATCTGTATTCACTAAGGAACTGACTGTACCAGGGATCATTAAACAAGTGAAAAATCAAAGTTCACCACCCGATATAATTAATTTAACACAAGATGAAGTACGCCTACGTCTGAGTAAATTAAACATTGACAAATCCCCAGGGCCAGATGGCATTCATCCACGAATATTGAGGGAATTGAGCTCCATAATCGACAGACCGCTGTATCTCATCTTTTTAGACTCACTTGTAACAGGGTTGGTGCCTCAGGATTGGAGGATTGCTGATGTGGTACCGATATTTAAGAAAGGTAAGAGGGTAGATCCAGGCAACTACCGTCCAGTAAGCCTGACATCAGTAGTATGCAAAGTTTTTGAGGGCATTTTAAGGGATGACATGCAAAAATATATTGCAGAAAATAATATGATAACTGACAAACAGCATGGATTCATGAAAGATAAGTCGTGTCTAACCAACCTGTCGGAGTTCTATGAGGGGGTAAGTTCAAACCTGGATATTGGTAATGCAGCTGATGTGATTTATTTGGACTTTGCAAAGGCATTTTATACTGTACCACATAATAGCCTTATACTAAAGCTCCAGAAGCAAGGACTAGGGGACACAATATGCAACTGGGTAAGGAATTGGCTAAAAGATCGGAAACAAAGAGTAGTCATAAATGGTACATTCTCTAAATGGGCTATAGTCAGCAGTGGGGTGCCGCAGGGATCTGTGCTTGGACCGATTCTTTTTAATCTCTTTATTAATGACCTTGTGGATGGGATTGATAGTACAGTGTCAGTCTTTGCCGATGACACCAAACTATGTAGGATATTAAAAACTGACCTGGATAGTACAATATTACAAAAAGATCTGGATAAGATGTCAGAATGGGCAGATACTTGGCAAATGAGATTTAATGTTGATAAATGTAAAGTAATGCACCTAGGACGGAGTAATCCTATAGCTGTGTATACATTAAATGGAAGTAAACTCGGGACTACAGAACAGGAGAAGGACTTGGGTATTCTCATTACAAATAAGCTGAGCAGCAGCACTCAATGTCAAGCAGCAGCTGCTAAAGCAAACACGATTTTAGGGTGTATAAAAAGAGAGATTAGATCCCGTGATCCCAACGTATTGTTACCCCTCTATAAATCACTGTAAGGCCACATCTGGAATACGGGATCCAGTTTTGGGCTCCACATTTTAAAAAGGACATTCAGAAGTTAGAGTCAGTTCAAAGGCGGGCAACTAGACTATTACAAGGAATGGAAGGCCTCCCATATGATGACAGGTTGAAAAAGTTAGATATGTTTAGCTTAGAAAAAAGACGTCTCAGAGGAGATCTCATTTATATGTATAAATACATGTGTGGTCAATATAAAGGACTGGCACATGACTTATTTCTTCAAAAGACAGTACTAAGGACCAGGGAGCATACACTGCGAGTGGAAGAAAAGCGATTCCAACAGCTAAATAGGAAAGGGTTCTTTACAGTTAGAGCGGTCAGACTGTGGAATGCCCTACCACAAGAGGTAGTAATGGCAGATACTATAACAGCTTTTAAAAAAGGGCTGGATGATTTCCTCAGTACACAAAACATTGTTGGTTATAAATGACTTAGTGACTAAATGTAGAACTGGTGGAGGAAGGTTGAACTAGATGGACCTAGGTCTTTTTTCAACCTAAGTAACTATGTAACTATGTAAATTGTAAAGTCCAATTTCTCTTGTTGCCTTTGTGAAAATGAAATATTTTGAGTTAAACACTTTTGTGGAAGAAAATGACATTTTCTTATTTTCCTTCCACATTCCTTTATTTCATGAGATTCACCAAAAGGGTTAATAAACTTTTTAGATGCAGCTTTTAGAATGGTGTCACTTTTGGGTATTTTCTGTCACATAGGCCTCTCAAAGTTACTTCAAATGTGATATGGTTCCTAAAAAAATGACTTTGTAAATTTTGATGGCAAAAATGAGAAATTGCTGATAAAAAAAATTAGAAGAGTTAAAAGTTTAACAAAAATTGTGCTGATGTAAAGTAGACATGTGGGAAATGTTATTTATTAACTATACTGTGTGACATAACTCACTGGTTTAAGGGTGTAAAATAAAAATTTTGAAATTTGCAAAATTGTCACCAAATTTGATATTTTTATTAATAAACGTAGAAAAATCATCCTTATTTTACCAGAAACATGAAGTACAATGTGGCACACAAAAACAAACTCAGAATCACTGGGATCCAATGAAGTGTTCCAGAGTTATTACCTCATTAAGTGACACTGGTCAGAATTGAAAAAGAAAGGCCTAGTCATGAAGGTGAAAATCGGCTGGTGTAGCATTGAATGACCGGACACATTTTGGATATCTGACTAGAGACACTGTATGAGGTAATAACTCTGGAATGCGTGAATAAATTCTAGTCATCCAGAGACTTTTTTTCTATGACACATTATACTTGATGTCGGTGCTAAATTAAGGTCAATATTTTTTGTGCAGATATGTGAAAATATAATTTTAGCAAAAATTCAGATAATGTAGTAATTTTCAAACTTTAGATTTTTACATCCTTAAACCAGTCAGTCATGCTGTACAAAATAATAAATAACATTTGCCATATGTCTACTTTATATATGCATGATATGTTTAACAGGATAATATTTTGTTAGGATGTTAGAAGTGTTAAATGTTTAGTAGCAAATTCTCCTTTTTTCAAGAAATTTACAAAACTTCTTTCTTCAGGGACCTATTCTGATTTAAATGGACCTTAAGGGGCCTATATATTGGAAACTCCCCAAAAGTGATACCATTTTAAAATCAAAACCCCTCAAATATTTCAAAACTGCTATCTCAAAACATTTTAACGATTCAAGTGCTATACAGGAGCTAAATTTTAATTTTACTCTAAAACGCTGCTTCAGTCCTAAATTTATCACTTTTACAAAAGATAGCACTACAAAATGCACCCAAGAATGTATCACACAGTTTCTTCTGAGATGCGCTGATACCCCATTAACATGTGGTTGTTAATGAAGGCTCAGAAGGCAGCAGTACGGTTTGAATATCAAAACACACATTTGGCTTGAATATATTGCGGGCACAATGTTAAATTTGCAGGGCTGTAAGGTGTCTAAACAGTAGAAAAAACCCAAAAGCAACCTAATTTTCAAAATTACAAAAATCAAGAATTTTATCCAGAGGTATAGTGAGCATTTTAAACACACAGGTACTACACAGAATTTGATAACATAAGGTCGTCATATTAAAATGTTTGATTTCTTTTTTCAGAAAAAATGTTGTTTTAGCCCAAATTTTTCCCCTTTGAAAAAGGTAACAGGAAAGAGAGGACTCAAAAGTTTGTTACCCGCTTTCTTCTGAGCCTGATATACCCCAGACATAGTCAAAAAGTTCTGTTTGGACAAATGTCAAGGCTCCTGAAAACAGTGACACCCTGTATATGGTCAAAAACGAATGTTTGGGCACATGGAAAAACTCAGAAAATGAACAGCGCTATTTAATTTTTGGAACATGAATTTCGGCAATGTTGCATTTGCAGAGCCACTGAGGTTTCAAAAAAGCAGAAACACACAAATGTGACCCCATTTTGCAACCTAAATCCAAAAATAAATTCATTTATTGGTGTAGTAAGCATTTTGAAACCACAAACTACACGGAATTTAATAAGATTGAGTCCTGGAAACAAAAATTTTGGGGTTTTCAGCTACAATTTAACTTTAGCATCAAAGTTTTAATTTACACACGAGTAATAGGAGAAAATGGCCAAAAGCATTTGTTATGCAATTTTTACCGACTGTAGAATTACACCATATGTAGCTATACAGCACTATTTGAGCGCACAGCCTAGATGTTATGGATAGGAGTGCTACTTGGCTTTTAGAAAGCAGATTCCATATCAGTAAACAGTAAATTCCCCTGGAAGAATGCAGAAGGCCGAAATGCACATCGGGAGCAGGGGGAGGGGGTTCAGCAGCACCTCATCAGGAGATTTACTAACTATGGCACTTTAAGCATAGTACTCTCTATTGGCATCAGGAACTAGTATCAGGAACATGGTTCTGCCTGTTTAATATCACGAACAGAGTATATATTCAGTAATTTGATTCTACATCCTAATTCTTACAAGAAAAGTTTACTTTTTGGCACTTTATTTATTCAATTTCATTCATATCATTTAGTATTTAGTACTACAGCAATATACACCCCAGATTTATTACTATTTAGTATCAAAGAGATATTTGCTTTGTTGTATTGTAGTAGTTCTACCTTTATTGGGTTTTTTACTTTGTGAAGTGCCCTATACAATTGCAGCCACTCAAGCGGCTTCAGTGAGGAGTGGGCATTGACGTGAGCAGACAGCATGTGCGTGTCAGAACACCCTCTTCTCATCACTGAAGCTATTCAGTCACTACACTTCTAGGTGCATCAAGCTGTGTCCGCAGACATACAGAATCCAGGACTCACAGCACGCCTATACTGACACATGGAGTGCACGTTGCACTCTTCCATTGTCTGTACACAAGCGCAGACAAGCAAACTGATATTAGATTTCACTCTTAAGGTACCGTCACGCATAACGAGATCGCTAGCGAGATCGCAGCTGAATCACGGTTTCCGTGACGCAGTAGCGATCCCGTTAGCGATCTTGTTATGTGTGACACCTACCAGCGATCAGGCCCCGGCTGTGAGATCTCTAGTCATTGCAGAATGGTCCAGGCCTTTTTCTTCAAAGGCGATGTCCTGCTGGGCAGGACACATCGCTGTGTTTGACACTGTGTGACAGGGTCACAGTGACTGCTGAGATCGTTATACAGGTCGCTACTGCGACCTGTATTGTTCCTGCATCACTGGTAAGATCTGACTGTGTGACATCTCACCTGCGACCTCCCAGCGACTTACCTGCGATCCCTATCAGGTCGCATCGTTTTCGGGATCGCTGGTAAGTCGTTGTGTGTGACTGGGCCTTTACCCATGGAGCACTGTCAATCAAGATAAGGGACAGGCTGTAATATGCAAATAGAAGAGTGCACCAAAGTATAGGCCAAAGGTGCACTGATTGTCCTTAATTGTATAATAAATAAGAGTAGATTTTTAAGCAAATATTAAATTAACTTTGTACGTTCCTGATATGATTTTTATAGGGACTACTTCCCATATTTCACTATTAATGCAGTTTATTTGACAACTCCCATTAAGGTGTACTGGCAGCCTATAATCCTCTTACAAAATAAGCATATGCTAGTTTGCTGTGATGTCAGGTGAATTTTCTCAGGGGATAGATACTCTGAAACCTAACCTCAAATTACCTCAAACAAACAATCTGATGCACCACAATTGACTGCCATCTTTACTAATGTCTGGAGACTGGGAACAATATCCCAGGGGTTTGAACCCCAGCCCTGTGTTACACAGTGCAAGTTGCTTTTGTAAGTGAACGCATTTGTCATTTTATAAGCCAGCAGTAATGATAAAATGTAGACAGATTTCCTCAATGGAGCAGCTTTTCCCATATGTATTTATTTCTCAGAGTCCCAGCAGTAGCTCAGATTCATGAAATAAATCAGATATAGAGAATGCACGAGGACATGGGGAATCAATTTACCTGAATGCCATCAAGCAACTTGCTCATGCACCAGTAACTGTCAGCTTCAATGTTCCGCAGCACCTCTTCGGGCAGACTGGAAACATCAACATTTTCCACTTCTTCTTCTTCTGCTAAAATTTAGAAAGAAGAAAGTATAAGTAAGGCAGAGTGTGCAAAGCAAGGTCATGTACAACCATGTGCAGAAAAACATGCAATCAAAGACAACTTTAACAGCACTGGCAGCTGGAGGAAAGCTATGGCCACCTAGCAAACCATTTTGATTAGTGAACGCTGAAAGTCTCTACCTGATAAACTAGGTTGACAGATACGGGATTCAGCAAAGAAATATTGACAGGATGAGCACAATTTGTACTACACAATAAACATATGTGGGAAACCATTACAGCTCACGCTTAACAGAATGGAAAACACCTTTACGTTATAGTATACAGTTGCTGAGAATATCTTAAACTTGTAAGCTGAGGCACTTAAGTGGATTTGTCACCAGATTTTATAAAGCAAACTATATACACTGTTAAAGAGGAATGTTCAACAAATGTTTCATGATGGACACGTGTAATAGTGGCTGTGAAGCAGAATAAAACATGTTTGATTTTTCTAGATCGGCTGTCTTTTGCAGACATATTCGAACAGAATTTGGCACCTAAACAGTTAATTATTTTTAAAGGGAACCTGTCAGGACCATTATGCACCCAGAACCACGAGCAGTTCTGGGTGCATATTGCTAATCCCTGTCTAACCGTCCCTGTATACACTAGCATAGACAAAGAGATCTTTAGAAAATGTATTTCTAAAGATCTTTTATAGTATGCTAATGAGCGTGGGGACTAGTCCCAAGGGCGTTGCTTCCCTTGCCAGTCTGCCTCATTAGCATTTTAGCACGCCCCTGTGAGTGTACCATCATGCTAATGAATACGTAGCCTCAGAGGATGATCTCACTCACCTCTCCCCTACCATCACCGCCAGATGCTGGATTTCGGCTCAGTGCACATGACCCCGGAGTTTAGGTCATGCGTACTATGAAGCCGGGTGTACGTGTCCTGGCTTCAAACTGAAGTAGTGCTCATGACCGCAAGTGCCGGGGTCATGCACACTGAGCCGAAATCCAGCGTCGAGCGGTGATGGCAGCAGCAAGGTGAGTTAGATCATCATCTGACACTGCGCATTTATTAACATGTTAGCACGCCCACAGGGCCCTTTTGACTAGTCCCCACGCTCATTAGCATACGATAAAAGATCTTAGGCAGGGATTACCAATATGCATCCAGAACTGCTCATGGTTCTGGGAGCATATTAGACCTCACAGGTTCCCTTAAAGTTAAGTGGACATTACCTGAGACATTTCACTGGGGGCATGTAGTTCTTCCTCTTTCTGATACTGGACTAATTATAAGCAGGCAGCAACATATTGGAAAAAGGAGAACACCCCGCAATAGTTTAAAGCAGTGAGAGACATGTATTGACAGTCTGCTCTCCTCACTGCAAAGTGATGACGTGCTGGAGCACAGCAGACCTGAGTGTGATTAACTGATACATATCAGCTCTCATCTCTGGCAGGCAGTGTAGGGGTAGAGGAATTGATGAAAAATTGAGACTCATTACAAACACTTCTAGTAGCGCTCTTCTCATAGGTGTCAGCTCCTCCAATGATAAGCAGGCACTCATACACTGGGAAAAAGAGTACGCCCCCAATAGCTTAGAACAGGATCAGTGTGAGACATCTAGTGACAGTCTGCTTTCATTACTGCTCTCGTCATCACTCAAGTCTGTTCTCATTATGCAGAGTAATTACATGTGCTGGAGCACAACAGACCTGAGTGTGATTAAATGACATCTTTCACCTCTTATCTCTGGCAGTCATTATAGGGGTAGGGCATTGCTGCAGAACTAAGCCTCAAACACTTCTAACAGCTCTGCTCTTATAGTTCTGTCACCTCTACCAATCATAGGTTGTTATGGGCGAACCCTCAGATAGTTGGGATTGGCAGGTCTAACCGAATTTAAAAAAAAAAAAACTGGTCTGAGCCCAAAATCCAAGATATCTGCCCGGACACAGATTCCATTATAAATCTATGGGGACCCGAATATTGTGCTTTAAAATCGTGGTAGACACTGCTAGGGGGATTAGAGCAGACGCATTATATTTACCGAGTCTCCCGCATGGTATATATGTGATATTTTTCTTTTGCTAGGAGATGCAGATTTGGTGCAGGAATATGGTGTATAAATTTCAGTATCAAATCTGCATCTCTTGGCAAAAAAACACACAAACGCTTTTCACGACGTTTCGGTGCAGTTTTCTGCCATGAAATGCAAATTTGGTGCTGCAAAGCCTACACCAAATTTGCATCTCCTGGCAGAAAACTACACCGAAAAGGAGTCAAAACTGTTTTTGTGCATTTTTTTGCAACCAATCAAGCACCGGAACTGCTGTGGGTGGGAGAAAATAGCCAGATATCCCTCCAGGAAGGACCTAGCCAAGGAGTGACTATTTTTAGGAGACCACCATAACCACCATAATTAAGTGGCCCTTTTTAGTCCATATCCAAGTCTTGACGAGTTTAAAGATATGACAAGGGAAATACCAAGGCCAGGTACCCATCCACAGACAGCTGTTTCGGGGTATTGCCCCTCATCAATGTGGAGTAGGATTCTGGCTAGGTGGGAGCAATGCTTAGTAGACCAACAAGACAAAACAATCACTGATCTCGGGGAGACCAGCCAGAGAAAACACTGCTGGTAGCAAGGAAAGGTGCCCAACACAGTGAAATCCTAGGTGCATTGCCCCTGGGAAGTATGCAAATCAAAAAAGTCCATGGATCCTCTGTTAGGAGTCGCAACTCAGAAAATAGCCAGATATCCCTCCGCGAAGGACCTAGCCAAGGAGTGGCTCTTTTTAGGAGACCACCATAACCACCTTATGATGTGGCCAGAGATGGCAGCACTACCCTTGCTCTAACAATGCTAATGTGTATTGGATCCTACCAATAAAGCTAATTTAAATCTGAGAGGAGAGCTACTAGAAGTGCTTGCAATGTTGCAATGAGACTCAACTTCTAGAGCACTGCATTTTCCCACACATTGACTGCTGGAGATGTAAGCCAAAAGCGGTCAGTTAATCACACTCAGGTCTGCTGTGCTATGGCACATATAATTACTTTGCAGGAGAGCTGAGTGTAGGTCAATAGATGTCTCACACTAAGCCTGTTCTAAGCTGTTATGGGGGCATGATTTTTTTTTCACCAGTGTGACTCTTCATGCTTTTGATTAGTCAGCGTCCAAAATGTGAAAAAATGATATGCCACCAAGTGAAATCTTTCCAGTAATGCCCACTTGGAATGTTTAGGTGTCAAATACTTTGATCACTAAAATCTCCACAACAATGAGGTGAAATGAAAAAAAAAACCTAAAAACTAAATGTTTTATCGAGTGGTGTAGCACCTATTACCTCATGTGTCAGGTTTGAAATTTTGGAGAAAAGGTCTTTTTTAAATAGATCTTGTAGATGTGATATGATGATATGACTTGTGTACTTACTATGAGAAACTTTGTCAGAATGGCTAGAAATAGACTAAATGCATGCTTATTTTAATACTATGCAGGAGACAATAAAAGAAATGACAATTCTGATGTAGATTTTCAAGGTAAGTATACTCTTCTGGTATTAAAGGTTTTGTAAATAATTTAAGCAATTTGTATTGTGAAAGCAAGAAATAAATCTGATTTAAAGGGAACATGACAGGTCCCTTGTGCCCCAGAACCACCAGTAGTTTTGCCTACCATACTAAATTCCCTGACTTAGTCCCTTTATTACACTGGACACATGAACAGATCTTTAGAAAAAGTAATTCTAAAGTCCATTTATGAGATGTTAATGAACTCTTTGACTAATTGACCATGATTGGAAGTGCAGAAGATGGCTGTTCTTCGGCTCTTCTGTGTACGCAGTCTTCTGCACTTTCAATAATGTGAAGCTCACCTCTTTGAAGCCAGGACACATACACCCAGATTCAGAGTCTGAATGATATAAGTGAACAAATCCACATGCATGTGCAAGATTTGAAGAGCAACAGCGATGGCGCCGTCTCTTGTAAATCGTGTTATAATGCCCACAGGAGAGAGAGATAACATGCTAAGTGGGCCAACTAGTCTGGGGAAACTAACGCCCCATCGACTAGTCAAAGGTTTATTTTTCATATCATAAACTGACTTTATAAATACTTTTCGTAAAGATCTGCTTATGGGTTCAATGTAATAAAGGGACTGAGTCAGGGAATTTAGATAGGTAAACACAACTGCTAGTGGTTCTGGGGGCACGGGGGACCTGTCAAATGTTCCCATTAAAGATGCTAGTTTAGACAACCAGCAGTTCAAAGCTTCATTTACACAACTTCTAAAACCTACAGCACTGTCATTACTATATTCTACATGACATGCACATAAACTATGTTTTATAGGGCACGCATAAATACATTATTTATTTAGTATGCATATACATAAACACACATATAAACAACTGTAAAAAACTGACTTATAAACATATTTATTAAAAATACTGCAGCAGTAACAGCATTATTCACAATTATTTGCAGGTCAAAGACCAATATTGACAGTACAGTGCTAATAAGAGGGTTTATTTTTCTCCAGCATGTTATGAATACTTATGTTTAATCTCTTTTATTAAAGTTTTAAAAGAGCAACAAAAGTGTCCATGTAAACATAACATGTCAAAGCGTCCACAGCGTAGACATAAATTCTTGAAACGTAAAAGTACCCTAACGGGTAAAGAACAACAGTTCTTATCTAGAACCAAATCCTCTAAAATTTTTTGAGGAAGACGTCATTTACTAATGTCTTCAATACTTTTATAGATAAACAGGAAAGACTTTGAAAAGTGAATGGAAAGAAAGAAGAGAAAAGAAGGAAATAGGATGGTAAGAGGGCAGGAGAAGACAAAACAAACAAAAAAAAAACCCTCACCCCTATTGCACATACATATTGCCTCGGAACAGCCTTCAAGAGAACACAATAAAGGGGAAAGATCTGGGAGGAGAGGGCTGATGCGAAGGGAGGAATCAAATCCGTGGCAAAAATGTGAAATGATCAGTTTTGGATTTACACTTTTAGTACATGATACCATAGCACAACCCACTTTTTACGCAAGCTATATTCCTGGAAAGGTTGTCTACGGATTTAGAACTAAAAAGCATAAAGTGTAGATTACTGATTTATATTGACACATCTGTGTTTTAAAATCCAAATAATGAAAAGAATAAATAGTATTGTAAGTGTTGAATACATAGTTAAATGGAGAAGAAAGGAAACCATTCAACTGTGAGGGGCAAAAATAAAGCATAAAACACCATTGTGAGACAACAAGCTTTGTTGTAGTTAAATCCCTTACATAATTAGAAAACAATAAATTTTTATCAGTCTTCTGCAATTTTCTGACAAGATCATTACCTCCAGCATGCTTTGTAGAGATATCCCTGATTCACATATTGCACAATACTTTTGCTGGAAATATGATTTTCATGGAACATTTACATACCCAAATCTCGTAAAATGACATTGACCATATAAAATTAATTTGTATGATTTACTTTAGTTCTTCTGTGAAAGCTCCAGCATGATTAGGTTGTCCACACTGGGCTGATACTCTGCAAATATGCAACAAAATTTCAGGGGCAAAACAGCATCTAAAATAGTGGGGGGTTTTTTTATTCCTGCTATTTTTCTAGGAGAAATGTATCAGATTTGCATTTACTTTTGCACAGACGGGTTTTTATACAGTCAGGCCTGGGCCCTGCTTTGCCCCCATCAATGGAGGCCCATTAGCACTTAAAAAAAGGTTTAATAGAAGAGATAGGACCACCCTGATTGGGTGCACCATATCGGGGTTGGATGGCTTTCACGCTTTTTTTATTAAAATAGTGTCAACTAAGGCTGGGTTCACACATAGCGACAGCGATAACGACGTCGCTGTTACGTCACCATTTTCTGTGACGTAACAGTGACCTAGTAAGTCGCTGTTATGATCGCTGCTTAGCTGTCAAACACAGCGACGTAGCAGCGATCATAACGTCGCTACATGTGCAGAGAGCAGGGAGCCGCGCACACTGCTTAGCGCTGGCTCCCTGCTCTCCTAGCTACAGCACACATCGGGTTAATTAACCCGATGTGTACTGCAGCTACATGTGCAGAGAGCAGGAGCCGGCACTGGCAGCGTGAGAACGGCGAAGGCTGGTAACGAAGGTAAATATCTGGTAACCACCTTGGTTACAGCTTACCGCAGGGGCCAGATCGCTGCTCAGTGTCACACACAGCGAGATCGCTAATGAGGTCACTGTTGCGTCACCAAAACCGTGACGTAGCAGCGATTTCGGTAGCGATCTCGCTATGTGTGAAGTACCCCTTAGCTTTCTCTTTTACATACAAGTATTCTAACTATTTACTTATTTACGTACTGCAGGGTATCTCCGCATTTTGGGTTTTTTTACCATTGGTTTTATCATGTCAATTTATACTGCACAGTTTTTCCGTGGTGTGGCTGAAATGATGTAAAATCTTAACCACTTTGTAATGTAAGACATTGTTGATTTTCCCACATATACGGCAATTCTGCAAGATATTTACTGAGGTCCACAAAACAGAACACAGATCTTCCCATGAAATTATATCACCAGGCAATTTTCATGCACCTAATTAATTCTGCCAAACTGTGTGTTTCTGCCCTATGTTAATTATGTCCCCCATCCCTGATTCTTTGGCTACACAAGGTTTACCACCTTTTTCTGCAAACTTCGCCTTTATATATGTTCTATGTTAGAAGTTTCTGTCACATTGGCATATTTTTTCCTGATCAGAGATGACTCTTTTAGTATTCTACAGTATCTAATCTCTTCAACCAATGGCACACCACCCAAAGGGTATGTTCATACGGGGATTTTTTGGTAAGTTTTTGCTGCGTTTTTTTAGCTACAGAATTGCCTTGATTTTATGCAAATCCATGCTAATAAGAAACTGCTTTTTACAGTCCCAGCAAAGTCTATGAAATTTCTGAAATCTCATACACACACACCTGCAGATTTTTTCCTGACTTTTTTGTCAAATACCTGCGTGTTTGCAGCAGATTTCAAAGAATGAGTCAATTCTTTGCAGCATTTTACATTTTTTTTCATTGATGCATTTTTTTGTACAAAATGGGTTGTACCAAAAATTAATTTGGATAGACATGGTTTTAAAGCATGGAATTTTTTAAGTATGCACAATAAAAAAAATATAATTTTAATCTGAGAAAGCCTACCGTGGATTACAAGAAACATATTGGATGGTGCTGGACAAAAACCTATCAAATTTATTGGAACTTATACCCAGGAGCCGACCTGCATTCTACCCGTGCACTGACCACTGAATATGGACTAGTAATGGGTGAGCTGAATCCTTAAATTTCTTTTTGCTAACTTATAAACTGTACTCATCATTGACATAACTGGCAGATCTACAGTTGATACAACAGTGATTTTATCAAAATTATAGCAAGAAGGCAACTGACAATGAAGAAATCATGGTCTTTACACTTATATGTTGTTCTCATTTTGTAAAGTGCACCCCCCCCCAAAAAAAATAAATCTATTTGCTAAAAATATATTATACAGTCACCAGAGGACTTTTCTTATAAGTTATTTCTGCAAGTACAGATCATACCGAATCAACAATACAACTATCTATCCATTTGTTCAACTACACTCATTAAAATAAGAAAGGAAGTATGAATTAGTATGGTTTAATATAGACGGAACAAAAATTTAAACACACTTTTGTTTTTGCTTCCATTTTTCACGAGATACAAAAAGTCCTAGATCTTTGAGTTTATGTACACAAAAGGCCTTTTTCACTCAAATACTGTTCACAATTTTTTCTAAATCTGCGTTACTGAGCACTTTTCCTTTGCTGAGATAATCCATCCACCTCACAGGTAGTATGATTATTGCACAGATGTGCCTTAGACTGGCCACAATAAAAGGCCACTCTAAAATGTGCACTGGGGTCCTGGGTTCAAATCCCACCAAGGACATCATCTGCAAGGAGTATGTATGTTCTCCCCGTGTTTGCGTGGGTTTCCTCTGGTTTCCTCCCACACTCCAAAGACATACTGATAGGGGATTTAGATTGTGAGTCCCAATGGGGACAGTGTTGCCAATGTATGCAAAGTGCTGTGGAATTAAAGGCGCTATATAAATAAATAATTAATTATTAATATTATTATAGATGTGCAGTTTTATCACAAAGCATAATGCCACAGATGTTGCAAGTTTTGAAGAAGCGTGAAATTGGCATGCTGTATGCAGGGATGTCCACCAGAGTTGTTGGCCATGAATTCAATGTTCATTTCTCTCCCATAAGATGTCTCTAAGGTCTCTTTCACACATCAGTGAAAAACACACACGTTTTTCACTGATGTGTTGAAGGTGTGTATGTCCCTCCATGTGCCAAAATCACGACACAGGTGTGTTCTCTATGTGTTATAATGCTGATAACACACGGAGGGTAGAAACTTTATACTCACCTGTCCACACTGCTGCTGTCCGTTGTGGTCAGGTATCCGATGCTGCCTGCGGTCACACTTACTTCCAGGTCTGTGGTGCAGTGAATATGCAATGAACATAATCTGCGGGCCCTGAAGCAAAAGACAGCAGCACCGAAGACAGCAGCGCTGGAGACAGGCGAGTATAGAATAGCATTTTACTTCACAGACCCGTGTTTTCTCTGGTACGTGTCACACTTCTTTGTGGTTCGTGTGACATCAGTGCTGCCAAAGAAAAATGGACTCGTCTCCGTGCAGAACACACGGACACGCGTTTGCGCTGCACAGACACATGGTCAGTGAGAAATCATTGATATGTGCGCAGACCCATTGAATTTAATGGGTCTGCGTATGTCCATGATTCCGGTAGGTATAAAAACTGTGACATACGTACCGGAATCACTGACTTGTGAAGGGAGCCTAAAAGTGTTTCAGATATTTTTTTTTCAGTACATTCAACTGGCCTCAGAACTGCAGAGCACGTGTAATCACACCAGCCCAGGACCCCCACATCTAAAGGTGTCAACATTATTTGAGATCAAAAGGCCTTTTATGTACATTGAAAAAGTCTTAGATCATTGAGTTCAGCTCATGCAAAATAGAAGCAAAAACAAAAGTATAGAGTTTATATTTTTGTTCAGTGTATTTACAGAAAGGTATGTAAACTTATATATACATTTTCTTTATTTACATCTATATTTTTTAGCATGCCTACTGGCCTAATGTCATGCAATGGCTTTAATAAACTAGGAAGGGCTGCTGAGTTCAGAATGTTTGATGGTCAGATGTCCAGATGTCCGGATGCACTCATCTGTGTTACCGTCAAGAGCAACTCATTTCTTTTCCAGATCTATGATGAATCAGATATGTATCTCTTTTCAGATGAATGCTTTTGAAACACTGCAAACTAGGTCAGCATCAAAGAAAGGATGCCGTCTTGAAGTGTTTTTTTTCCTTTTATGTTTTCTTTTATCTGCTAGGATCTTCAAAGCAACTGGGCAATGCGCAATCAGCTAAAAGAAAATGGACTGCAGCAAATGGCTCCATTATACAAGCCATGAGCAAACATTCTCTGCTTCTTCTGACACATAATTCAGAATCATAATAGTAAATGCACAGTGCTCTGCTATGAGATGACAACTGCTGAATTAGGGGCAAATCATACTTAAGAAGAGAAATCTACTATTCACAAATTAAAGCAATTCATAGAACAGTATCACAAATAAAAATCCTCAAATGTAAGATGTATAGAAAAATACAGTTAAAATAATCACACGTCTTTGAAGATGATATGCAGCATATTTGTTTTACCGAATGTATACCCAAGATGACATGACTGTAGGATTAATAATTTTAGAAATATTGCAGATAGAAAATATTCAAATGCAAAACATTTGGTCAAGTCAAATATGTAAATTACCTTCTGATGTTTTATTATCCGCTTCATGACCGAGGACGTAATTATACGTCCTTGGCAGTGTCTGTTCCTTTTTTCTATCCAACGCACATGCCTGCTGATCTGATCAGTAGACATGTGCAGTTATCCTGTCAACCCTGTAGATCGCGATCATGGGGCGCCAATGTGTTACCATGACAGCATGGGGTCAGATGATGACCCCTGTCGCTGTTATGGCTCACTTCCTGTGGATGCCGACAGAGTGCCAGCACTGACAGGAACAGAGCATTTCTCCTGATTAGGAGAAAATATCAGACAGTACAAGCATAAAGTCCCCTAGGGGGGACTAGTATAATAATTAAAATTGTAAAAAAATAAATAAATAAAAAATATGAAAAGAAACTATAAAGTTCAAACTCCCTCCCTTTTGCCCCATTGCAAATAAAATGAAAAATATTTAAAAAATAAACATATTTGGAATCACTGCATTCACAAATGCCTGATCTATCAAAATATAAAATCAATTAATCTGATCATCACATGGCATAAGGTGAAAAAAAAATATCAGAATTACGATTTTTTTGGTCACAGCAACATTACATTAAAATGCAATATCAGGCGATCAAAACATTGCATCAACCCAATAAAAGATTAAAGGGAACCTGTCAGCAGAAATTTCGCCCAAAACCTAAAAGATTCCCCTTCTGCAGCTCCTGGTCTGCATTCTAGCAAGGTTCCTGTTGTTATTGTGCCCCCTGTGAGACCAAAATAAAGACTTTATAAAGTCTTACCTTTTCCTATGCAAATCTTTTTTTATAGTCACGGGGGCGGGCTGTCTTGCGTCCGTTATTCTCCCTCCTGGTCCTTTATACCGTCCCCCATCGCTCCTTTCCATAGCTGATGACACCGCCCAGTGCTCCTGTGGTCCCCGCGCATGCCCAGTGCCAGTCTCACGGGACTGAGCACTTAGCACAGTGTGACCGCTGGTGACGTGTGCATCGGCAACAGCTTATGGGCGGCGCTGTGATTGTCATCAGCAAGTACCCGCCCATAATCTAGTGCCCACGCTTTCCCCTCTGCCTCCACCGGTCTGCGCAAGCGCTGGCCATATGACCCTACGTCACCTCCCATCTATTTCCTGCTCCAGGGAAAGATGGGTAATAGGTTACGTGGGTTCATATGGCCAGCGCTTGCACGGAACGGTGGAGGCAGAGGGGAAAGCGCGGGCATGAGATTATCGGCGGGTACTTGCTGATGACAATCACAGCGCCACCCATAAGCTGTTGCCGGCGCACACGTCACCAGCGGTCACACTGTGCTAAGTGTTCAGTCCCGTGAGACTGGCACTGGGCATGTGCAGGGACCACAGGAGCACTGGGCGGTGTCATCAGCTATGGAAAGGAGCGATGGGGGACGGTATTAAGGACCAGGAGGGAGAATAACGGACGCAAAACAGCCCGCCCCCGTGACTATAAAAAAGATTTGCATAGGAAAAGGTAAGACTTTATAAAGTCTTTGTTTTGGTCTCACAGGGGGCACAATACCAGCAGTAACCTTGCTAGAATGCAGCCCAGGAGCTGCAGAAAGGGAATCTTTTAGGTTTTGGGTGAAAATTCTGCTGACAGGTTCCCTTTAAAAATGCCAGCTAAAGACACAAAAAAATGAGAGGTCCCAGATCCTGAAAAACAAGAATGCTACGGGTCTTTGGAAAATGGCATAAAAAAAGCAATTCCTTTTGAGGGTTTTTTGTTTGTTTGTTTTTTACAAACTTCTCTTCTTTTTTTTTCATTACTTAGATAAAAGTAAAACTATATATGTTTGGAATCTACAAAGTCGCATTGACCTGGGGAGTCATATTGCCAGGTCATTTTTACCAAATTATGAACATGGTAAATAAAACCCCCCAAAAAAACAAATGTGCCATTGCAGTTTGTTTTGCAATTTTATTGCACTTGGAATTTATTTACTGTTTTTCAGTACAGTATGGGGTAGAATTATTGGTGTCATTGGAAATTACAACTCGCCCAGCAAAAGAAAAAAAAAGTCCTCGAGTGGCAATATTAACTGAAAAATTATAAAGTTATGGCTCTTGGAAGAAGGGAGGAAAAAAAAATAACAATTGCCCGGGGTTGAAGGGGTTAAAGGGAATCTGTCAGGTTATTTTCTGGACCAATAGTAATGGCATCCTGAAATAAGGCTTGCGCAGCTCTTTCAGGATCAGTACTTTTTATCACTGTAGCTTCTCCGGTTGTCTGAGTGTAAGAATTCAGTGTCACACTCTGGCTTATCAAGCATATGAAAAACTGAATATACACTGCTGTCCAAGCCCATAATCCCGCCCATCTCTCAGTGCCGGAATGTTTTCTTTTATAACGGCTTTCAGCTTGGTCTCGAGCCATGGTGACTTGATGGATGAACTCTCTGTAGGGAGATCGATCTTGTGCAATCCTAGAAAGGTCTGCCAGGGTCTTCTCCACTGTTAACTTGATAGTATCAAGCCATAGAGTTGCTAATCTTCCTCTTTGCCTTGTTTCTTCTATTCTTCTGATCATGACCACCTTCTCCAGTGCTTGCTATTTTCATATGAGGTGTACGAAGTAGGCAAGTCGTAGTTTGGTGATCCTTGCTTTGAGTGGCATTTCTGGCTTGATTTGTTCAAAAATTATTTGTTTATTCTTCTCGCCATGCATGGTACTGATAACATCTTTCTTCAGCACCACACTTCAAAGGCGCTGATTCTTCTTCTGAAGTCTTTCTTATTACCCAAGTTTTAAATTCATATGTTACTACAGAAAAGACCAGACTATGTATGAGCCGTGTCTTCGTCATCAGTGAAATGTTCCTCGATTTGAGGACCTTGTCCAGTGATTTCATTTTTGATTTGCCCATAGCAATTTTCCTTTTGACTTCCGGTATTGTTGCTGCATCTTGAGTGATCATTTATCCAAGTGCTGGCATTAGTGATAGTAAATGACAGGTAAGATTTTTACTATCACTGACGAAAGTTGGGTGGGATTACGGAAGTGGAGAGCAGAGCATATTGGGAGTTGGGATTTACATACACTTGAATAGCCAGCCAGTGAAACTGAATTCTTCGGGGCTAACAGCATGACAACCGGAGAAGCTACAGAAATAAAAGTTACTGATCCTGAAGTTGCTGCCCAAGCACTATTTCACGATACCATTAGTAATGTACTAGAAAGTCATCTGACAAATTCCCTTTAACCCCTTCTCCTTCTGAGCCTGTTTTCACCAGAATGTCTAGGCCGATTTTTTCAATGCTGTCCAGTGTACTTTTACGAGGTAATAACTCTAAAATGTTGCAATGGATCCGAGTGATTCTGATGTTTTTTTCATAATTTATTGTACTTCATGATCGTGGTAAACTTAGCATGAAAATGTATGTGTTTATTTGTGAAAAATCTGAAAAATGTAGCAAATTTCAAACTTTTCATTTTTATGCCCTTAAATCAGACACATGTCTACTTTATATTAGCAACATATTTTAATCATAGTTTTCTATTTTTAAGAAGCTAGACAGGTTAAAAATTTATCAGCAATATCTCATTCTCACTTTTTAAATTTTTTTACAAAACCATATTTTTAAGGATCACATCACACTCTAAGGGCGGCTTTGCACACTACGACATCGCAGGTGCGATGTCGGTGGGGTCAAATCGAAAGTGACGCACATCCGGCGTCACTTGCGATGTCGTAGTGTGTAAATGCTAGATGATACGATGAACGAGCGCAAGAACATCGTTATCGTATCATCGTTGCATTCACCGACATTTCCATAATGCCGGTGCCGCGACAGGTACGATGTTGTTCCTCGTTCCTGCGGCAGCACACATCGCTGTGTATGAAGCCGCAGGAACGAGGAACATCTCCTTACCTGCCGCCGGCGGCTATGCGGAAGGACGGAGGTGGGCGGGATGTTTACATCCTGCTCATCTCCGCCCCTCCGCTGCTATTGGCCGCCTGCCGTGTGACATCGCTATGACGCCGCACGACCCGCCCCCTTAGGAAGGAGGTGGTTTGCCGGCCAGAGCGACGGTCGCAGGGCAGGTGAGTGCATGTGAAGCTGGCGTAGCGATAATTTTCGCTACGCTAGCTATCACACGATATCGTACCTGCGACGGGGACGAGGACTATCGCGTGCGACATCGCAGCATCGGCTTGCGATGTCGCAACGTGCAAAGCCCACCTAAGTGATTTTGAGCAGCCTATGTGACAGGAAATACCCAAACGTTGCACCATTTTAAAAACCTGGACCCCTCAAGCTGCTCAAAACCACTTCCAAGAAGTTTATTAATTCTTTAGTTGCTTCACAGGAACTAAAGCAATGTGGAAGGGAAAAAAAAAACATTTTTATTTTTTCCCCACAAAAAAATGTTACTTTAGAATTTCATAATGCTGAGCTGTAAGAATGAAAAAATCAGTTTTGCAAAAGGTAGTCATATCACAGCTTAATTTTTTTATCATAAATTTTCAAATTGGCTTTAAATCCAGAATGGTGGCCACATCATTTTTTATTAGGCTCCAGTGAAGACGTGGAACGTTTACACGTGAGTGCTACTTAATTTTATACCAAAGGGCTCTAACTGTTAGACCTAAAAATGATGTGGCGTTAAAATATGGCCTTTTAGGTCAGGTCAGTTCTGCACAAAACAAATTTTGTTTTTCATTTTAATTTTCTGTTACTTTGGTATTTATTCCTAGTATTGTTTAATGAGAGAAAAGAAATAACATGCATATATTTTTTACACTGCTTAGAATGGTGTTCCTATTCCAACACATGCTGATTCTTCACTGGTCTCTATTTTAATAATAATTTTATTTATATAATCTGGGGCACTTTCTGCCAATCACTAGTCTTGCTCACAGTGCATTTAGAGATGAAGATTACAGGTCATCAATGCAACTTTAGGAGCACTGATTGGCAATCGTTTAAAGACAATATGATCCCTCAGTCCAAATACGTTATGTTGTTATTAGCGGCACATCTCCTAAGAAGTGATGTTAAGCCCATAAGAATATTATTTTTTTCTGGAGGCAGCGCATGTGAAAAAAGGACTCCACGGTCTGTGCATGCGCTGCCATTTTCTTGAAGTTCATCGTGTCAACGGCGGGCGATTCAATAGAGTCGGCAGTCAGATCAATGCACCAGCCGTCGAGACACAGCGTCCTGTGACAACTCTGCTGACCGCAGATCAATAGTGCCTGCCGTGACACCCCCGAGCATGTCCTATGACCTTGCCTCCTATGACCCCACTCCACCACTGTCGCACTGGTAAGCAATGCCACCCGCTGCAACACCCCCGAGCATGTCTTGTGACCCAGTTTTCTATGACCCCTCTCCACCACCACCAGCTCTGTATGTTATATTTATTGTGTAAGACGCACCCCCCTTTTTCTCCCAGTTTTTGGAAAAAAAAAGTGCGTCTTTCAAAGCGAAAAATACGGTACTTTCATGGAAAAAAAGAATAATAATTAACCAGAAAGAAAATAAACACAGATCTGCAAGAGTAAAATTGTATGAAAAGATGTAACTTTTACATACTTTCAATCCCTGAACTTGAAAGAAAGCTATGAAAATTTAGACTTTAGAAACTTAATTACGAGGATCAAAGATAATCAATATGCAATTATCTGAAAGTTCTCTCTTTGCTCATAGGGCAGCAAGAAGGATACACAAAGTACCCATGTTTTTTGTGTGAATGGGACAGTTGAGATAGGACTTATCAATGGAGCCAAAAAAGTTGACCAACGAGAACATCTTTGCAACCTGGACTCAAGAACATAGTTGTGGAAAGTTTAGTTGATCTCACTAAAGTTCTCGTGACACCGCTCCACACTAAGCTTGCACTGCTGAAGCAGTTTTTGAAAGCTCTACCAAAAAAGGGGAGGCTTTTAAGTACCTGTGTACCAAGTTTCAGGGACTGTTTGAAGCAAAACTGATGGAAGGTATGTTTCTGGATCCGGATATTCATAAACTCATGAAGGATGACGTGTTTGAAACAAAAATGAAAGCAATTGAAAAAAGAGCTTGGGAATCTTTTGACAAAGTTGTGAAAAAATGTTTAAATAACAACAAAGATCTAAAATTGAAGTTATGATTAAGGACTCCGTTGTTTTTACTTTCCCAGTCCGAAACGCGTAAAGTTTTGCCTATGCGCCTGTTGTAAATATGTTTCCTACTCCCGGTCTCTGATGATCTTTTAAATTTTTTGAAATAAAGGATGATTTTTTACTTTTAATCACGAGGATTTGTGCTGGATCCCTCCTTTCTTCGTTCAACTTTCCATCATTTAGAGCATGCTGAACCATTTCAAAGCTTTGGGGTGTCTGATTTTTTACATTCACATTTGGATTACTTTCTAGAAAACCTTGGTGCTGTTAGCAAAGAGCAAGGAGAAAGATTTTATCAGGATATCAAGGAGATGGAAAAATAATACCAAGGTAGATGGAATGTGATCACGATAGGGGACTACTACTGGATGCTTAACAGAGAAGAACCACAGGTCTTCTATAGGAGAAAAGGTATCAAGAGATGCTCTGAAGAGAAAATAAAAAGGAGCAAGAATTGATTTCCAATAAAGTTGCAGAATGAATGTTCAATACATTTTTATAAATAATAGTGTACATATTTCGCTACAATAAAGATTTTTCTTGTTCATCTCGCTGGTACGTAATTTCATGCATGTTTTGTTCAAAAACATATGTGATGGTATAAAAATGTTTTGTTTGTTTTTTTCTAAATCAGGAGATGAAAAAAACATAAGCATCAATCATTGAATTTGAAATAATTTTCATAAATCCAAATTTAGCATACCTGTATTATTAGATACTTTTTATTTAGATTACAGCCCACAATTCAATGACAGTCTCCATTTGAAAAAAAAGATCTACTCATACCGAATCAAGATCCTAAATTAAGAAACATCTTATCAAACAACATTAAATGTGGCTAAAAAAAACACCAACTCTAGGTTCATTATTATTACCTAGTCTATTTAATAGTGATGCAAAAAAAAATAAAAAAAAAACAAGAAAAAATGTGGCTCAACCTAAAAAGTTTATTTTTAATTTATTTATTTATTTTAAATGTGAAGCTAACTGCTGTAAATCTTGCTATTATGCACGAAAACATCCAATTTTCATTCCATTTATAATAAACAAAACATTTTGATACATGATTGTATTAATTGCAACACTACATATGTGATTTACCTTATTGAATGTACCATATGTGAAATCCAATATACATTACAGACAAAAGGTTTGGACACACCTTCTCATTCAAAGAGTTTTCTTTATTTTCAGGACTTTTAAAATTGTAGATTCACATTGAAGGCATCAAAACTATGAATTAAAACATGTGGAATATTTCATTCCACATGTTTTAATTCATAGTTTTGATGCCTTCAATGTGAATCTACAATTTTAAAGTGTTAAAAGTTTTAAATTTTAAAGTGTGAAGCAACTGAAAATATGTCTTATATTCTAGGTTCTTCAAACTAGCCACCTTTTGCTTTCATTACTACTTTGCACACTCTTGGCATTCTCTTGATGAGCTTCAAGAGGTAGTCACCAGAAATGGTTTTCCAGCAGTCTTGAAGGAGTTCCAAGAGATGCTTTGCACTTGTTGGCCCTTTTGAATTCACTCTGTGGTCCAGCTCACCCCAAACCATCTCGATTGGGTTCAGGTCTGGTGACTGTGGAGACTAGGTCATCTGGCGTAGCACCCCAGCACTTTCCTTCTTAGTCAAGTAGCCCTTACACAGCCTGGAGGTGTGTTTGGGGTCATTGTCCTGTTGAAAAAAAAATGATGGTCCAACTAAACGCAAACCAGATGGAATAGCATGCCGCTGCAAGATGCTGTGGTAGGCATGCTGGTTCTGTATGCCTTCAATTTTGAATAAATCCCCAACAGTGTCACCAGCAAAGCACCCCCATACCATCACACCTCCTCCTCCATGCTTCACGATGGGAACCAGCCATGTAGAGTCCATCCGTTCACCTTTTTTACAAAGACACGGTGGTTGGATCCAAAGATCTCAAATTTGGACTCTTGAGACCAAAGCACAGATTTCCACTGGTCTAATGTTCATTCCTTGTGTTCTTTAGCCCAAACAAGTCTCTTGTGCTTGTTGCCTGTCCTTAGCAGTGGATTCCTAGCAGCTATTTTACCATGAAGGCCTGCTGCACAAAGTCTCCTCTTAATGGTTGTTCTAGAGATGAGGTGTGTCTAAACCTTTGGTCTGTACTGTATAGCTTGCACAATCAAACCATTTTAAAGGGAACCTGTCAGGTGCAATATGCACTCAGAACCAGGAGTTCTGGGTACATATTGCTAATCCCTGCCTACTGTCCCTGTATCAAGTAGCATAGATAAAAGATCTTTAGAAAAAGTATTTCTAAAGCTCTTTTATCCTATGCTAATAAGGCCAGCAATTAGTCAAAAGGGTGTTACTTCCTCGACTAGTCTGCCCTCTTAGCATGTTAGTACACCCACAGGGGTGTGCTAACATGATATTCAATGCAGCGTCACCAGCAGTGATGCAGGTACCAGTGTCTGCAGTGAAAGTGAAGCTGAATGCCTCGCACTTCCGGCCATGCGCAGTATGAAGCTGGGTGCACGCGTCTTGGCGTCAGAGAGGTCTAGTATACATGACTGGAAGTGTGGGGCATTCAGCTTCAGCATTCACAGCGGACAAAAGTACACGCATCACCGCTGGTGACGCTGCATTGAATAGCATGTTAGCACACCCCTGTGGGCATACTAACATGCTAAGAGGGTGGACTAGTCGGGGGAAGTAACGTCCTTATGAATAGTCCATGGAATCATTAGCATATTAAAAAGAATCTTTAGAAATACTTTTTCTAAAGATCTCTTTATCTATGCTAGTGTATACAGGGACGATTAGGCAGGGATTAGCAATATGCACCAAGAACTGCTTATGTTCTGGGTGCATACTGCATCTGACAGGTTCCCTTTAATTGTGCATAAGGAGACCTCTCTCAGGTGCTATTAACCCTTCAGCTATTTCACAATCTGCAGCATCTAAACATTTTCCCCAACTTCATAAGGGCATTTATCTTCATAGGTATAAAGTGTATATACCAATACGGGAGGAGGGAAAGATCACAAACATAAATGACTGAATAAAGTAAAAGTGGATGATCACTTTAGAAAAACAAGTATCAAATGAACTAAATACAAAAAAAGGATCTTCCTCTCCGATATTGAAATTATATATTATTTCTTTTGTTCATTGTCATAACATTGTCATTTTTCTTTAGATATTATCTTCTATTATAGTTACAGTCCATTGTAATTTTGTTTTTAAATTAGTACATCATTAACATTTACCGATTTTTTTTTATCATCACATATCAAGATTCATAAATTGAGGGTTTTCCAGTCAAAATCCAGACGATGAGTAAGGCTCTATGCCAACATGCTTAGGTTTGCTACCTGTATTTATCTTTACTTTCATGCCAGTAGTTGATCTGGAGCTTTTAATTGATATTATTCCATGTTATATTTTATTCACCTGGGATACTACAATCCACACTGGATGCTTTCTGCTTGTTGTCTGATGGTGTTGTAGTCGCTCTGACTCAATCTGTGCAGGAGTTACCCGCAGTTTCGGACCCTGAACGCCCAATTTGGTGAGATGAGACACCTTGACTTTTCCGTTACAATAATATCTCTATTGTGTAACTCTTAATTGGCTATTTCAAACTGGCTCAGTTAATGAGGTTATCAGAAGTTTCTGCTATGTACCCTAGAAGGTACAGATTCATATATACTGGTGATTTATATTTTTTACAATTTCCGGTAAGTGTGGTATTATATCTAATAAACTATACAACAGGAAAACAGAAGTCCTAAGAATAAAAAAGTGAATAACTGTTTAAGTTAGATGACTCTATGACACACTTTAAAACTGCGAGTGATGCCATTAGTGAGTATTATTTCTATGTAGGACACAAACCAATTCTTTACGAAATTCCCTGTAGGACCAAAAAGCTGAAAATAATAAGCAACCTGGATATTGTTCATTGCCTAAAGGGTGTGGAAGAGCTCATCTAATGTAATAAATCTACTTTTTATTTCCAGTAAATGAACATAGAAACATTTTTAAAGCATGTTGCTAGGTAAGGCCAGTATCTTTTAAAACATACAAAATAGGCATGAAAAAATACCTCACAATAACAGCAAAATATAAACATAAAAAGGGGGTTAAAGAATTAAGGGCAATATAAAAAAAATATTCCATAAGCTGGAAGTAGTTTCCAGTGTCCTTTTATTACATAACAATTCTTTCACTTCTGCCATACCTAAAATAATACATGAAGTGCTGACAGATACATCCATCAAAATGCAAAGAAAGACAAAAAATGTCTGTAATAAATCTGATCATACAGTCTTAGTAGTACAGGTCATGACAAACGTTGTAAGAAAAATAGCCACTGCTGTTTTTCTGAGGCCTAGCTGCTAAGATTTATTAAAAAAAAAAATGAGTAGATATGAAATAGTTTCAAAGAATGTCTAGGAACATTACACTGAACAGAAGGAATTGTGCTGTGCAGTTCTATAATTTTCTTGGTAGAAGTGGTTATTTTAAGACACCCATGCTTGTCCATATATCGTATTAAGGCAGGGCCAAACTAAGGGAAGAGGGCAGACGGAGCACTGGCCAGCCAGCAAGGGAGCGCAATCGGCACACCTCACGCCGTGGTCTGAGGTAAATTTATTGCCCCCTGGAGGTTGGCTTCTTCAAGCCAGTTGTTAAACTGACAGTGAGCTCAGACAACAAGTCAAAAGCCTGAGTCCTTTTCAGATGCGAGTACAATTGAACCTTTGACCGCCGGCACTTCCAAAGTCAAAGCGATGTACAGCAACAGCAACACGATGAGATAACCTGATTATGCTGCTGGCGACATTCTTGTGCCACAGGGAAATAAAAGATCGTGGTAAAGAAAACACTCCAATGAAAATAGCAAAAAAGAAATCGCTTGGTACTACCAGCATCAGCTCATAAATACATGATCATATACACAAGTATAGTCCATACACAAAGCTAGAAAGTGTGATCAGTCGTGCTCTGTTATTATGCAAAAAGTCACTGAAAGTCCCAAGCAGCAGAAGTAAAGCTGATGGCACTCACCGCATACGGAAAAATCTTCATTATTGTTTAATAGCAAGTAATAAATACCAGGTGGGGTGAGCACAAGCAAGCAATAGCAGGCTACGGCCATTTTGTGTCTACTGACACTTCTACAGGCCTCAGAAGTGCCAGCAGACACAAAACGGCTACAGCCTGCTGTTGTTTGCCTGTGCTCACCCCACCTGACATTTATTACTTGCAATGAATTGGGGGTACGAAGAATAGTGTGAGGGGACATTATGGTGGCAAAAATGTGAGAAGTGAGCATAGTAACAAGACTGAGCAGTAGTATGTGGGGGAACTCCCAGTGAAAGGGAACAGTATGAGGAACAGTAAAATGCATGTTGGAGGAACTGTGTGAAGGCTCAGTATGGAGGGGACAATATACAGAGGGCGCAATGTGAAAACGGCCAATATAGGTTAGGGGCAACATGAAGGGACATTTAATATACAGTTAGGTCCAGAAATATTTGGACAGTGACACAATTTTCGCGAGTTGGGCTCTGCATGCCACCACATTGGATTTGAAATGAAACCTCTACAACAGAATTCAAGTGCAGATTGTAACGTTTAATTTGAAGGTTTGAACAAAAATATCTGATAGAAATTGTAGGAATTGTACACATTTCTTTACAAACACTCCACATTTTAGGAGGTCAAAAGTAATTGGACAAATAAACCAAACCCAAACAAAATATTTTTATTTTCAATATTTTGTTGCGAATCCTTTGGAGGCAATCACTGCCTTAAGTCTGGAACCCATGGACATCACCAAACGCTGGGTTTCCTCCTTCTTAATGCTTTGCCAGGCCTTTACAGCCGCAGCCTTCAGGTCTTGCTTGTTTGTGGGTCTTTCCGTCTTAAGTCTGGATTTGAGCAAGTGAAATGCATGCTCAATTAGGTTAAGATCTGGTGATTGACTTGGCCATTGCAGAATGTTCCACTTTTTAGCACTCATGAACTCCTGGGTAGCTTTGGCTGTATGCTTGGGGTCATTGTCCATCTGTACTATGAAGCGCCGTCCGATCAACTTTGCGGCATTTGGCTGAATCTGGGCTGAAAGTATATCCCGGTACACTTCAGAATTCATCCGGCTACTCTTGTCTGCTGTTATGTCATCAATAAACACAAGTGACCCAGTGCCATTGAAAGCCATGCATGCCCATGCCATCACGCTGCCTCCACCATGTTTTACAGAGGATGTGGTGTGCCTTGGATCATGTGCCGTTCCCTTTCTTCTCCAAACTTTTTTCTTCCCATCATTCTGGTACAGGTTGATCTTTGTCTCATCTGTCCATAGAATACTTTTCCAGAACTGAGCTGGCTTCAATAGGTGTTTTTCAGCAAATTTAACTCTGGCCTGTCTATTTTTGGAATTGATGAATGGTTTGTATCTAGATGTGAACCCTTTGTATTTACTTTCATGGAGTCTTCTCTTTACTGTTGACTTAGAGACAGATACACCTACTTCACTGAGAGTGTTCTAGACTTCAGTTGATGTTGTGAACGGGCTCTTCTTCACCAAAGAAAGTATGCGGCGATCATCCACCACTGTTGTCATCCGTGGACGCCCAGGTCTTTTTGAGTTCCCAAGCTCACCAGTCAATTCCTTTTTTCTCAGAATGTACCCGACTGTTGATTTTGCTACTCCAAGCATGTCTGCTATCTTTCTGATGGTTTTTTTCTTTTTTTTCAGCCTCAGGATGTTCTGCTTCACCTCAATTGAGAGTTCCTTAGACCGCATGATGTCTGGTCACAGCAACAGCTTCCAAATGCAAAACCACACACCTGTAATCAAGCCCAGACCTTTTAACTACTTCATTGATTACAGGTTAACGAGGGAGATGCCTTCAGAGTTAATTGCAGCCCTTAGAGTCCCTTGTCCAATTACTTTTGGTCCCTTGAAAAAGAGGAGGCTATGCATTACAGAGCTATGATTCCTAAACCCTTTCTCCGATTTGGATGTGAAAACTCTCATATTGCAGCTGGGAGTGTGCACTTTCAGCCCATATTATATATATAATTGTATTTCTGAACATGTTTTTTTAAACAGCTAAAATAACAAAACTTGTGTCACTGTCCAAATATTTCTGGACCTAACTGTAGGAACACTATGGCAGATTATATATAATATATATCTCCCATAGTGCGGACAGTGTTGCAGCTAAAGATAATAAATACAGACATTGGCGGTTATAGTTCATAAAGGTCGATGGTGTAGAGGCAATATATTATAGGAGAGGAGAAGGTGAGGTCCATGTATCATAAGAGGTAACATTTGGAGTCATATGTTGTGCAGGGAGCACAGAGAGGTGTAATTTATTCAGGGGCACAAGATCAACAAATATTTTTATTTAGGGACATTATAATTACACTTGTTATTTTTAATTGCACGGTGTCTGGATGTTCTGAACAAGACTGTAAAAAGTCATCATAGCGTCTGGACTAACTTGAGACAAAATGAATGATAATGAGTTCAAAGATGTTAGCTAAAAGGTACTAAAGGCCCCGTCACACTAAGCAACATCGCTAGCAACATCGCTGCTAACGAACAACTTTTGTGACGTTGCTAGCGATGTTGCTGTGTGTGACATCCAGCAACAACCTGGCCCCTGCTGTGAGGTCGTTGGTTGTTGCTGAATGTCCTGGGCCATTTTTTAGTTGTTGCTGTCCTGCTGTGAAGCACAGATCGCTGTGTGTGACAGCGAGACAGCAACAACTAAATGTACAGGCAGCAGGAGCCGGCTTCTGCAGAGGCTGGTAACCAATGTAAACATCGGGTAACCAAGAAGCCCTGTCCTTGGTTACCCGATATTTACCTTTGATACCAGCCTCCCCCGCTCTCACTGCCTGTGCTGCCGGCTCCTGCTCTGTGCACATGTAGCTAGCTGCAGGACACATCGGGTTAATTAACCTGATGTGTGCTGTAAGTAGGAGAGCAGGGAGCCAGCGCTAAGCATTGTGCGCTGCTCCCTGCTCTGTGCACATTTAGCTGCAGCACACATCGGGTAATTAACCCCATGTGTGCTGTAAGTAGGAGAGCAGGGAGCCAGCGCTAAGCATTGTGCGCTGCTCCCTGCTCTGTGCACATTTAGCTGCAGCATACATCGGGTAATTAACCCGATGTGTGCTGTAACTAGGAGAGCAGGGAGCCAGCGCTCAGTGTGCGCTGCTCCCTGCTCTCTGCACGTGTAGCTCCGTGCAGTGGTAACCAAGGTAAATATCGGGTTGGTTACCGATATTTACCTTAGTTACCAAGCGCAGCATCTTCCACGCGGCGCTGGGGGCTGGTCACTGGTTGCTGGTGAGCTCACCAGCAACTCGTGTAGCCACGCTCCAGCGATCCCTGCCAGGTCAGGTTGCTGGTGGGATCGCTGGAGCGTCGCAGTGTGACAGCTCACCAGCAACCTCCTAGCAACTTACCAGCGATCCCTATCGTTGTTGGGATCGCTGGTAAGTTGCTTAGTGTGACGGTACCTTAAGGTGTAAGTGTTTATTTGAGACACTGACTATGTCTTATCAGTACTGTTGTTCCTATATGGTCCGCAGTCTGATGATGGCTATTAACAACAACTGCTAGTATCTTACAATACAATTGTATATGGAGCTGACTCGATTCTCTAATTGATTGCTGTACTAAGCTTCGTAATGTATTCATGCACTGATAGTGGTGCTGGTGCTGTATTCATAAACTGATGATGGTTCTGGTTCTACATTCATGTACTGATGATGGTTCCACTGATGAACTCATCCACTGATGCTTATGAAAATGTATGGATGCACTGATGGCTATTCTGGAAACGTATTTGTGTACTTTTGGTGGTTCTAATGATGTATTCATGTATTGTTATTGGTTCTAATCCTGTACATATGTACTGCTAAACTAAGGGAAAAAAAACAGAGTGAACTTTCATTCCACACATCAGGCCCCTTTCACACGTCAGTGATTCTGGTACGTTTGTGCTTTTTTTTTTAAACGTACCAGAATCACGGACATACGCAGACTCATTATAATGAATGGGTCCGCTCACATGTCAGTGAATTGTCACTGCACGTGTCTCCGTGCAGCGTACCCGCGTGTGCGTGATTGCTGCACAGAGACATGTCCATTTTTTTCTGGCATCACTGATGTTCCACGGACCACGCAGTGGTGTGGTCCGTGAAACACGTGCCAGAAAAAAACGTGCTTTTAAAATAAAAAACAATTTAACTCACCCGGCGTCCAGCGATGTCCTCTGCAGCCCGTCCTCCCTGCTGCTTCTAAGCCGGCTGATTACTGTCGCGCATATTCATTATGAGCGACACAGCCGACCCGGAAGCAGCTCCTGCAGGGGTCACCGCCAGCCGGATGCTGCGTCACGGCAGCGATCAGCACCATGGACAGCGGGAGCGGGCGCAGGTGAGTGAATCTCTAAGTGCAATCACGGGCCACGGAGAACGGAGCCCGGATTGCACTTAGACAACCCACGTGTGCCGTGATTTTCGGCACACGCAGGGACATGTGCGTGTTTTACACGCCAGTGAAAAACGTCTGTGTTTTTCACTGACGTGTGAAACGGGCCTCACACAGTGCACAAAAAAGCAAGGCTGAGCTTCACAGTTTGAATAAGTAATCATTATGAGGACAACCATATTTGCCAAATGGGCAAAAAGAACCTTATTTAAAAAGACTATTCATAATGCTTAACATTTATTAAGTTATATTAGTAAATAAGAAGCTTTCTGTTTATAAAAAAAGAAAAAAACCCTCAAAAGCAATTGTCAATATGGAATTTTTGTAGATGATTAATTACTAGATATCTGCAGCGGGAAATAAGTATTGAACATGTCACCAATATTCCCAGTAAACATATTTTAGGTGCTATTGACATGACTTTCTCATCAGATGTAGTTAACAACCCATAAAAAAATCAAAATACAGATGTCAATAAATTAACTTATGTGTAAGAAAGAGAAATTACACAGGGAAAAAGTATTGCACACATTAAGAAAGATGAAAAAATACATGGAAACTCATGACACCAGCTGAAATCTTTCAGTAGTTAGAAGGCAATCATGCTACTTAGTGAAAAATAATATCAGCTATTTCAACTGATGGCCTATTAAAAGGTGTCACAAAGAACATCTCATGATGGGTAAAATCAGTGAACTGTCTTAAGACCTTTGCAACTTTGTTGTTTTAAAACATACTACGGGCATTAGCTACAGAAGAATTTCTAAATTACTGAAGCCTCCAGTGAGCACTGTTAAGGCCATAATTCGAAAGTGGAAAGAACACGATTTCACCATAAACTGGCCATGACCAGGTGCTCTCTACAAGATTTCAGACAGAGGAGTGGAAAGTATTATCCCAAGAGTTGCCCAAGAGCCAAGAACCACCTCTGGAGAGCTACAGAAAGACCTGGAATCAGCAGGTACAATTGTTTCAAAAGAAATCAATAAGTAATTGACACCACCTCCATGGCTTGTGTGCACGCTCACCACACAAGACTCCATTGCTGAACAAAAAGCACAGTTTAAAGTTTGCTCAGCAACATTTAGACAAGACTGACATGCTGGAAGAATATACTTTGATCAGATGAAACCAAAATGTAACTCTATGGATATACAAAAGAGAAATACGGTGCTCCAAATTGCATGCTGGTACCCGGATAGGATCCCACTCCATTTCAATATATAAGAAGAATCCGGCATTCAAATGGCAGTGAAAATAAAATCTTTAATTTGTGGCTCAAGTGTCAAACGTGATGTTTCGGTCTATTCTGACCTTAAGGCCACGTCTCACTAAGCAACATCACTAGCAACATCGCTGCTGAGGCATGACTTTTGTGACGTAACAGCGATGTTGCTAGTGATGTTGTTGTGTGTGACATCCAGCAACAACCTGGCCCTTGCTGTGAGGTCGCTGGTTGTTGCTGAATGTCCTGGACCATTTGTTAGTTGTTGCTCTCCCGCTGTGAAGCACAGATCGCTGTGTGTGACAGCGACAGAGCAACAACTAAATGTGCAGGCAGCAGGAGCCGGCTTCTGCGGACACTGGTAACCAATGTAAATATCGGGTAACCAAGAAGCCCTTTCCTTGGTTACCCGATATTTACCTTCATTACCAGCGTCCGCCGCTCTCACGCTGTCAGTGCCGGCTGCCTGCACACATAGCCAGACTACACATTGGGTAATTAACCCGATGTGTACTCTGGCTAGGAGTGCAGGGAGCCAGCGCTAAGCGGTGTGCGCTGGTAACCAAGGTAAATATCGGGTTGGTTACCCGATATTTACCTTAATTACCAAGCGCAACATCGCTTCCACGCGTCGCTGCTGGCTGGGGGCTGGTCACTAGTTGCTGGTGAGATCTGCCAGTTTGACAGCTCACCAGCAACCCGTGTAGCGACGCTCCAGCGATCCCTGCCAGGTCAGGTTGCTGGTGGGATCGCTGAAGCATCGCTTAGTGTGACGGTACCTTTAGTTAAAACAACACGTAGGTATTGACCCAGACAGAACGGTGAATATTGTGGGCACTAGACGTGGTAGAGAGCAGGACGCTTGGCATCACACCTCGGCTTACTATGTTTGGAGGCCAAAAGGTACTGTATATCACCCCAAAGCACTATACCAACTGTGAAGTTTAGAGGTAGGAACAGCATGGTGTGGGGCTGTTTTTCAGCATACGGCACTGTCAAACTCCATATAATGGAAGGAAGAATAAATGGACAAACATAATAAGACATTCATGATAAAATCTGCTGGCATCCATCAGGATGAAAATGAAACAAAGTTGGACATTTCAGCAAGAGAATGATCCAAAACACACAGCTAAGGAAACTCTCAGTTGGTTTCAGAGAAAGAAAACCTGCTAGAATGGCCCAAACAATCAACTGACCTGAATCCAATAGAAAATTACGGAAGGAAGTAAAGCTCAGAGATCATAGAAGGAGCCCACAGAACCTTAAGGATTTGAAGAGTGTGTGAAAGAATGGGAAAAAAAAAAAAATCACACCCGAGTAATGCATTTGACTAGTTTCTCTGCTCGTGAAGCTGTTATCACCAGTAAATGCTTTTGTACAAAGTATTACATAAATTTCAGTATGCACGTTCAATACTTTCTTCACTTGTCATTTCTCATTATTAAACATCACTAATTTTCTGAACATCTACGAAGTTGTTAGAGGCAGATGAAGGCTGGATGATTTAGCTTTATCTGAAGGGAAAGATGCGGGATCATCATGCGAGCGCACATTAAAGGCAGGAAAACGACTTCTGACATGCATAGCACACCTCGGCTCACATGTTAACACTCTTAGTAGTTTCTATGATCACAGTCTGGGTTTATTATAGTTAGGAATTTGTATATCTGTCCCTGTATACTTGAGTACATTAGTAGTATTATTGCACATATGGCACTTTATATTGTATGTTCTAGGCTGATTATTTACCTTCAAGGGTATAACATTCACCAATATATTTTAGTAATCTATTTTCACAATTTTAGATTATTGCTGTAGATATACATTGTCTTGTTGTATACTTGGGAATCTGTATATGTATCCACGTAAACCTCAGTACACTAGTACTACTTAATTACAGTATTTTTGCACAGATGGCACTTTATATTTTAGGCTCTAGGGTGACTACTTACTTTATACAGGAAATTTCTATACGCAACTTGCACGTCACCACTTTAGGGGTATATTTTAATACTCATTACACATAGTAGTAACTCAGGGGTTAACACTCATTAACATATTTAATAAACGCCATAAATTTACCTCCATAATGTTTAGGTCACTACTGTATACACACATTGTCTAGCTGCAACCAGCTCTTATTATAGAAGCAGTCCGCTTATCTTTTTAGAAACTTACGTATATACCTTTTGCACTGTATAACATGTTATTTATTAATTATTTAAAAAAAAAAGTGTACAATATCTTAATTTAGTGTTTGAATGTTCTGTAACATTCTTTAGTGTATCCTATCGCATTCTTAATCCTAATGGGAAACACACTTATGCTTGTATATATCCTTATAGTATATGGGTACTCTTATATTGCATGGGTACACTTATATTAGTGATTTTGGCAGGGGGCTGCTATTCTATACAATGTGGTTTGAGGCACATGCGCATTGCGGTGTCCACCTTCTCACAGATGATGGTGCCTAGTACCCATGCGCAGTAGCATGTCCGGCCGACACGTCACTGCAGCAATGGGGGCCGCGCTTGTTTAATGGAGTGGCGGACATGGTGGTGCTGTTGCTCCCTATTAAAAGCTGTACCACGCCACCCTAATTAGAGGCTTTACTCTATTGGTCCCGATCCCCTTTATAAAGGGGCTAACTCAACACATTACGTCAGATCTCTTGAGAAAGGCGGCATACCGAAACGCGCATTTGGGAGCTGGGGCGCCCCCAGGCAATCAGGTAATGTGCATTTTTCAACTTACTTCACTATACAGCTTCAGAAAGCTCTGCTTATTATGTAAGTTGGGCAGTTGACACAATAGGTCTTTATATATGACATTCATAGAAGCATAGAATGGTAGAGTTGAAAGGGACCTCAAGGACCATCGAGTCCAACTCCCTGTGAATGCAGGATTTCCTAAGTCATCCCAGCTATATGTTTATCCAGTTTCCGCTTGAAGATTTCCATTGATGGAGATCTCACCACCTACCGTGGTAGCCTGTTCTACTCCCTGACTGCCCTCACTGTCAGAAAGTTTTTCCTAATGTCTAATCTGAATCTCCATCCTTTTAGTTTCATCCCATTGCTTCTTGTACTTCCTTGTGCTAATGAGAATAGGGTAGTTCCCTCTGCACTGCACTACCTTTCAGATATTTGTAGACCGCTATTAAGTCTCCTCTCAGCCTTCTCTTTTTCAAACTAAACATCTCTAGTTCTTTTAGCCGTTCTTCATATGACATGGTTTGCAGACCTTCTACCATCTTGGTTGCTCTTCTGTGGACTTGCGCTAATATATCAATGTCTTTCTTGAATTGGGGCGCCCAGAACTGTACACAGTATTACAGGTGAGGTCTGACGAGGGCAGAGTATAGGTGAATAATTACCTCTCTTAATCTAGATTCAATGCTTGTTTTGATACATCCCAGAATTTTGTTGGCCTTTTTAGCTGCAGCTCCGCATTGTTGGCTCAAGTTGAATCTGGGATCCACTATTATGCACAAGTCCTTTTCCCCGTTGCTATCACCTAGTTCTATTCCTCCCATACTATATATGCTTTTTACATTTCTTTTACCCAGATGTTGGACTTTGCATTTGTCCCTGTTATAAACCATTCTGTTCTCCTCAGCCCATTGTTCAAGTGTGTCTTGATCCTTTTGAATACGCTCTCATTCCTGTTTAGTGTTGGCTACTCCTCCTATCTTAGTATCATCTGCAAATTTTATGAGTTTCCCAATAATTCCATTATCCAGATCATTTATAAAGATATTAAACAGCACTGGCCCCAGGACAGAGCCTTGCGGCACCTCGCTTTTGACTTTCCTCCAGGTTGATGTGTACCCATTTAGTATGACTCGTTGCGCCCGATCATTAAGCCAGTTCTGAATCCATCTAACTGATTTTTTTGTCAATTCCATACTGGATCATTTTTTCAATGAGCATGTCATGTGATACTTTATCAAATGCCTTACTGAAGTCAAGGTATACTATATCCACAACATTCCCCTGGTCCAACCATTCAGTAACTTTGTTGTAGAAGGAAATCAGGTTGGTATGACAAGAATTATTGATCATAAAGCCATGCTGGCTCTGGGTAATTAATGGCTTCCCACCCAGGTACCTAAGTAAATGTTCTTTGACAATTTGCTCGAAGATTTTTCCTGCAATAGAGGTCAGGCTTTGAAGTCTGTATTTTTTCAGGTGTTCCCCCTCTTGCAACTCCAAATTCAAGGAAAGCATGATCTCTGAGTGTCCAGGCTACCCTTAGTCCTTTAACTTGGTCCCTTAACCATAACATTGCTGGTTATCAGCTACCCAGTTTATTTGGTCATACTACTATTTGATTGATTTATTTGGGATTTGCAGTAATGTACTGTATCTGATGATAAAAATAGATCTACTGAATCAATCACCCTGAACCTGATAATAAGTATTGCTGTAATATTATCCACTACTTTAATTAATACTGGCTGATCCCCTTGTGGTTTATCTCACTGCTAATTTTGGCACACCTTTTTAACTTGTTATAATTGATAATAGTGATTTTTTTTTCCAGTCATTTTCACAAATTTTTGTACGTTCTAAATGATTAGCGCAGATTCTGTTTATATTGGGATGATTAGAACAGATATAAATATGCTATGTAGTGGCTGATCTGTTTTTGAAGCAATTTTTGACCTATGCTAAGGGGACCGACTAGTCAAGGGAACTATCGCCCTTGCAACAACAGAAAGGATGCTGGGCTGTGATGAGCGGTGAAACTTCACCCACAGCCCAGTCACTCATGGAGACTGGGGCCGGCTGCGGTGATGTCAAGTGATCACCGGATCCCCGAATTCACGGTCATTTACACTAGTTATTTGTATCTTAAATTTAACAATTAAAAGTTATGTTTTACATTGGGTTACAAAGGAATTTTGGGACTTTGGCTATTGAATTTAAAATATCACACTAGTCATGTTTCATGGCTCCCTAAGAGAATACTAAACTTAAAAACAAAAAGTAGCACACGTAAACAAGGGATCATTTTTCTCACACTGACTATCAATTTGCAGAATTACAAGTGGTCAATAAATCAAGAAAAAATTCTACAGATACTACAAGGGATTCCTGTTGATCGGTTTCATTTTAGCCAATGAACTTCTGAAACTGAAAAAAGGGGAACCAAACCCAAAATAAACTATCGAGGTAAAATTCATAAGAGACCACCTGAGACAAACCTCTAAAACATAAAGTCTTTATTGATATTAAATATTAAAACAATGAGACACCAAGTGTCTAATAAACATAGAGGACAAAAGACAATGTGCTCGTGAAGGGCCAGATGGAAGGTAGAGAAAGCGTGCAGGAATATACTAATAAATGGATAGTTAGATGAGTTCTAAGCAATCTAAGAGGGACTAAGTAGATCCTCCACTTATCCTTCCTACCTGCGGAGAGTGTTATAATGTACTGAACATCCCCCGCTCCGGGTGGCTATCCCTGGCTGTCCCTGCTCTTCCCAGACTGGAACATAGATTTGTTGGTTCCTGAACTGGACTGAATCCTAACTGTTTTATATGTTTGTTCTGGTTTTTACACAATTCACCTGGTTGGTGGTGGGCATAGGCCAGGGAAGAGCAGGGACAGCCAGGGATAGCCACCTGGAGCGGGGGGTGTTCAGTACATTATAACACTCTCCGCAAGTAGGAAGGATAAGTGGAGGATCTACTTAGTCCCTCTTAGATTGCTTAGAACTCATCTAACTATCCATTTATTAGTATATTCCTGCACGCTTTCTCTACCTTCCATCTGGCCCTTCACGAGCACATTGTCTTTTGTCCTCTATGTTTATTAGACACTTGGTGTCTCATTGTTTTAATATTTAATATCAATAAAGACTTATGTTTTAGAGGACTGAAAAAAGGGGCTTAGCAATCTATGTGTCCTAACGTTTATGGTAAAAAAAAAAAAAAGTGGCTTCAGCTGTAGCTAGTTGTCTTACAGTTAAACACAAGACAGTACAAAGAGGAGGGGTGGATATGACTTATTTGTTGGGACAGAAAGCTTTTTTTATTTTATTTATGCAAGTTTTATTACTTATTTGAAATAAAATAGGATCAAAGAAAAAGTAAGATTTAAGATATTATAAAAATATCTTAAATAAAACCACCTTTTCATTAGGGAAAAATATCCCAATTGTTCCCCAAGAATATCTCTTCCAGCTACAACTTTTATACCAACTTCATACACATGTTTTATACATTTTCTTGGTTATTTTATAAAATAAAAGATAAATCATAGATGAAATATCATCTATTTGCCTAATAGTTCTTTGAGGATTCATACATTCTTGCTTTTACTGGACAATTCATAACAAATAATAGACTAGAGAGAAAATTTATTGATAAAATGACATCAAACTGTCACAGTACATGATCTATCACAAACATTACGGGTCTCCTAGGTTGAATGAACACAGAATACATGATGACTCACTAAAAAGAGCTTTAAAAACACAAATGGCTCAAAAAAGGTTGAATTATTACGCCATCAGTAATAAGGGCAAGGCTTGTTCCTGCTGTAAGTACAAGAGGTCGCCGTTAAACTTGCATCAATTTTATACAAACACAGAATGTTTACGATAAAAAATGAATTAAATCAATCTAGACAATCCTGACTTTATCAAAGTAAAAAACTGGAATAAAAGTGTAAAGCCTTTTTAAAACAAGTCAAAATAAATATTTTACTCAAAGGATATTTGTCACCAGATTTTTGTTAACTAATCTTAGTGCAGCATAATTTAGGGGCTGAGACCCTGGTTTCAGCATTATGTCACATACTAGGATGCTTAGTGTTGTTTTAATAGAATAAAATTTTAAACTTTCAGGGTTTTTTTTCTATTTTTTTCATATTTTTAACAATTACATCTTTTTACTATATTTATTAGTCCAGTTAGGAGACATCAAGGTGCGATCATCTGCTTGCTTTTGATAAGTACAGCAATTCCGTGCGCGTTGGAGCCTCTCCACAGGCATGGTTTCTAAGAACCTCTGTAATGACAAGTACAAAGGTCTTTAGCAGACCCCTGGCTTTCATACGAACCCATCTGTATCCCTCGATCATGTCACGGCATCTCTGAAAGTGCATAGAATGGCGCGCCCCCAAGCTAGCGTGCTGTGAGAATTTGACAGCGGCATTTCACAAGTTAACAATTGTTCACTGTTAGAGCCAGGTCCTGCATGCAACACACCCTGTGAGCTTTTTGTACTTACTAACTTAACTAGTATATATGTTGGGTCCTGCCGCCTCGACGTACATTTCCAAAATCTTCTTCAGTAGACTGTCTGGTCTCGTTTAAACTTCTCTAAATTTATTACAAAAAATGTACTCCATAGTAAGAAAAAAAAAATGTTTAGTTCCAAAGAGAAAATGAAGGTGGATTCTCCTGTAGACGCTCACTTGAAGTTAACGGGGAGGAAACGGGACATTTAGCAGTTAGCACGCAGTTATCACTCCCTCTACATCTTCACTGACAGCCTGCTCTGTACACACGCACTGCAGAAAAGGTTGTTTGAAGTGATGAGTGAGCACGACCATGCTCTGATGCTCGGTAATCGTAACAAGCAGTTGGACGTTTGGAAGGGATCGACTCGAGTACCATGTATAATGGAAGTCAATGGGAAACTCAAGCATTTTGAGGAAGATCTTCTACAAAAATGCTCAAGTTCCTCTTGACTTCCATTAAGGTCATTACTCGAGTCAAGCCCATCTAACCTGTTTGTTTCAAGTACTGAACACTAGATGTTACTAAATGTTCACAGGGAGTGATAACCGCACATTCACTGTAGTGACCAATGACTGTTACATTTCTGCGAACTTCCCAGATGACGGGAAGCAAGAGGCTGCAGGGAGAATGCAACTTTATTTTCTCTTTGTAGCTGTGCTTCCAGTAACACAGCAAAACATGAAATAAATTCTATTTACCTGCAAATTACCACTCTATCTGTAGGTAAATAAAGTTTTTGGAGGTAACGGACTCCCATTAAAACTAAACAAAAAATAACACCAAATTTGACATTAGAATAGAAAAGATATAAAACCATCATACACATACATACGCTAGCTATGTATTTAATTAAGACAATAGAGACAGCATTTGTTTGAAACATCAGCTCACTATGAAGACTTTCCTTCTTTTCAACTTATCTTGCTATTAGAATTAAGGGTTTTATGGCATACAGATGCCAAAGGCAATTGCATTTCTGTGTTACTCAAGAGGAAAATATTCGAGAATAATTTTAACCTGAAATCGCAATCTATTTTTTTTTTACCAAGTTTAACATCAGTTGATGGAAAAAAAAATACTTTAAGTAGTAACCTACAGGGAGGGATGCCTGAAAAATCCAAAAAGTAAAAAGAGGATAGCTTGCTTGGAATACATTCCTCTTTCACAATTGCATTAATTGCAATTAGCTTTCCACTTTTTAATAATTCTTTAATTTTGACACCTACGAACATCCTTTGGCTTTAGTTCAACTCAATTTCATTTCTACCGTCATTATTCAAAATCTTATTTTCCTTGCATTCCCCTGACACAACATTTTTCCAACTTGCTGTTTCAGTTAATGTTCCTTTCAATGAACTCCCACTACACTCTTCTATCTAGTACTAATCTTCAGAAACAAATTAACTTTGCTACTGTTAAAATCTGATGCAAAGTTACCATGGTAAAACAACACACCGATTAAATAATGTGTCTATATGTATCTGTAAGATGAGCTGCACTTAGCATATGTCTAGTTAACAAAAAAACTAAAATTGCTCTATTACTAATTATTGGCAAACAAAATTTAAGGCAGGATAAAAAAAAAAAAAAAATGAAAATATGTATGGAACACCACACACACACACACACACACACACACACACACACACACATATCAGATTTTCACAAAAGTCTTAAAAGTAGAAGCAGAGAACTAACAGATAAAGTAAAAATATCACACTGTGATTTTCTTTTGAAGAAAATGATACAGTATCAAATGTCAGAATGGCACAAGTATATGGACCATTGCTTTCAGAATATGGTGTCACCACCTTGTGCAGCAATAAAAAAAAATGGTTAATTACTTCTCTGTATCAGTTTGGAGGAATTTTAGCCCATTTCTCCCTTCAAAACAGCTGCCACTGTTAGGCTATGTGCGCACGTTGCGTAAATACATGCAGTTACGCTGCGCTTTGTAGCGCAGCGTAACTGCATGCGTCCTGCGTCCCCTGCACAGTCTATGGAGATTGTGCAGGGGCCGTGCACACGTGGCGTTTTAGAGCGCAGCGCTTCGGCTACTGCCGAAGCGCTGCGTAAAAAGAAGTGACATGCCACTTCTTTCCTGCGCTTTGCCGGCAGCTTCTGCTCTGTCTATGGCAGGAGCTGCAGGCAGAGCGCATGGAATCGGCTTCACTACGGACATTTCTGCAGCGATTTAAAGCGCACATGTGCTCTTCAGATCCCTGCAGAAATTTCTGCAGTGAACTGTACGCAACGTGCGCACATAGCCTTATATTGGTGGATTTTCTCCCACAAATTGCTTGGTCCATCCAAAATATTTCTATAGAACTAAAATCAGGAGTCTGAGAGCCATTCGAAAAGTTTAACTTTATTCTTCAGTAACTATTTTGTAGAATGACTTGTGTGATCATTGTCTTGCTAAATGATATATGTTCTTTAGATTCAGATCATTAATGTCTTGACATTTTGCTTTAGAATTTACTAATAAAATTCAGAATTTATTGTTGCCTAAATAATATCAAGTCGTCCTGGTGCAGATGCAACAAAACAGACCTAAAGCATGATTCTACCACCATTATGTTTCATAGATAGTATTAGATGTTTAGGCTGTAATGCAGGGGTTTTGTTTCGCCAAATATAGTGCTTGTCTTTTCAATCAAAATGTTCCAGTTTTGTTTCATCCATTCATAAAACAATTTTCCAATAGCGTTTTGCATTGATCAGGTGATTTCAGCAATTTGTGGAAGGGCAGCAATGTTTTTTTGGAGAGCAGTGGTTTTCTCCTTGCAATCTTGCCATACACATCATTGTTGCTCAGAGTCTTCTTGATGAAGAACTTATAAATAAAGATGAGCAAACCCAAACAGTATAGTTGTTGTTCGTAACGAACATAGACTTTATAAAAAAAAATCAAATTTCGAGTTCTAAGGTTCAGGTGCTTTACGTAAGCTAACCACTCGAGAAAGCACTGGTGTGCTCGGGTAAACTCGGTGCTTGGCTCAGTGCGAGCCGCTTGCAGTGTTTGAATGGCTCGCATTGGGGGTAAAAACAACAATATTGTATTTCGAGTGTGCAAAAGTAAGAATAAAAATAAAAAAAAAAGCCCTCCCTCGGAAGTGATCTGTTTATGGCTGACTGTATGTGGGAAAAGAGCCGAACTGTCCAATCAGTGGCTTACAGTGGGGTTCAGGTTAAGTTGGGGGCCAGAACAGAACTTTATCCAGAACTTTATCCAGCTTAACCAAGCAAACCCAAACTTCCACAAGTCTGCTTATTTCTACTTATAAACATTAACATTAACAAATATAAAAGGGGTCTTTAGTTGGGCTGAGAAGACCCAGACTGTTATCGTCCAGATCCGCGCAGTTTCAAAGATGCCCGGGTGCCAGACCCGGGCCTGGGATTCTGGGTGTATGATCCAGATTCAACACTGGGGAAATTAAAGGTAAAATAAATAAAAAAAGAATTAAGCGAGCGTTTCATACTTACGGAGAATCGGTGTTATTGCGGCAAACTGCTTCCAGGTCGCACACTCATTTCCTGTATTGCGCATTAGGCTCATTGCATACACACAGCTTTCCTTGCTTTCCCCATCCACCGGCCGTCCTGTCGTCTATGATTGGTTGCAGTCAGATGCACCCCCAGCCTGTGACAGTGTCTTCCTGCAGTCATTGCACATTCCGGCTCAGTCATTGTCTGCACTCACAGCTGGCAGTCGTGCTCTATGTCCGCTCACTGTAAGATGTAGCAGAGCTAGAAGCGGAGTGGGACCTCATGTGGATTATGCCAGACCTGGAGGGGTGTTTGAGGTAAATAAAGTGGTGAAAGAGGGTGTGTTTTTGCATTTTACTCCAAATAAAAGATTTTTTTTTCTGTGTTTGCACTTATTTACTTTCATTTACAGGTCTGTGATGCAGGTATCTTATAGATGTCTGTGCCATCACTAACCTACGGTTTAGTAGCAGCTGTGCGCTGTTATTAACCCCTTCTATTACCCCGATTGCCACCACACCAGGGCATTCGGGAAGACCCAGTAAAGCACCGGGATTGTCATATCTAATGTATGCGGCAATACTGGACGGCTTTGGGCTGAGAATACCAGCCGCCAGCTGGATTTATCTTGGCTGGGTATCAAAAATGGGGAGACCGCAGGTCGTTTGTTTTTTTTTTTTATTTATTTAAATAATAAAAGAAAAAAAAAGCTGCATGCGGTTTCTCTTAGGCTGGAGTCACACTTGCGAGGGATTTGCGTCAGTCTCGCCTCGCATCACCCGGCACAGCCGTACCCCTCTCCTAACAGGAGCGAGTTGGCCGTTGTGTTTCTATGTACAGTACAGGCCAAAAGTTTGGACACACCTTCTCATCTCTAGAACAACTATTAAGAGGAGACTTGTGCAGCAGGCCTTCATGGTAAAATAGCTGCTAGGAAACCACTGCTACGAACAGGCAACAAGCAGAAGATAAGAGACTTGTTTGGGCTAAAGAACACAAGGAATAGACATTAGACCAGTGGAAATCTGTGCTTTGATCTGAGGAGTCCAAATTTGAGATCTTTGGATCCAACCACCGTGTCTTTGTAGAAACGGTGAACGGATGGACTCTACATGCCTGGTTCCCACCGTGAAGCATGGAGGAGGAGGTGTGATTGTGTAGTGGTGCTTTGCTGGTGACACTGTTGGGGATTTATTCAAAATTGAAGGCATATTGAACCAGCATGCCTACCACAGCATCTTGCAGTGGCATGCTATTCCACCCGGTTTGCTTTTAGTTGGACCATCATTTATCTTTCAACAGGACAATGACCCCAAACACACCTATAGGTTGTGTAAGGGCTATTTGACTAAGAAGGAGAGTGATGGAGTGCTACGCCAGATGACCTGGCCTCCATAGTCACCAGAGCTGAACCCAATCGAGATGGTTTGGGGTGAGCTGGAATGCAGAGTGAAGGCAAAAGGCCAACAAGTGCAAAGCATCTCTGGGAACTCCTTTAAGACTGTTGGAAGACCATTTCCGGTGGCTACCTCTTGAAGCTCATCAAGAGAATTCCAAGAGTGTGCAAAGCAGTAGTCAAAGCAAAAGGTGGCTACTTTGAAGAACCTAGAATATAAGACATATTTACAGATGTTTCACACTAAGTATTTCATTCCACATGTTTTCATTCATACATGTTTCTATGTACATGTTTGGCGAGCGGCAGGCTGTCTCAGGTGATGTGATGAGAGTCCCTCGCACGTGTGACTCTGGGTCAATTGTTTTTTTTTTTTTATACCGCCATAATGACTGGCGGACACTTGCACTGCTTTCCCCGCCCACCGGCCGTCCTAGCGCCTTTGACTGGTTGCAATCAGCTGACACGCTGCCACTCAGGGTGGGGGCGCATCTAACTGCAACCAATTACACGCGTCGGTGGGTGGGTAAAGCAGTGTATATTCAATTGTCGGCTACAGAAGGGAAAGCATAACCCAGAAGGAGTGTGCCGCCATAACACAGCCTCAGTGAGTACAACACGAGCGCTCTTCCTCCCCCCATCCCTTCCACCATTTTTAGTCTCTGGATTCTGGTCACCATTGACTTATATGGGTACCGAATTAAAGAGCAGATCCGTTTTTTTTTATTTAGCAGGATTTTTTGCGAGTTCGACCAGCTCTAGTCTTTAGTTTATTAGAGGTTACCTTGGGTTCCTTTGTTACCCTGTTGACTATGTTATGCCTTGCTTCTGGAAAGAATAAGAACATTTTTGAATTTCCCACATTTATACCACAATCTGTTTGACTATGGATTTGTGGAGTCCAGATTATTTAGAGTTTATTTTGTAATCTTTTCCAGCCAATAGTCATCAACTCTTCTACTAGGGTCATTAGAAATTTCCTTTGTGCCATGATACATTTTCACAAACTTGTTATGAATATCAGAGTGATAGATTCTTGTTACTTAAATAAAACAAGTTGCCCACTCACAACAGACTGTTGTCCAATTGACTGACTATAACAGACTCGAATTTCATGTTGAACCTAACTGCTAATGCTAAAGTCATTTCTTTGATCAATGGCTGTGTTTGTTGTCAGGCAACTAAAATTTATATTCAGCTATTTAATTGGTCTGACTGGCTTAGTTTCTTTTTTGTCCTGACATTACTTAAAGGGAACCTCACAGATGATACATGTTGCCCGATCAACGACCCACCTTTCTGACTAGTCTGCCATGCGTATCAGTCCATGGAAACTTTTAAAGCAGGTTATTCTTTGAAACGCCGCAGTAAAATGAATTAGATGATGATTTAAAATTATGCAGCCAGTGTCTGATATGTTACCCGTGGATCAGGCAGTATATATAAGCTGTCAGATTCCTTTTAAAGGTTACACAGATCTTTGCGACAATATATTATTTTATCATGGTGTGTTTAGGGTAGTCATATTAGATTTGCTTTTGGTTTGTATAGCTACTATACTACAATGCAATGACGGAAATTCAAAGGAGATAAAACTCAGAGAGACAAAAATAGTCAATCCATTAAAAAAAACATAATTGGAGAGCAGGGGGTCTCACTTATTAAAGTGCACACACAGTGGTAATGGTAAAGTCACATATAAATTAACCCCTTCACGACCATGGTGCCCTGGGCCTTAACGACCAAGGACGGATCTTTCCGTCATGACGTAATCGCGGCACTGGAGTCCCCGGTAACTGCGATCGGTTAACACAAACCGCAGATTCGGGGAGGAGGGGACCTGTACCTGACCTCAGGAGGGGTGGTGCCTCCTCCCCGGACCTACGGAGGCTGTGATTGGCTGACCAACGCCGCTCAACCAATCACAGCCACTGTAATGATCCAGCAATTTAAAGTGACTGAAACATTGAAATCCAGCCCTGACCAGTGCAGCTATAGCACTGGCCATTGGCTGGAGTCGGTGACCGCCCCCATCAGCTTCACTTGTCGGTCCCTGCAGCACGCCAGCACAGTGAGTGTATACAGTACAAGCTCCGGTTCCATGCTGTTATGTGACCGGAGCATGGGACCCGGAAGTTGCCGCGCTGCCATTGCACTGTATGAAACCGGCGAAAAGCCTCCCGATCTGCCGCCCTACATCTGCCACAGTGCCATCGCTCTCCCCGATCTGCTGCCCGGCCCCTCACCTCCATGATGTGCTGCCAGCCCCCTCCACTCGTGATCGGCTGCCCGCCCCCTCTCCTCCCTTATGTGCTGTTTGGCCCCACCCACTCTCCGCAGTTATGTGCTGCCAGGCCCCGCCCCCTCTCCTCCGTTATGTGCTGCCCGCCCCCTCTCCTCCGTTATGTGCTGCACACCCCCTCTCCTCCGTTATGTGCTGCGCACCCCCTCTCCTGCGTTATGTGCTACCCGCCTCCTCTCTTCCATTATGTGCTGCCCGCCCCCTCCCCTCCATTATGTGCTGCTCACCCCCTCCCCTCCGTGATGTGCTGCCCGCTACCCCCCACCTCTCATCCCCGTGATGTGCGCTTCCTCCCCTCTCCTCCGTTATGTGCTGCTCGCCCCTTCCGTGATGTGCTGCTCACACCCTCTCCTCCGTGATGTGCTGCCCGCTCCCCCCCACCTCTCACCCCCGTGAACGGCTACCCGCCCCCTCCCCTGTCACCCCAGTGATGTGCGCTCTCTCCCCTGTCACCCCCGTGATGTGCGCTCCCTCCCCTGTCACCCCCGTGATGTGCGCTCCCTCCCCTGTCACCCCCGTGATGTGCGCTTCCTCCCCTGTCACCCCCGTGATGTGCGCTTCCTCCCCTGTAACCCCCGTGATGTGCGCTCCCTCCCCTGTAACTCCCGTGATCTGCGCTCTCTCCCCTGTCACCCCCGTGATCGGCGCTCCCTCACCTGTAACCCCCGTGATCTGTGCTCCCTCACCTGTAACCCCCGTGATCTGTGCTCCCTCACCTGTAACCCCCGTGATGTGTGCTCCCTCCCCTGTCACCCCCATGATGTGTGCTCCCTCCCCTGTCACCCCAGTGATCTGTGCTCCTTCACCTGTCACCCCCGTGATCTGTGCTCCCTCCACCTCTCACCCCCGTGATCTGCTGTCCGCTCTCACTCACCTATCACCCCCGTGATCTGAGCTCTGCTCACCTGTCTCCTCCGTGATCTGCGCTGCGCTCCCACTCCCACCTCTCACCCTTCCCGATCTGCTGCCTCCTTCATCTCCTGTGATCCTGCTGCCTAGATTCATCCTGTAGGGTAACTATCCCCAATGTCACCTCCCACTCCCCTTCCCTCCCATCCCCCCATCACCCCTTCCCCCCATCCTCTGCCGCTCCTGCATCCACTGCGCCCTCTCCCATCCGCCCCCACCCTATCCCAGCCGCCATCTCACATTCACAGATGCTCCCTTTATATGCCGCTGCCCCCCCATCTGCCCCCCCCATCTGCCACTGTTCTGATCCATCCTGTAAGTATTGTTTGTGGCTCTTTTCTAACTATCCCCAATTGCATCTCCCACTCCCTATCCCCCACCCGCTTGCCGCCAAGTGCTGATCAGCTACGTGATTGACTGATCAGGTACGTAATTGTTGCTCTAGTTTTTGCTTTTTTTTGTGCACCCCAAATAAAAAAAAACCAAAACAAAACATGAACAATTAGGTACCTGATCAGCAATCGTCCTGCAGTCGTACTCAACTTTGGACAGGAATTCTGAGTATCCATTCCATCCATTTGCAATGCTGAGGAATCAATAGATTCTACTACTTAAAGGGAATCTGTCAGCAGGTTTTCGCTACCTCATCTAAGAGCAGCATGATGCAGGCAAAGAGATTCTGAATCCAATGATGTATCACTTACATTTCTAGCTGCAGCTGTTTGACACAATCAGAATTTTTAGATTTAGTCATGCAGCAGAGCTGACTGAGCTTCCCCGCCCTCACCAGGCTCTCAATAGAGATTGTACATTAACAGTGGTTTGTAAGGTAAGTGAGCAGGTCGGACAGGCTGTAGTCCAAGCAATGATAAGGGTCCTGCTGCTTAAACAAACATAGCAAATAAACAACATATCAGACTATGAAAAGACAGTGCTGAATTTTCTGTGTTAACCCTTGCAGAATGCTGGCTTCAGCTTACATAGCAAAACCCTGCTGACAGATTTCCTTTAATATTATGTATACTGTAGTTATTTTGTTGCCAGATGTGTCTGATCTTGGACGTTTATTGTTTCATACATTTTAATCGTATCAATATTTTCATAAAATTTTTACCTCTGCACATTCTTCGTAGAGGAGTTTCTGGAGTTATTGTAAGCTCAAGCCAAAATTGGATTTTAGGATACACTGAGAATGAAAGCTTAGGATCAATATTGACCTCAATACAGATGTACATCACCACTGGCTTTAAGTGCCATACAATTAAGCTTCTATAATGCTAATACACTAAACAAACACTTAAATAATATGAGCATTAATATTGGATGTGACATATACTTTACAACATTCACTGTGATGAGTTGATTTTTTTTAAGCCCAAATAATTTATTTATAGTCTTAAATGTCTAATGTAAAAAAAAACGCTATTAACCTGCAGATCTGGAATTAACCTGCAGGTTAATAGTGTTTAGAACCTGTTTGGTGCCGGCACACCGAACCCTGCTGCTGGGAGGAAATTAACTTTGTTCCTCCTGGCAACAATTGGGTTTCAGTCATTGGGGTGGCGCAGATTCAGTCACTGCTCAGTTTATCAAGAACGACGGTTGTAACTGCACCTCTGGCACTGACTGACAGCGGGTTATAATGCTGAGCTGCTGTCAGTCAGTGCAAGGGGCATGCTTACAGACGCCACTCTCGATACACAGAACGATACCTGATCCTACTCTGGCCTCACCCCAAAGGCTGAAATCCAAAATACTGCTGGGAGGATTAAAGTTCTTTTACCCCTGGCAGCGGGATTCAAATTGCAGGCACTGGGAAGGTTGAAAACATTATTAACCTGCAGATTAACCGCATAACTGCAGGTTAATACTGTTTTTTCACATAACAAGTTCCCTTTAAAGATAACCTGTCAGCCCGGTTTTGTAATGTACAGTAAAGAAATGGCTCTAATATTGATTAAATTAATATCTTTGGTGTGTGAATGGCTTGCCACCTTTGTTTGAAATCTTAGCAGTGACCTGTCATTCACAGATCGGAGGCAGACGGAAGGGCCGGGGAATCACAGACAGGGAGGAGAAGACCCAGTGTACCGTCCAGCCCCGGTGCAGCAAGTGAATTAGCAGCAAACTACAAATAATGATTAAAGAAGAACAACAAAATTGATTTCTTCACCTAAAGTATCAGCACCATTACAGCCATGTCTTTACTTTATAGTACAAAATCGTGCTGACAAGATCTCTTTACCCTTTCATTATTACCTCAATCAATTAAAAAATACATATGAAAAAGCTTTCACTTCAAAACAACTATTTTCTACTATTCTATTTTTATGTAACGTTATGGGTCTCTATAGCAAAAACAAAATAAACTTCTCCTTAGAATTTTGATCCCGTATTTGTATTGCGACTACAGTTTTTATTTCTATTATGACACAACAAAGAGACATAGGACCAAATAAATGCTGTATATCGGGGTGAGACATACCACTGGTGCAGGCTCAGGAAAGCCCAGAGAATAAGGGGCTCATTTCCAGCTTCTGTCAGGGACACAAAGGGACGTATGTACTGGTCTTTCACAGGGGAACTCTTCAGACTGTGTCCGCACTGCTATATACACAATACAGCGGATATTTTCCAGGATATTTTCAGCTTATAGCTATTTTATGTTTCACTAAAGCAAGCAGTGCTTACCTTTCACATATTGCTGCACATGAAAACCTTCAAATAAATTGCAGGATTTTTTTTGTGTGGAAATTCTGAACACTAGTTTTGAACTAATACTTCTGACAAGATCTCCAAAATATTTTGTAAAAATGTACGAAAGCAGTAATCATCTACTTTAGGAGGAGTAGGAAACTGATATTTTAAGGGATTGGTGAATTCGTTTTTACACTTGCCTCGCTGAATTTTACACAGTGTAAACATTCCTTTTCATGTTTGGACTGGTAGATTAACTATAATGATAGCTTCACATTTTTTCAGAGACAAAAACGCAAAAGGTTTGAACAATATTAGCATTGTGCAGCGCTAGTGTAACTGGCTGTTCAATTATGGAATCTGATGAGACCATGTCCCTATAAACATTATGGACTTTTTGGTGTTGGAAATTGTTTTTAATGGGCTTTTGAGATGGTACTACTAGATTTTCTAATGATAGGTCAAGTTGATATCTTACTTTTGAGATTTATCAGAAGATCCTTAAAGTGAACCTGTCAGGTGCAATATGCATCCAGAACCACAAGCAGTTCTGGGTGCATAATAGTGATTCCTGCCTAACCGTCCAGGTGTCCTGGACCAGAACTCCCAGGGACTCCGGATCATGCGTAGTGCGCATCTATCCTCCGCCGTCCTCCATGGAGAATGAGATATGTGCGGCGTAGCTGCACATTCATTAGCATGTTAGTACGCCAACAGGGCTGTGTTAACATGCTATGTGGGCCGACCAGCCAAGGGAACTAATGTCCATGGGACTAGTCATTGGCCTCATTAGCATATAAGAAATTATCTTCAGAAATACTTTTTCTAAAGATTCCTTTATCTATGCTAGTGTATACAGAGACAGTTAGGCAGGGATTAGCAATATACACCCAGAGCTGCTCGTGGTCCTGAGTTCACTTTAAAGGGAATCTGTCAGTAGGATCAAACCTCCTAAGTCGTCACTATAGGCAAGTAGGTCATAGAAATCTGTATAAAATGACACCTTGATATCTGCAATCTGATGTCATAATCCACAGAAATCCATGTTTTTCTTATATGCAAATGATCTGTTAACCCATTCACCCCCGGGCGATTTTTAATTTTTGTTTTTTCCTCCCCTTCATCCCAGAGTCCCGTAACTTTTTTTATTTTTCCGTCAATATTTCCAAATGAGGGTTTGGTTTTTGAAGGACAAGTTGTACTTTTGAAAGAAACCATTAGTTTTACCATATAGTGTACTGGAAAACAGGGAAAAAAATCCAAATGTGGAGAAATAGCAAAACAAAGTGCAATTGCACAATTATTTTGGGGGTTTTATATTTACCATGTTCACTATATGGAAAAACTTTTGAATCAGTATGATGTCTCACATTGGTACGAGTTCGCAGATACAAAACGTGTATAGGTTTACTTTTATCTGAGGGGTTAAAAAAAATTCAGTAGTGTGTCCAAAAAAAAAAAGAGTAGTGCTTTTGTTTAAAAGAACAGAGAGTCCTCAGTGGTTGATACCTTTTAATGGCTAACTGAAAAGATGGTAATAATTGCAAGCTTTCGAGACTACTCAGGTCTCTTCATCAGGCATGGTATAACACAAAATCTGAAGAGTCACGTATTTATACACAACAGGACTTAGAATAGTGCAGTAAAAAAAAAAAAAAAAAAAAAGAACAAGTTATATGAAACAGAACTATCTCTATGGCAGGGGGACAAGCTGTTCTAGCCATAAATACTGATGCAGTTCAGTGTGAAAGTTTTATTGTCCTTTGATAAGGGTCTGGTCCAGGCTGTGACACGCTCGGATGGTCAGAGGAGCACATCTTTTAACTGATGTAAAAAGACATGAATCCATGAGACACATTCATTCCTTCTCTGAATGTGTCAAAGGTCATCATAAGTTTGTACTCCCATAGTCTCCTGTCTCTCTGGGACTTGAAGTTTCCTTTCAATACCAGCAATTTCATGTCCATGATGCTGTGGTCTGGGTTACAAAAATGTTTGGCCACAGGTAGATCCATCCTTTTTTCTTTTTTTCTTTTTTCTGTTTCATATAACTTGTTCTTTTTTTTTTTTTTTTTTTTTACTGCACTATTCTAAGTCCTGTTGTGTATAAATACGTGACTCTTCAGATTTTGTGTTATACCATGCCTGATGAAGAGACCTGAGTAGTCTCGAAAGCTTGCAATTATTACCATCTTTTCAGTTAGCCATTAAAAGGTATCAACCACTGAGGACTCTCTGTTCTTTTAAACAATTTTTTTTTTATCTCTACTGGCTAACACGGTACAAAGATATATTTTACTTGTATCATAGTGCTTTTGTTGTCATTTTCAGACTCATTTTTTGGGATCTGGGGCTCAGTGACCGCTTATTTTTTGCGTCTTGAGCTGACGTTTTTAATTATACTATTTTTGCATAGATGTGATGTTTGGATCGCTTCTTATTGCATTTTAAAGAAATGTTGCGTTAACAAAATAAACCTGTAATTTTGGAGTTTGGAGTTCTTTTCTCGCCACGCCGTGTACCGATCGATCAGATTTATTGACTTTTCTATTTTGATAGATCGGGTATTTCTGAAAGTATGAATACCAAAAATGTGTATTTTTTTAAAAAATTTTAACTTTTATTTTCAATGGGGCAAAAGGGGATGACTGGAAAAAAAATGCAATTGCATGATTGCTTTTGGGATATTTTATTCACTGTATTCACTATATGGTAAAACTGACATGTCAGTGTGATGCCTCCGGTCGGTACAAGTTTGTAGATACCAAACATGTATACTTATACTTTTACCTAAGGGGCTAAAAAATTCAGAAGTTGGTCCAATAAAAGAGTAGCGCTTTTGTCGCCATTTTCTGACACCCGCAGTGTTCTCACTTTTCGGGATCTGGGGCTCAGTGATGGCTTATTTTTTGTGCCTTGAGCTTTCAATTATAACATTTTTGTGCAGATGCGAAATTTTGATCACCTGATTTTTCTTTTTAAAATTAATTTGCGCAACCAAAAAAACATAATTTTGGCGTTTGGAATTTACCGATTTATTTTATATTTTGATAGATCGGGCATTTCTGAACACGGGAATACCAAATATATGTTTTTTTTATTTTTTCATTTATTTTTTTTAATGGGGTGAATGGGGGGGTGATTTGAACTTTTAGGCTTTTTTATTTTTTTTTTTAATTTTACTAGTCCCCCAGGGAACTTTATCACTGCACAGTGCTATAACCTGTACATTTCAGCTGATCAGAGCAGCATCTCCCTGATCAGCAGAAATGCTCATCTCTTGAGTGAGTGGCTGCGCTCTCTTGGCCCACACAAAAAGCGAGTCATGGCAGCATTACTGGTCATCAGCTGACCCCACACTACCATGAGAACACACTGGCATCCTGTGATCATTCTTAACAGCAGAAGTGATCAGAAAGTGCAGACTTCAAGTCCCCTAGGGGGACTAAAAATGTCAATAAGAAAAATTAAAACATTTTTAAAAATATGAAGAAAAAAAAAAAAAAACTAAAAAGCTCAAATCTCCCCCATTTTTTCCCCACTGAAAATAAAACAACAAAAGAAAACAAAATACACACACGTGGTATTGCCACATTCAGAAATGTGCAATCTATCAATATCTAAAACGAATTAATCTGATCGGTAAAGGGCATAGCAAGAAAAAAATCAAAACGCCAGATACATACAGTGCCAACAAGTAGTATTCAACCCCCTGCAGATTTAGCAGGTTTACACATTCGGAATTAACTTGGCATTGTGACATTTGGACTGTAGATCAGCCTGGAAGTGTGAAATGCACTGCAGCAAAAAAGAATGTTATTTCTTTTTTTCTTTTTTAAATTGTGAAAAGTTTATTCAGAGGGTCATTTATTATTCAACCCCTCAAGCCACAAGAATTCTGTTTGGTTCCCCTAAAGTATTAAGAAGTATTTCAGGCACAAAGAACAATGAGCTTTACATGTTTGGATTAATTATCTCTTTTTCCAGCCTTTTCTGACTAATTAAGACCCTCCCCAAACTTGTGAACAGCACTCATACTTGGTCAACATGGGAAAGACAAAGGAGCATTCCAAGGCCATTAGAGACAAAATCGTGGAGGGTCACAAGGCTGGCAAGGGGTACAAAACCCTTTCCAAGGAGTTGGGCCTACCTGTCTCCACTGTTGGGAGCATCATCCGGAAGTGGAAGGCTTATGGAATTACTGTTAGCCTTCCACGGCCTGGACAGCCTTTGAAAGTTTCCACCCGTGCCGAGGCCAGGCTTGTCCGAAGAGTCAAGGCTAACCCAAGGACAACAAGGAAGGAGCTCCGGGAAGATCTCATGACAGTGGGGACATTGGTTTCAGTCAATACCATAAGTAACGTACTCCACCGCAATGGTCTCCATTCCAGACGAGCCCGTAAGGTACCTTTACTTTCAAAGCGTCATGTCAAGGCTTGTCTACAGTTTGCTCATGATCACTTGGAGGACTCTGAGACAGACTGGTTCAAGGTTCTCTGGTCTGATGAGACCAAGATCGAGATCTTTGGTGCCAATCACACACGTGACGTTTGGAGACTGGATGGCACTGCATACGACCCCAAGAATACCATCCCTACAGTCAAGCATGGTGGTGGCAGCATCATGCTGTGGGGCTGTTTCTCAGCCAAGGGGCCTGGCCATCTGGTCCGCATCCATGGGAAGAAGGATAGCACGGCCTACCTGGAGATTTTGGCCAAGAACCTCCGCTCCTCCATCAAGGATCTTAAGATGGGTCGTCATTTCATCTTCCAACAAGACAACGACCCAAAGCACACAGCCAAGAAAACCAAGGCCTGGTTCATGAGGGAAAAAATCAAGGTCTTGCAGTGGCCTAGTCAGTCTCCTGTCCTTAACCCAATTGAAAACTTGTGGAAGGAGCTCAAGATTAAAGTCTACATGAGACACCCAAAGAACCTAGATAACTTGGAGAAGATCTGCATGGAGGAGTGGGCCAAGATAACTCCAGAGACCTGTGCCGGCCTGATCAGGTCTTATAAAAGACGATTATTAGCTGTAATTGCAAACAAGGGTTATTCCACAAAATATTAAACCTAGGGGTTGAATAATAATTGACCCACACTTTTATGTTGAAAATTTATTAAAAGTTAACTGAGCAACATAACTTGTTGGTTTGTAAGATTTATGCATCTGGTAATAAATCCTGCTCTTGTTTGAAGTTTGCAGGCTCTAACTTATTTGCATCTTATCAAACCTGCTAAATCTGCAGGGGGTTGAAGACTACTTGTAGGCACTGTACATTTTTGGCTGCCACAACTTTGCATTAAAATACAATTACAGTCGACCAAAGATGACAGCAACACAAAAAATATGCAGTCACTGAGCCCCAGATCCCGAAAAATTAAAACGCTATGGGTACCAGACATTGGCGTCAAAATTGGCTTTTTTTTCCCCACACTTCAATAAAGGTAAAACTACCATATTTTTTGTTTTAAAAGACACATCAGATTATAAGACACAACCAAAATTTAAAGAAAGAAGAAAGGAAACATACAAATTGGGGGTGAAATTAAGGTCTGTCTTATAATCCAGTTGTATCCTACTGGGGGGGCAGCAGCAGTGGTGGAGCGGAATCACAGGAGGCAGGGGTGGTGGTGGAGTATGGCAGTGTCCTGGCTACGCTTGCTGTAGGTGAGGTAAGGCAAGTGCCATCCAGAAAATGTTGTGCGAGTGTCAAAGAAATGGCATCTGGAGTCAGCACGTATGCAGACTTCACTCTCGGCTCAATGAGGAGCCGAGATCTCATCTGCGCATGTGCCACCTCAGCCCAATTATCTACCAGCAGTGGACTTAAGGAAAAAGGAGCCCAGAGGTAGCACGTGCGCAGATAAGATCTCGACTCCTCATTTAGCCGAGAGCTTAAATCAGCGCATGCGCCAACTCTGGGCACCATTTGTTTGAAGCTCTCACTGCCAACCTTTTCTGGATGGCTCCTGCTTCATAACAACCGCCACACTGCCCGCAGCAAAGCCCTACTCTATCCCTGTCTCCTGTGACCAGGCTCCACCATCACCCGGTGAGCTACAACCAGATTATAACACACCCCTCATTTTCCTCCCAAATGTTTCTTAGGAAAAGTGCATCTTATAACCTGAAAAATACGGTATACATGTTTGGTACCTATGGACTCGTACTGACCTGAGGAATCATATTTCCAGGTCAGTTTTAACATATAGTAAACACGGTAAACAAAAAACAATTGGTCAACTGCACTTTTTTTGAAATTTCACCGTAGTTGGAATTTTTTTCTCATTTTCTTGTCCAGTATGTGGCAGAATGAATTATGTCATTCACAAGTACAACTCATCAAGGAAAAAGTAAGTCCACATATGGATATATTGACGTAAAAATAAAAAATGTATGGCTCTTGGAAGAAGTTGAAGAAAAAGAGAAAAACAAAAAAAAAATTGTTGGGGGGAGAAAAAGTAAAAAAAAAAAAAAAAAAAAATTCTCTATTTAAAATTACCTTTGTAAATCACTTGAGACACAATCTATATGGCTACCATCAACTTTATTGTGTGGTACAGTAAGACAAACCATTTGAGGGAAGATGAATCCAAATTTATAGAATTGAGAACTTTTCAAGTCTTTCTTTAAATTGTTTTTCATTATTAAAAAAAAAATAAATAAACTAATCACCCAAAATTTACTATTATTCTTAGAAAGGACAATGTGCAACACAAGAAAAATCACAGCAAGAGGTAAAAATTATTCCACAGTTTAGTGTCACACAAATACAAAACATGGCAGATATCAGCATCTACAAGGACAAAAGTTGCATCATCATGGGTTCAAAACCAGGATAGTGGCAAAAAGCACAAGGGAAAGAGCATATATCTCTTGCTACAATTAAGAATCTCTGAAGGGAATGGGTTATGAGAAAATTATTGTTTAAATTTACTTTTAAAGTGAAACCTATTTTTAAGAATTTTTGGTGACATTTATATAAAAAAAACAAGTGTACTACAAAGGAGGAGAAAAGGTGAAAGTGCTTCATAGTCATGCATGCAGGTAATAGGTTGTTGTGTTGCCCATGCTGCAAAATGTCAACTTTCACCTTGTACTGTTGTGTTAAAGGGACTCTGTCAACACAGAATGACTGTTCAAACCAAGGACAGGCGCTCGGTGCATCATGGCCAGGTCAAATATTTACATACTCCTTACCACCTCCTTGTTTTTCTACTATTTCTGTCTTTCTTTGGTTCTATGAAGCCAGGGCTGTCAATCACTTTTATCACCTTGGTAATGGTATTACTGTTGTAAAACGTCTTAACCCTTACCACTCCCTTGATAAGTAGAAGCAGCATGGCATACTGAACCCTACCTTCTACGACTCCACATTACGTATATTAAAAAAAATAATTGTGAATCTCCCTCTGACTACTAAGTCCCATAGTAGGCGAATACTTCTGATTCAGATCGATTATCAGCAGTTAACTCATGATTACAAGTTGGATAACAGGAGAAGAACACCACAGGTTTAAACCATTGCTATTAAAGTTGATCTGTCAGCTGATCCTACTTCCCAAAACTGAGTACATGTGTGTAAATATCAGAACCATAAAAAAATCCAGGCTGTGTGTGATTGTGCTTCCATAGGAGGCCAGAGCAGGGTGATCCTTTTTAAAAATTATTTATTGATGTTCACATAATCCACATACAACGCGTTTCGGCTAGCAAGCCTTCTTAAGGTATAATATAAGCAAATAATTTTTAAAAAGGATCACCCCGCTCTGGCCTCCTATGGAAGCACAATCACACACAGCCTGGAATTTTTTTATGGTTCTGATTTGTGGTGCCTATGTGAATCCAAGAGATCATTCTCTCATAGTGTCCAGGGATTGCTGCAAGCCAAGAGGGGCCAGTTGCCGTGGCTCAATACAGCTACATTCAAGGCGAATTATACCTTCAAAAAGGTGAGCATTGAATTAATTTATATCCAAGTCTTTTCACCATTTACTGCACTTAGGTTAGCGCCGCACTTGTCTTCCCTTTTGTACCCATCCAGGTAAACTATTCAATTTATCATGTGTGTAGTGTAAATATGAAAATACAAGTGAATCTATATCGTTATTATAAAAAAAAAAGCTGCCCTGTTTCAGAGAAATCCACTTTCAAAGTGGGACAAAGCACCTCCACTTCCCCAGCTCCAATCTCAGCTTAAAGGGGTTCTCTGAGAAATGAAATAAAATAATAATAATACAATAAATGTATTTAGAAAAATGTTAATTAAATGCATAGTAATTTTATTACATTTCTTGGATAACCCATTTAACGCCACGATTCAATAAGTGATTGACAAGCTGCTGCTGCAAAAAGGTGGATTCATTTATGTTCTTGTAACCTACACATATATGAAATCTGTTTGGGAGGGTAGAATGAGCTGACAGATCTCCTAGAAAGTAAACCAAATTAGGCTTTTCAGATTGCTAGATATACATAATGGTCCAGATTTGATGCTATGCCAACGGTCTGCCATAAATATGATGAAAAACATAATGTTCAGTTTAAATCATACTAATTATAAAGGTCCCTGTGCAAAAAAGTGGGTGGAGTTTCAGAGATTTATAAAAGATTCTAATCCTTCCCTCACAAATTACTACACAAGATTTTTTTGCTTTAATTCTTCTAACCATTCAGTATGTTCCTTTTTCTTGGTCATAGAAAAACAAAAAAGACAACAATTATAATATCTGTGCATAACGTGGAATTACAGATGAGCGCCTAAATCAGCAGGACCATGACAATGTGCAAAGACGGCTAATCAAATGAGGAGCCGTGGATGTCATCAGGAAGGAAGTGGATGGCAGCGTTCCTGTGTAGTGGCTATAGAGAACAGACCTGGATCCTGGAAATCGATGTGTGCCGCTCTGCTAGGCAGTCATGCATAATTTGCACCCAACACAAGGGTTTTAGACTTTGATCATACGTCCGTGCAAAACAAACGTTTTGCACAGTCCATGGTGTAGAGACATATATGTATGCGTGTGTCCATGTGTGTTCAGCGTGTGCTGTCAGTGTACTCTCCGTGTGCTATCTGTGAAAGCACATGGACAGCAAGAACTTCTATACTTGCCTGTCCCCGGCTTTGCTGTCTTCAGCGCTGCTGCTACTTCTGGGTCCGCGGTGCAGTGAATATTCATGAGCATAATCAGCAGGCCCAGAAGCAAGTGACAGCAGCGCTGAAGATAGCAGCACTGGAGACAGGCGAGTATAAAAAATCATTTTATTTCAAAGATATGTTTTCTTTGGTACGTATCACACTGATGTCTCACGGATCATATGAGTGGGCAGTCCGTGTGACACCCATGCCGCTGGAGAAAAACGGACATGTTGCCGTGTGGAGCACACAGACACGTGTTGATTTTAATGGGCCTACGAGTGTCTGCGTCTCCGGTATGTGTGAAAACGGACGTCACACGTACCGGAAACTCAGATGTGTGAAGTAGTTAGTTACTTGCACACTAAAAAGTTGGAAATTACTGACAATTTACTAAATAAAATGTACTCATATTTTAAATCACTGTCAGAGCAATCCAATAATAGGATATGTTCACACAATGCAAAGGTTTTATCTGCCTGAAAAATACAGTGTTGGCGGGAAAAATGCTGCAAACATTACATACGTTTTACTTAAATTTATATGTTTTGATGTGGCTTTTTCATGCAGTTTTCATGCATTCAATTTGAAGAGGTAAAAGAAAATTAGAGCAAAAACATGGAAGGAATTCACATGCTGCTGTTAAAAAAAATGCACTACAGCTCAAAAAACACAAAAAAATGCATAGTGTGAAGGAGATTTTAGAAATTATTTTGCGGTTACTGTAGAACACTGGTTTTATTCCACAAGACAAAATGCTACTTGTCAACACGACTATGTAATAAATGCATTATGGTATTGTGTCTGTAAATGAAAAGAAAATATGAGCGTAACTTAACAAATCATTCTAAGCAGATTAAGAAAACCAAAAAAAAATCAAGTTGTAATTGAAAGCAAACAAGGGAAATAAACAAAACTGCTTTCGAGAACTCTAATTTATCAACACGATAACTCTGATAGTTTTTCTTTCCTTTACTGTCATTCAAACTTTAATTTACAGTCTGATAATTGGAACTTGCGAAAGAAGAACTGCATCACTGAGATCTATCCAATAGTAAATTGTGAGCATTATTGCTCTTCTAGGTCCCTAAAGACTCAGTATTTGCTTCCTTTGCCAATGTTACACTAATTATGACTCTCGGAGCACTTCAATCTGCATGCTAAAACATATTATGGAATTCCCATTAACATTAGATAAAATTCTATGACTTTTCAAGATTTATATTAACACAACAAATTTAAAGACACAAAGGGTCTTGTTCCTTTAAAACTGCTGTGTATTCGCCACCTGGTTTACATCCTTCCATTTTAATTACATATATCAAAATGTAATTTCTCTATGGAAATAATATTTTGTAAATATATTTACATAAAACTCTTAATTTGGTTGAAAAACAAATGCACTAACTTTATAAAGGGGATAATAAATTCTGAAACATTACAAGGCAGATATTATATATCCTTCTGGGCTTTTTTCCCTTTCATAACTGGGTTAAAGGACCAATTTTTATTATATTTGTTTGCAGGGCACATAAGTCATGTAAAATAACTTATTTTATTTTGCTGTTTTATTGAAAATGTTTCACTTTTTTACATTCAGTTTTAAGGTATTGGGTGTTTAAACAAGAACTGGATTAACAGAGTAAAGGCCGCGATATCGCTAGCGTGGGTACCTGCCGCCATCTGTTGTGCGACACGGGCAAATCGCTGCCCGTGCCGCACAACATCGCCCAGACCCGTCACACTACTTACCTGCCTGGCGACGTCACTGTGACCAGCGAACCGCCTCCTTTCTAAGGGGGCGGTTCGTTCAGCGCCACAGCAACGTCACAGCTGCGTCACTGAACCGCCGCCCAATAGAAGCGGAGGGGTGTAGATGAGCGGGATGTAACATCCCGCCCACCTCCTTCCTTCCGCATAGCGGCCGGGAGGCAGGTAAGGAGAGCTTCCTCGTTCCCGCGGCGTCACACGGAGCGATGTGTGCTGCCGCAGGAACGAGGAACAACTTCGTTACTGCTGCAGTAACGATTTTTGAGAATGGACCCCCATGTCACCGATGAGCGATTTTGCACGTTTTTGCAACAATGCAAAATCGCTCATAGGTGTCACACGCAACGGCATCGCTAATGCGGCCGGATGTGCGTCACCAATTCCATGACCCCAACGAGTTCGCATTAGCAATGTCGTAGCGTGTAAAGCCCCCTTAAGCAGATCTTAAAAAGAAAAATGGTTCCACACAAGGAAAGGTCATGGACTAAAATAGTAATCTTAAATCAAAGTTTATCACTACCAAAAAATATATAGTGCAAAAGAAGCAGACAAAGGAGTCATGTTGAAAACAAGGTTGTAATGGCACTGGAACTGTGTCTGCTGCAGAACAGTGTGTGCTGCACAGCTGTGTATGAACTGCATCTGCTGCACAACAGTGTGTGCTGCACAGCTGTGTGTGTATGAACTGCGTCTGCTGCAAACAGTGTATGATGCACAGCTGTGGGTGTAAGAACTGCATATGCAGCCGAACAGTGTGTGCTGCACAGCTGTGTATGTATGAACTGCGTAGCTGTGTATGTATGAACTGCGTCTGCTTCAAAAACAGTGTATGCTGCAGTTGTGTATGAACTGCATCTGCAGCAGAACATGTGTGCTGCACAGCTGTGTGTGTATGAACTGCATCTGGTGCACAACAGTGTGTGCTGCACAGCTGTGTGTGTATGAACTGCGTCTGCTGCAAACAGTGTATGCTGCACAGCTGTGGGTGTATGAACTGCATATGCAGCAGAACAGTGTATGCTGCAAAACTGTGTGTCTGAACTGCGTCTGCAGCATAACAGTGTATGCTGCACAGCTGTGTGTGTATGAACTGCGTCTGCAGCAGAACAGTGTGTGCTGCCCAGCTGTGTGTGTATGAACTGCGTCTGCAGCAGAACAGTGTATGCTGCACAGTTGAACTGCATATGCAGAACAGTGTATGCTGCACAGCTGTGTGTGTGTGAACTGCGTCTGCAGCAGAACAGTGTGTGCTGCCCAGCTGTGTATGAACTGCGACTGCAGCAGAACACGTGTGCTGCACAGCTGTGTGTGTATGAAATGCATATGCAGCATAACAGTGTATGCTGCAAAACTGTGTGTCTGAACTGTGTCTGCAGCATAACAGTGTATGCTGCACAGCTGTGTGTGTATGAACTGCGTCTGCTGCAGAACAGTGTGTGCTGCACAGCTGTGTATGAACTGCGACTGCAGCAGAACATGTGTGCTGCACAGCTGTGTGTGTATGAAATGCATATGCAGAACAGTGTATGCTGCACAGCTGTGTGTATGAACTGCGTCCGCAGCAGAACAGTGTATGCTGCACAGCTCTGTATATAAACGTCTTCAGCAGAACAGTGCATGCTGCACAGCTGTGTATGTGTATCTTCTGAGTCTACAGTAGTAATGTGTGTGCTGTATAGTTGTGTGTGAGTGTGTTGTGTATGTACTGTGCATAAAGCAGAGTTGTTTAGATACATGTAATGGCATACAGTATGTATACAGTATATGGTTAAGTATAGTTTGCGTATATTATCTATACAGCAGCACTGGGCACGTACATGTATTGTTGCTGCAGCAGTGTTGTATACATGTGTGTGTTGCAGTGTTGTCTATGGACTTGAAAGATTCATTCAGCTCTGCAACATAGACATTAAGAACTTTCCGTATTGCAGTGTATGGTATAGTTAGAGCTGAGTTATGGTATAATATAAATGATGTAGGGTTGTGTATGTACACTACATGTAGTAGTCTTATGTCTGCTGTAGAGTTGTTGTTTGTAGTGAATTTGGGGTAATGTAAAGCATTGTTTTTTGTAAATTTTTCTAAATGACCAGATCCCAACAGCAGCTTCTCCCAGAGCAGCTCGACTAATAATTAGAGATGAGCCACCCCCCTAGCGTTCGAGTTCGGTTCGGTTCGTCGAACGGAGGCTTCGTTCGACGAACGTTCGACGAACCGTTCCACGAACCACTCAAACCCCATTGAAAACAATGAGAGGCAAAAACAAACACATAAAAATACATTATACATGTACACATACAGGTAATAAACATTGCCAAAACACTTACCTGTCCCCGCGATGCGTCCTGCACTCAGTTTCCCGCCGCTTTTCCTTTCGATAATCGCTGCGTCCTCCCGGTAACCAGCACTGATGATAGGACCTATCGTGACGTCAAAATAGCATGTGACCAGTCACGTGTCTATTATCTCATTGGCTACAGACTGGTCACATGGCTAGACGTCATTGCTAGGTCCTGTCAGTGCTCTCTCCGGTACGCGGTGCTCCGTGTACCGGCGAAATGCTCTGGCACATGGTCGACTCCCTGTTCCTGCATGTGGGCGCTCTTTAAAGAGTCAGCCCACATGCAGGGACTAGCTGTCACAGCCGGTAAATAGCGGCACCGGGAATCACGTGATCGGAGCACCGATGCTATGGTAACCCACCTGTCAGCGGTGACGTCACCGCTTACAGCACGCAGCTTCTGCTCACTCACTGAGTGAATAGACTGCACGGGAGCAGCAGTGTTCTTCCTTCCATGCAGTGCTGTCTGATGTAGCAGAGCTGCATGGGTTGAAGGAGAAAGAAGACAGAAGACCATGGAACGTGGAGGGATAATAATATAATAATAATCTTTATTTCTATAGCACCAACATATTCCACAGCGCTTTACAATTCAGAAGGATCATATACAAACAAGTAACAGTTATCGAAAATACAACATTTAAAGGGAAAAAAGACAACCCTGCTCGTGAGAGCTTACAATCTACAGTTAGATGGGGGGAGGACAAGGTACAAGTGCTTATTTACAATGACAATCCAGCCATCTCAAGAAAATCGGGGATAGATAAGGGCTTCGTGGATCAGTTGGCCAGGACCTCGAGATTCATTTGGGTGCCATGGAGTTTGACGTGGGGTACTTATCTGAGAAGATGTGGAGGGATTAGGTGAAATTAGTTTGGCTAGGGATTGTGATAGGGTTCCCTAAAAAGATGCATTTTTAGGGTGCGTCTGAAGCTGAGTAAGTTGTGATTCGTCCTAACTTCTTGGGCTAGAGCGTTCCAGAGGTTTGGTGCAGCTCGAAAGAAGTCTTGGATTCGGGAGTGGGAGGTTCGAATTAGTGTGGATGTTAGTCGAAAGTCATTTGCAGAGCGTAGAGAACGGGTGGGATGATAGACAGAGAGGAGGGTGGAGATGTAGGGGGTGCCGCATTGTGGAGAGCTTTGTGGGTGAGAACAAGCAGTTTGAATTGGATCCTGTGACATATGGGCAGCCAGTGCAATGACTGGCACAGAGCAGAGGCATCCGAGTAGTGGTTAGCCAGATAGGTGACCCTGGATGCTACATTGAGGATGGACTGTAAAGGAGAGAGTCTAGTTAGGGGGAGACCAATTAATAGAGAGTTACAGTAGTCAAGGCGAGAGTGGATCAGGGCCACGGTGAGGGTTTTTGTAGTTTCCATTGTGAGAAAGGGGAGGATTCTAGAGATGTTCTTGAGGTGCAAGCGGCAGGAGCGGGCCAGAGATTGTATGTGGGAGGTGAAGGAGAGATGAGTGTCAAGTATAACACCCATACAGTGGGCTTGCTGCCTAGGATTTATCGTTGTGCCACACACAGAGAGGGAGATGTCAGGTTGAGGAAGGTTGGAAGATGGAGGGAAAAGAAAAAGTTCAGTTTTGGAAAGGTTAAGTTTCAGATAGAGAGCAGACATGACATTGCAAACTGCAGTCAGGCAGTTACTTGTGTTCTGTAGTACAGCGGGGGTGAGTTCAGGGGATGAGGTGTAAAGCTGTGTGTCATCAGCATAAAGATGGTACTGAAAGCCAAATCTGCTGATGGTCATTTCAATTTGGGCAGTGTAGAGGGAGAAAAGAAGAGGGCCAAGGACTGAACTTGAGGGACCCCAACAGTGAGAGGAAAAGGAGAAGATGTGGAGCCAGCAAATGATACACTGAATGAGTGACACTGAATGAGTGGCCAGAAAGACAGGAAGAGAACCAGGAAAGAACAGTGTCCTTTAGGCCGATAGAATGGAGCATAGAGAGAAGGAGATGGTGGTCAACAGTGTCGAAGGCAGCAGAGAGGTCAAGAAGAATAAGCAGAGAGTGGTCACCGTTACGTTTTGCTGTCAGTAGGTCATTGGTCACTTTGACAAGAGCAGTTTCTGTTGAGTGTAAAGGGCGGAAGCCAGACTGTAAAGGATCTAGAAGAGAGTGAGTGGAAAGGTAGCGGGTGAGACGAGAGTAGACCAGGCGCTCCAAGAGTTTGGAGATGAAGGGGAGATTGGAGACTGGTCTGTAGTTGCTTGTGCAGGACGGATCAACAGAAGGTTTTTTTTAATAATGGAGTAATGATAGAGTGTTTGAGGGAGCAGGGGAAGATACCCGAAGAGAGAGAGAGATTGAAGATTTTAGTTAGGTGAGTGGTGACAACCGGAGAGAGAGACTGGAGTAGGTGTGAGGGAAAGGGATCAGTAGGGCAAGTGGTAGAACGAGAAGAAGAGAGGAGCCTGGAGACTTCCTCCTCTGTGACTGGGTCAAATGTGGAAAGTGAGCTGGATGGGATGTGGCGAGGGATGGCATTCACAAGGCTTGGTGGCTGGGAGCTGATCTCTCGGCGAATGTTTTTTATTTTCTTTGTGAAATACGAGGCCAGGTCATCAGCATGAAGGTCTGTGATAGGGGTCTGTGCTTTGGCACTGAGGAGGGAGTGAAAGGTGTCAAAGAGCTTTTTTGGATTGTTGGATAGTGAGGAGATAAGGGTGATGAAGTAGGGATGAGAGTGAGTAATAAACATGGAGTCTCTAATGTGTCTGTGTATTTATTTCTATTAAAGTATTTTTTCTCTGTGTGGTGTCTTTTTTTTTTAACCCTTTATTGGAGATTCGTAATGGACGGGTCAAACTTGCCTGACATTAAGAATCTCTGGCTTAATACTAGCTAGTAAAACAAAGCTAGTTTTAACTCATTATTACCCAGCAAGCCACCCGGCTGCAGGAGGAGTTGGATACAGCGCCAGATGATGGCACTTCTATAAAAGCGTCATTTTCTGGGGCGGCTGCGGACTGCAATTCTCAGTAGAGGGGCCCAGAAAGCTCAGGCTAACCTGTGCTGCGGATTCCAATCCCCAGCTGCCTAGTTGTACCTGGCTGGACACAAAAATGCGGCAAAGCCCACAGCGGTTTTTTTTTTATTATTTCATAAAATTCATGAAATAATTAAAAAAAAGGGCTTCCCTTTATTTTTAGCTCCCAACCGGGTACAAATAGGCAGCTGGGGGTTCGGGTCAGCCGTACCTGCCTGCTGTACCTGGCTAGCATACAAAAATATGGTGAAGCTCACGTCATTTTTTTGTAGTTTTTTGACAAAAAAAAAAATGCTTCCCTGGATTTTCCATTGCCAGTGAAGGTAAAACCAAGCAGTGGGGATTAGCAGCCAGTAGCTGCTTGGATTACCCTTAGCTAGCAATACAAAAAAATGCAGCGGGAACCTATATATTTCTTTTAATTATTTGTTAAAAAAAAATGGGCTTCCCTGTATTTTGATTGCCTGACATCACAGTACTGTAAAAATAAATCATTAAAAAAAATGACGTAGCGCTCAGCGGTATTTTTGATTCTCAACACAGATAAAGCAGACAGCTACGGGTTGCCACCCCCATCTGCTTTGGCTGGCAATCAAAATACAGGAAAGCCCATTAATTTTTTTTATTTAAGAAAATAGTTAAAAAAAAAAAAATGACGTGGGGTCCCCCCATTTTTTGATAGCCAGCTAGGGTAAAGCAGACGGCTGTAGCCTGAAAACCACAGCTGGCAGCTTTACCGTGGTTGGTGATCCAATGTGGAGGTCACCCCAGGCTCTTTTTTTATAATTATTTCATAAATAATAATTACAAAAAAAAGTAGGGTCCCCCCAAATTGGATCACCAGCCAAGGTAAAGCGGACAGCTGTAGTCTGGTATTCTCAGGGTGGGAAGGTCCATAGTTATTGGCCCTTCACAGCCTAAAAATAACAGGCCGCAGGCGCCCCAGAAGTGGCGCATCCACTAGATGTGCCAATCCTGGCGCTTCACCCCAGCTCATCCCGTGCCCTGGTGCGGTGGCAAACTGGGTAATAAATGGGGTTGATACTAGCTGTAAGGTCACCTGACATCAAGCCCAGCAGTTTGTGATGTCATGGCGTCTATCAGATACCCGACATCACAAACGGTCAGTACTAACAAAAAAAATTCACAAAAAAAATTTTTTTGAAAAAATACTCCCCAAAACATTTCCTCTTTCACCAATTTATTGTAAGGAAAAAAAAATAAGGGGGTCCCACGACGACTCTGGACCATCTAGAATATGGGGGGACACGCTCAGGGAACATATCCCCCATTTTCTAGGAGTGCAGATCCTCCATGTGAGGAGTGTGGGTGCAATGAATCTGCACCCATTCTCCCCGGGTCAAAAGCGGCAGAGTCCATGTCGTAACTGTTGCTACCAAAGCTGCAATCCCCTGCTTATGAGGTAAGGGCATGCCTAATCAGGAGAACTATTCTACATTTCCAAATATTGGTATTTGCTGATATTATTACTATTCCACCTACTATATATTGGGGGTAGGATCTTGGAGATGGAATACCCCTTTAAGTCCAGTTATCCAGCTGAATGAATACTAAACAATAGAGCTCGCTATTTAGACATGTTTTCTTGTGGCGTATAACAGACTCTTGGTAGTCATTCAGCAGGGCAACTGTAAAATCAAATACCACCATTTGGAAATGTAGTATAGCTCTCCTGATCAACTAAGTTCCTTACCTCATGAGCACGGTATTGTAGTAGCTTACAGATGCATGGTTACCGCCACTCACTGTGTCTGAACACAGGAAGCTGAGCTGACAGCCGTTCTGTGCATGCGGCAGCGTCTAATTGTGAAGGAGGGAGCCACGGGGGATCAACGCTGCACAGGTACCGTGGGACACCGGGGAACACCGGTGGGGTTATAGGGGGTGACCTGGCAGGGCCTGGGGAGGAGTTTTCTGTCGCATGTGTCATGGCACATGTGACAAATCAGAGGAGTAGGGTGAATGCGGCCGGCACTCTGCTGTGCGCGCGGCCATGTTGGATTTCTGGAAGGGGGTCGGGGGGGGATACTTTGGCGACACCAGGGGACCAGGGAGGAGATTTATCTCCCATCTGATATGTTTGTTCATGCCAGATGGGAGATAAATATTTTTTTAACCGGCGTTGTCATTTACTGCAACGTGATCATCGGTATACAGTGTATACCGGTGATCATGTGAGCGGGGACCGGAAAAACCGTCCTGAATCATGATCTCCAGGGTCTCAGCTACCCCCTGAAACCCAGGAGATTTTCTGGGGGGCGCTATTCACTTATTTCTGCCTGCTGTTTATAAACGGCAGATCAGAATAAGGCTACATACACACGACCGATCTGTTTTTGCGGTCCGCAAAAAAACGGTCCGTATTTTTCACGGATGCATCCGTGTGGCATCCGTTTCAATTCTGTTCGTCATCCATGTGCCTTCCGTTTTTTTGCGTACTGCAAAAAAACTGAAGGAGGGAAAATACAGTGCCTACAAGTAGTATTCAACCCTCTGCAGATTTAGCAGGTTTGATAAGATGCAAATAAGTTAGAGCCTGCAAACTTCAAACAAGAGCTGGATTTATTATTAACAGATGCATAAATCTTACAAACCAACAAGTTATGTTTCTCAGTTAACTTTTAATAAATTTTCAACATAAAAGTGTGGGTCAATTATTATTCAACCCCTAGGTTTAATATTTTGTGGAATAACCCTTGTTTGCAATTACAGCTAATAATCGTCTTTTATAAGACCTGATCAGGCCGGCACAGGTCTCTGGAGTTATCTTGGCCCACTCCTCCATGCAGATCTTCTCCAAGTTATCTAGGTTCTTTGGGTGTCTCATGTAGACTTTAATCTTGAGCTCCTTCCACAAGTTTTCAATTGGGTTAAGGTCAGGAGACTGACTAGGCCACTGCAAGACCTTGATTTTTTCCCTCTTGAACCAGGCCTTGGTTTTCTTGGCTGTGTGCTTTGGGTCGTTGTCTTGTTGGAAGATGAAATGACGACCCATCTTAAGATCCTTGATGGAGGAACGGAGGTTCTTGGCCAAAATCTCCAGGTAGGCAGTGCTATCCATCTTCCCATGGATGCGGACCAGATGGCCAGGCCCCTTGGCTGAGAAACAGCCTCACAGCATGATGCTGCCACCACCATGCTTGACTGTAGGGATGGTATTCTTGGGGTCGTATGCAGTGCCATCCAGTCTCCAAACGTCACGTGTGTGGTTGGCACCAAAGATCTCGATCTTGGTCTCATCAGACCAGAGAACCTTTAACCAGTCTGTCTCAGAGTCCTCCAAGTGATCATGAGCAAACTGTAGACAAGCCTTGACATGACGCTTTGAAAGTAAAGGTACCTTACGGGCTCGTCTGGAACGGAGACCATTGGGGTGGAGTACGTTACTTATGGTATTGACTGAAACCAATGTCCCCACTGCCATGAGATCTTCCCGGAGCTCCTTCCTTGTTGTCCTTGGGTTAGCCTTGACTCTTCGGACAAGCCTGGCCTCGGCACGGGTGGAAACTTTCAAAGGCTGTCCAGGCCGTGGAAGGCTAACAGTAGTTCCATAAGCCTTCCACTTCCGGATGATGCTCCCAACAGTGGAGACAGGTAGGCCCAACACTGGCAGTGTGAGAGCGGCTGACGCTGGTAACGAAGGTAAATATCGGGTAACCAAGGTAAGGGCTTCTTGGTTACCCGATGTTTACCGTGGTTACAAGCGTCCGCAGAAGCCGGCTCCTGCTGCCTGCACACGTAGCAGAGTACACATCGGGTAATTAACCCGATGTGTACTGTGGCTAGGTGTGCAGGGAGCCAGCGCTAAGCGGTGTGCGCTGGTAACCAAGGTAAATATCGGGTTGGTTACCCGATATTTACCAAGAGTAGCATGCTTCCACGCGGCGCTGGGGGCTGGTCACTGGTTGCTGGTGATATCTGCCTGTGTGACAGCTCACCAGCAACCCATGTAGCGACGCTCCCACGATCCCTGCCAGGTCAGGTTGCTGGTGGGATCGCTGGAGCGTCGCTTAGTGTGACATCTCACCAGCGACCTCCTAGCAACTTACCAGCGATCCCTATCAGGTTGTATCGTTGTTGGGATCGCTGGGAAGTTGTTTAGTGTGACTGGGCCTTTACAGTTCCCGCAAAATGGATGGGAATCTTAGAAACTCCTGCCCTCTGTGTTTCTTGATTATGCTGCATAAACTTACCTGCGGTGAGTCTTTCAAATCTGCAGCATGCCGATTTCTCATGGGGGTATGCTGAATTTTATGTGCAGATTTTCCCTCTAGACCTTCATGAGATGCAAAAAATCCACAAGTAAAAAAACATGAGGTTTTTAGTTTGTTTCCGCAGTGGAAACGCAACAAAAACTGTATTTAATCCGCACCTAAGAATGTCAATAAAGTTTTGTCAAAGTGAAATACTAGAAAGATTCAAAAACAAAGCAGCTATATTTAAAGAATGACACTAAACAGAAAAAAAAACAAAACAGCATAAAAGAGGAATAAAAACGCAATGAAAAAAAAAACCCACAGTAATATTTACATAATAGATGCAAAAATTCTGCAACATCAAGGACTTACCACAAGCTCATTGTGGGTACAAAACCTTAGAAAATCATTTTACTGATAGGTTTTCAAGAGCTACTGGAAGCCGAAATTTCAGCGATATAAAAGACCTGTGTGTAGCCCAAGCTTAGTCCATTCCTTTGAACAAATATTTCTTGAAAGGGGCGATTTATAGTCTACATTAGTGTCTATGGAACAAGCAGTGCTATCCAAGCACAACACATGGCTATCTCCAACAGTGAAACAGAATTGAATCTATGTATGTTCTCCCAAGACGGCTGCTGCTCCATTCATGTCAGACTGCAGGGGGTGCTACAGCAGATCAGAACTCTTATTTTAGTAATTGGAAGGGGTTTAGAGTTAAGACATTTATCAGCTATTCAATTAATAGGTGATAAATGGTTATTTGTGAGGAAACCCTTGTGAGGTCTAGAGCAGTATTCCCAGTTCTGAAGGATTTGGGGCTGAAATCTCTTAGTATTTTCTGCTGCGTCAGTGACTTTACAGAGCTTGTTTTAGTGATTTACATTGAATAAAAATGTAAAAGGGTAATAGTATCCCTATACTTTAAAGTTGTCTGACATTGGGAAAGCTAGTTGACCCGCGGCATTATAAGAGCTCAGCAAAGCTGCTATGGATGTGTCTAAAGGAAGCTTGTTGCCTGTTAGATTGCAGCAAAAAAAGTACTGAAGGAATTCACAAAGTAAAATGTCTGTATATTTGCCTACAAAGAGAACCAAGGAACAAGAAAAACGCCATAGGGTGATACCATAACACAATTGTGTATAAATACTACATTTATTGTGTATAAATGTGTGCTCACCAAATTTAGCATATATCAGCTGCGCAGATCATACTAGGGATGAAGCAGCAGAGTTGTAGGAAATATGTGTGACTTCTATCTACTCTACTGGAAATAATTGGTAAAAAGGATGCAGGATACACAAAATGATTCTTGCGTTTCAAGGTATTCCAATTTCTTCATCAGGATATAAACACAGGTGTTTTTTTTCCTGATGAAGAGGTTAGAATACCTTGAAACGTAAAACTAATTTTGTGTATCCTGCATCCTTTTTACCAATTATTTCTAGCAGCATAGATAGAAGTCACACATATTTCCTACAACTCTCCTGTATATATTTGCCTCATTAATTTGTACTCTACAGTAATGTTATAACATAAATCTACATAAAACAACAACATATAAAAGATTCCATGTAATAAATATAAAATGTTATGTTTATTTGCAATATGGTGCCTTGGATTCTTTTTTCTTTGAAGTTCTTCTCTGACAATGTGGAGGTGATGCACGGAGGGTCCAAATTGATGCATGTGACTCACAATGGCTAAATCTCAATATAAACCAAAAACCGATAAAGCACAGTGTTTGATAACCAAAAGGTAGCAATGACAGCGCACACAATTAGGATGTGTCCTATGGATACTTTACCAGTACTGCTATTAATTACAGGTTGTAGTGGATTTCATATTCACAATTATGAAGCCAAGATAATACATTGTAAATCATAAAAATCCCATGAGAAATTCAATAAATTAACTGGTTAAAAGTTCTAATAGTGCTATCCAATGGTAGTAACATGGCGGCTTTCCCACAAATAAGAATGTTACTCACAGCTTCATTGAAAAGATAATGGGAACAGAGGATGCGCTGACTGGAGCCATTTAATTTGCTACTTAGAATTCAAAACATTCATAAGATCATGTGTCGAAATGAAACAATAATTAAGTGAATGCTGAAATCTATTCATTTCATGAGCTAAAAATCATGCCCAGCTTTAAAGCAAACACATTAGACAGAGGACCATATGTCTGAGTTTAAACAAACAATATCACAAATTGAAAATTATCTGACATCGGCGAGAGAGACAGCCCGAAGCATTTATCTACCAAGCCTGTAAATACTTAGCGCCAAGGTTGTTTCCAGAAGCTATTGTCCTTGCACACAGGAGCTGGGACCAGCTGAATATTCATACTAGGACTATTTAACGTTACACTAACTCGTTATCAATCTTACAAATAGGTTTTTATTTGTTCATTGTTCAGGGAGTATACAAAGGTTTTGTCATTTGTACACAAGCAATGATATATTCAGATTGTCATCGTTGTACCAGAGAAGTAATTGACCCACGAGTGGTGAGCCTCAACTTTACATTCGGTGGCACAAAAGTTTACATTCAGAGGCATCTGTTCTCTCTGAACAAATAAGGCTGTATTCAGATACAGCAATGTATTTTTATCACTGGTTACACCACAGATGGTAAGCTCTACAAGCAAATAAAATTCTCTGTTGATTTCTTTTTATGTATTTTGGTCCCATAGTTGTATGTTTTGCAAAATTCCACAGGCTGTATGCGCTGAAGATTTTTATTTTATTTTTTTTCAAATTCTAAGGGGCCTGATTCATTTCTGCATTTGTACAATATCGCTATGGCAGCGTCAATCGCACATACCTGCTTAGCGACGTCGCTGGAGACACCGACCAATCTCTCCTTTAAGGGGGCGGTTATTTTGGCGTCACTGCGGCGTCACTAAGCAGGCGCCGAATAGCAGAGGAGGGGCGGAGATGAACGGCCGAAACATGCCGCCCACCTCCTTCCTTCCTCATTGCCGGTGGACGCAGGTAAGGAGATGTTCGTTGTTCCTGCGGTGTCACACATAGCGATGTGTTATGCCGTTGGGACGACGAACAACCAGCGGCATGCACCACCAAGGATATTATGAAAAGGAGCGACGTGTCAACAATCAACGATTTTTGACGGTTTTGCGATCGTTGATCATCGCTCCTTTTAGTCACAAACAACGATATCGCTAATGGTGCCGGATGTGCACGACGATATAGCGTTAGCGATATCGTTGTGTGTAAAGTACCCTTTAGTCTAAGGTTTTTGTTTTCCAGATGTGTGCAGCTGATTCATCAGCAGTGACTTTTTAAAAAGTTACAAAATTTTGGTGGAAATGTCCCCCAGGCTCCTACGGAATGATTTTTTTATACCCCAGAATTTTTTGCGCAACTGTTAGCTATGTTGTAATGGATCATGCCACATTTTTCTTCCCAAAAGACACAAAAAAGGTGAAAAGGCAAAAATAAAAAGTATTTTTTGTGCAAAGTTTATAAACCTGCATGTGCTCCTTTGAAGAATTTGGTAAAAAAAACAGCAATGAATGCCAAAAGACAAAAAAGATAAACTACTTGAAAAATTGCAAACAATAGTATACGGGTAATTTTAGGAGAACTCGAGGCATAATGCTTTTTAATGTCTCTAGCTTGTCCCTCTTCCTCCATTGAATTTTAGAGAGAACAGCTAACCCAATAAAGGGAATTCTGTCTTCACAGACACAGAACTTAAAGCCAGTTGGAGGTGGATGAAAGGGCACTGGGCATGATCTGGACTTCCCGGGATTTATGATCTCGTGCACTAAACTGATGCTGGGTGTAAGCTTCCCGGCTTCAGTGAAGTATACTGCGCATGAAGGAATAAAGCTGGGCTCTACTGCCTTAAGAGGGAGGTGCTTAAGGAAAAGGTAACGCTCAACTGTTTCATAGATCCCAAGCACTCAAATAGGATACGAAGAATAAATGCAAAAGTGTTATTTATTGGACTATTTGCAAAAAGAAAACGCCACCGCAATAGAGCAAAGCCAATCCTGACAAAAACACAGACCTCTGGGACCCTGTCCCCACTCCTCGTGTTATCCAGGCATCCTCTCTCTTCCCCCACCTCTCTTCTGGGCCTCCCTGGCCTCTGCAACCTACTTCTGAAAAGTAAACGCCATATGGTACAATTGTTTGACGTTTAAGTCGTCCCATCCGCCTATCTATCATACGCAAAACCTTGGCAAAGGCCGAACACAGGCCGAAACGTTGGCTTTGCTCTATTGCGGTGGCGTTTTCTTTTTGCAAATAGTCCAATAAGTATACTGCACATGACCGGAAGTGCTAGGAACTCCAGATCATGCCCAGTGCGCATCCATCCACCTCCGGCCACCATCAAGACTGAGGTATGTACGGCATCGCTGCACATTCATTAACATGTTAGCACACCCACAAGAGCGTGCTAACTGCTAACATGCTATGTGGGCCGACTAGCCAAGGGAAGTAATGTCCGTGCGACTAGTCGCTGGCCTCAAAAGCATATAAGAAACAATCTTTAGAAATACAATACTTTTTTTCTAAAGATCCCTTTATCTATGCTAGTGTATACAGGGGAGTTTATGCAGGGATTAGCAATATGCACCCAGAACTGCTTGTGGTTTTTATATTTATTTATATATTGCACCTGACAGGTTCTCTTTACCCATTAATATGTGACTGTGCACAGTAAAGCAACGATTGCTTGGATAAAGTTTGTGAAATTACTTGCACTTGGGTAAGGTATTACTTGTAGTATAGCCTGATACATAGATACAAAATAATACTGCGTTCATGAAAACATTTGTTGTTTTGTTTGGTTTTTTTTCAAAACATTTTTTGTAAATGTAATTAGCCATATATTAACATTTTCAACTAAATTTTGGCAAACAAAAATCATTCCCTTACATAACCTAACATTTTTTTTTACGTTCTTGCAATTTCTTACAAAGTATAGTAAATTACAGTATGGATGTATTACACAATATTGTAATTTAATGTAAAAACATTAAAATACTATATCAGTATTAGGCCGGTTTCACACTTGCGTCGTATTGACAAACTGAATCCAGCACACATGCAGTACAGTTCATTTATTTACAGTGGAAGTGCGACACCATGTGGACACATGCAGTTGTGTATGAAGCACACAATAGCATGGTGTTGCGCTTCCACTGTAAATAAATGAACTGTACTGCATCTGTGCTGGATTCAGCTTCTGTCAATACGACGCAAATGTGAAACCGGCCTTACACAGAACAGGTCAAAGATTGCAAGGCGTATGTAATAATAGTTCAAAGGCAGAAATATGAATTGTGAAAATATGATCTCATAGTAATCTTAAATTAAAGATCAGGAACGCTACATATCATAATGTAGAAACTACGCATCAAAAACGTGAAAGCCTTGAAATGCAATCAGCCAGTATACAGGGCAGACTAAATAAATTATGCAAAATACAATTGTGAATATATTAGTTCCCTCACACAGTGAGATTTCATGAATGGGAATATATACATACACACACAGACACACATATACACATATATATATATATATATATATATATATATATATATATATATATACACATACATACATAATATACATACACACATATATATATATATATATACACATAAACAAATATATATATTCGGTGTGTGTGTGTGTGTGTGTGTGTGTGTGTGTGTGATATGTATACAGTGCCATGAAAAATTATTCATACCATATGAACTTTTCCACATTTTTTCACATTATACTCACAAAGTTAAATGTATTTTATTGGGATTTTATGTGATATACCAACCCAAAGTAACAAGCACTTGTTAAGTGTAAAGGAAATAATACATGGTTTTTGTAAATATTTTAAAAATTTAAATTTGAAAAATGTGACGTGAATTTGTATTCAACCACGAGTCAATGCTTTGCAGGACTGCACTTCACCGCCGTTACTGCTCCAAGTGTTTTGGCGTATGTTTCTAGCATATTTGCACATTATATTACACACTAGCTCTAGCTCTGTGAGATTGGATGGAGAGGGACTGTAAACAGCAAATTCCAAATCTTGTCAAAGATTCTCAATGGGAATTAGGTATGGACTGTGACTGGGCCATTTAAACACAGGAATATGCTTTGATCTAAACCATTCAATTGTAGCTCTGTCAGTATGTTCAGGGTTGTTGACCTTCTGGAAAGTGAATCCATACCCAACTTGAACTGTGTTTTTTACAGCTCCTGAGAGTGACCATGGGGCTCTTGTCTATTCTCCAATTAGTCCTCTCCTTGCTTTGGATGTCAGTTTAAGTGGACAGCCATGTCTTGGCAGGTTTGCAGTTGTGCCATACTGATTCCACTTTTGAAAGCTGGATTGAACAATGCACCTGAGATGCACCAGAGCTTGGGGTTTCTTTTGCAACCTAATCCTACTTTACTCTTCTTCACAACTTTATTCCTAACCTGTCTGATGTGTTCATTGGTTTTCATGATGCTGTTTGATTCCTAATGTTCTCAAAATAACCTCTCAGGCATTCATAAAACAGCTGTAGTTATACTGAGAATAAATTACACACAGGTGGACTCAATTTATTAATTAGGTGACTTCTGGATTCTATTTAAGGGAATCAAACTTCAGCTGGCTGAATACAAATACACATCACAATTTTCAGATTAAGATTTCTAAAATATTTGGAAAACCATGTATCATTTAGTTATTTACACATACTTGCTACTTGGAGTTGGTATATCACATAAAATCCCAATAAAATTAAGTTTGTGGATGTAACGAAGCGAATGAAAGTGAAAAAGTTTACGGAGTAAGAATACTTTTTAAATGCACTGTATAATATACATATATGTGTGTGGGCGGCACGGTGGCTCAGTGGTTAGCACTGCAGTCTTGCAGCGCTGGGGTCCTGGGCTCAAATCCCACCAAAAACACCATCTGCAAGGGGTTTGTATGTTCTCCTCGTGTTTGCGTGGGTTTCAACAGAGGTCTCTGGTTTCCTCCCACGCGCCAAAGACATACAGATAGGGACTCTAGATTGTGAGCCCCAATGGGGACAGTGTTGCCAATGTATGTAAAGCGTTGTGGAATTAATAGTGCTATATAAATGAATAAAATTATTAATTATATATAAAATTAATATAATATACACACACACACATATATATATATATATACGCACATTATATATATATATATATATATATATATATATATACACATATACATACACTGAATATACACATACATATATAGATTATATATATATCTCAATAGATATTGATGCACCTTTAACTTGTATTTTGCAGTTATCGTAATTAACATGATGAACGTGTGTGTGTGTGTGTATATATTACAAATTATATGTACAGAAATAATATACATTATATGTATAAATATTCACACACACACACAACACAATAAATGTACACACATTAATCCTGTTAAATATCTGCAAAATACAAATTAAAGGGACAACAGCATCCAGCTGTGCTGTAATTGCAGATATTGGAAGGATGACTGTAGTGGTCATGTTAACAAAAAAGACTAAGCTATATTAAGCCATGAAAACACTAGCCCGCCTGTATTTTGAGAGAAGATAAATCCGTATTTGTGTTCACCTATGATCTTGACACAGATGCTACTGCATTAATAGTCACTTGGGTCCTACAATGCAAGTTGCTGGCAAAGTAGTTAAGACAAACTTATTTACCACATTAATTAAATGGTCTATTTAACATGGAATATCAATTCTCTAATCACATCTCAGCTGAACTTCTTATTTCAATTAACAACTCTAAAGTCTTCCAACAGAGATCCAACTGCTCTAGGATCATTAAGAACATTTTCATTATCTGTCAAATGAGGGAGTAAAAGGCAAAAACTGCAAGCACTCTCAGGAGTAGGCCTCTACCCTACTTAAGAGATGATTAGGGAGTAAGCAGCAGTAGTTCTCATTAGTTGCTTAGCAATGAATAGACCGCCAATGAAACAAGAATTGGAAACAAAGAAAAAAAGGTGTTTCCATGCAAATCCAAACTCAAGGGCAGCTTGCCCTTTTCCATTAACACTAGACGTGACTTTTCCACACAGTGCAATCTTCAGGAGTCAGGGAAAGGTGAAATTGGGGACTGGAACCGCATCTCCGATTAAGAGCAGCTATACCTTCCTGCATAACCGTTAGCGGCTGTGTCCTTGGGAATTTGTTTAGGAGTATACTACATAAACTTTATGTTGAAAACAACAGCTGCGCCTTACATCATCCATATATACATGAAGCTGCTGGTTTTCTAAAAGCCAACGTAAGACTGACTAGCAATTAGCTCCTGCTTGTCTATGGTCTATGCCCAGTTAGGAAATGGAAAGGGAAAAAAAATAAAAATCGCAGATCATCAGCATAAAATAATTACAAAGCATGAATGGATTAATAATGAATGGCAAAAAGGAAAAGCAATGTAACATCATGAGCTTGGTACCCTACACATAGACATAAAGTTTGTAATACACACAGAACATGTTGAACCTGTAACATCAATTAGAAAAACATTTCTAGAACATTAGAAAAAAAATTACATTTACAGATTTAGTAATTCTAACAATAAAAGCATACATTTTTAGTACAGACATTCCTAGAATAGTTTTCATACTCCATATGCAGAGCCCCTAAGTGCTAGAACAGTAGAAACACTCTAAAGTGACCACATTTTGTAAATTACACCCCTCAGGGAATTCATCTATGGATGTAAAGACAATTTTGTCTGTGGAAAACATCCATGGAGTAAAATGCAGTGAATGTTGCAGAATTAAAAAGTACATATAAGACCTTGTAGTGCTCAGTACATTGTAGTGCCCCTACATTGTGTCCAGCTGGTGCTCATTGAGACACAAAAACTGTAAATTAAGCGGGATTTCTAAGTACAACAAATGCCAAACATGTGGATGGTAACTGTAGTGAGTTCAGTATAAATGTGACCCACGCCATACTGAGATCTTTGGGAGGCAGAATAAACAAATCAGCAGCAGTTGAAGAATTGGCTTTATCACAATATTTTTTCTCCTTTCACCATGCAGTATAAAGGCCCAGTCACACACAACGACTTACCAGCGATCCCGAAAACGATGCGACCTGATAGGGATCGCAGGTAAGTCGCTAGGAGGTCGCAGGTGAGATGTCACACAGTCAGATCTTACCAGCGATGCAGGAACAATACAGGTCGCAGTAGCGACCTGTATAACGATCTCAGCAGTTACTGTGACCCTGTCACACAGTGTCAAACACAGCGATGCGTCCTGCCCAGCAGGACGTCGCCTTTGAAGAAATTGACCTGGACCATTCTGCAACGACTAGAGATCTCACAGCAGGGGCCTGATCGCTGGTAAGTGTCACACATAACGAGATCGCTAACGGGATCGCTATTGCGTCACCAAAACGGTGACTCAGCTGCGATCTCGCTAGCGATCTCGTTATGTGTGACAGTACCTTAAGTAACAGAGCAGCTTTATTTCTCAGATCAGTATGATTTCAGCAATACCAGTTTTATATAGTTATTTTTCGGTTTGGCTACTATCATACTAAAAAACTTTTTTTTTTTTTTTATTTTACAAATAAAGATTTTTTTTTGCATCTCTAAATTTTGGAAACCTTTTTTATTTTTCTGCAGTCATGTGAAGGATTTTTTTTTGCGGGATGAGTTGGAGTTTTTACTGGTACTAATTTGGGCCACACAATATTTTTTTAAAAGATACACCCGTAAAAGATTGAGGTCAGCGCTAGTACCCATATAAACCAATAGTTAGATTTAAGGCAAAATCCCCACTCACTATGCCTGGATTGATAAATAGTTTATAAAATACATATGAGCGTATTACCTATATGTATATTAAATCGGCGCTAAACTAAGGTTGAAAAAATGTTTTTAAATTTATTATAAGTTTAAAATTGGAAATCTAGTTTACTGTTTAAAAGTAGGATTATAAGGTTGCAAACCGACAATTACAATACACACATATTGCACATTTACAAAGCCTACACTCTAGAAAGTGGAGCCCCGACTGGCGGCTACCATCTTAATTAAAAAGTTTTAGAATTTTTTTTTTTTTTTTGGAAATGAACAAATTGTCCTCTATATCCCATTTAGTATAGGATTATCCAGAAATAGAGGCTTAGTCCGCAGAATGAATATTTAAGGTATTTTAAAGTAGAGTATATAAATAGATAATCGTCCCACTTATATTAAGAGCAGCATAAATTCGTATAAATATTGGAGGGGTAGTCATATTCAAGGGTAATATACAATAATATATGTATATTACCCTTGAATGTGGCTCCACTTTTTAGAGTGTAGGCTTTGTAAATGTGCAATATATGTGTGTATTGTAATTGTCGGTTTGCAACCTTATAATCTATTTTTAAACAGATTCCCAATTTTAAAGTTATAATTAATTTAAAAAAAAAATGTTCAACCAATAATAACCTTAGTTTAGTGCCGATTTATTATACATATAGGTAATACGCTCATATGTATTTTATAAACATAATATTTTTTGATCGCTTTCTCTTCTGCTTTTTGTGAGACAGAATCAAGAAGAAACAGAAATTAAGTTTGTTTTTTTTTACGCCATTCACCGTGTCATAAATGTGAGACAATAACTTTATTTTATCATTTATACTGCTTACTTTTTTCTTGGCTTTTATTTTTCTTTTAATGTTTTACCGCTTTTATGCCATAAAAACAATTTAATATAGAAGAAATAATTGTTTTGCATTGCTGCATTCTGAGAGCTATAGCTTTTTTATTTTTTTGGTAACAGAGCTTAGTTTTGCAGGACAAGATAAACTTTTCAGCTATACCATTTTTATTTACATATGACTTTTTGATTGCATTTTATTCCACTATTTTGTCAGCTGTTGTGTTGTTACCAAATGTGTGTACTTTAATTGGTTTTACACATATATACATAATTATTGGTATAATATTTCTTTTCATTTATTTTGTTATTTAATTTCAGATTTAAAAAAAATAATATTTTTAAGATTTATTTTTTTTTTACTTAATCCCAATATGGGACATTGCGTTTATTACTCTGAGTTCTGGTATAATAGATAGCAATGCCCAAGCCTTGCAATACATCATAACGTTCAGTACTGCACTGACAGAAATGTATTCTGGCATGGCCTAACAGGCTTGGCATAGTTTTCTGACTCGGAGATCGTCATCACAATCTTCAGTTGCTATAGCAATGATCAGGTCCCCGTGATCACGTCGCAGTGGTCCCGATTGGGTGGGAGAGGGATCGCACTCCCTCTCCCAGCTCCCAAACTGCTGCGATTGCTATTGATCGTGAAAGATAGGGGGTTAAACAGCCAGAGGCAGTGCAAGAACCATTCCTGGCTGTGATAGCCAGAGTTCAGCTATAACCTATGTTGAACACCTGGCGGTGATCGTACGGGCACAGATCCTGTGCCTGCATGATTGCCATGAGGTACATTTTCTTAATTTTGCAAGAACCTCTTCCTGACCATGACGTAAAAGTGTATGTCAAATGTCGTGAAGGGGTTAAGGGATGCAATATCTAAAAGACTCAGCTGTGATGGTGGAGGCGGCTTGTTTAGTTATTCAATGAGCAACAAGTCAGCTGCTTTCACACTCTGCTTTGGTTAAGTACTAGAAATGCCATCTTGTCTTGCACAGGACCAAAAGGGAAGCGCACCTGGTCTACCTGAATTCTATTAAGTTATCTGCCTTCCCATCTCAGAACCATACTTTATTTTTTTTTAAAATGTAGAAGCTAGATATATCGTAAAAATGCCCGTTAAAAATGCAGGCTCATGGATAGCTACCTGCCATTTTGTATTGTATTGTAGACATTAGTTAAAAATGCATAATGATTCTTGCAAAAAAATTCTTCTAAAGCGAATCTGTCATGTGAACTTAAATGCAATTAACCCTCATATATGGAGTTAATCTGCAGTGTAATAGCATTTTGAACCTGCCCGGCACCAACACTTAGAACCCCGCTGCCAAGAGGAAACTAACTTTGTTCTTCCTGACAGAGTTTGGTTTCCAGTCATTGGGGTGGCGTCGACACGGGTTCAGTCACTGCTTAGTGTATAGTGAGCGGCAGGTGAACCCGCACCACCAGCAATGCCTGATACTGAGCAGTCACAGAACCTGTCCTGGTACAACCCCTATGACTGGAAACCAAGAACAAAAAAAAACTTAAAATAAATATATAATAACCAATCCTTTGCAGCACTTGGATTTCTAATCTTACACCAACATTAGTTTAGTGGATCCCAGTGATGAGGACTAGTACCTGACACGATGGCAGAATCAGTCAATGGCTGCAGCACTGACGCATCATTTATACCGGTATTAGTACTGAGGTCACAAGCAGATGTGTGAAAACTGTTACAATTGGTCAGTGAATTCGCTGTTTATTATCAAAAATTATTTTAAAAAAGGTTTAACTGGTGCTTTCTAAGAGGAGTCACATGAGAATGAGGCTTGAATAATATACTACAGTATTATCACTCTGGAATAGAATAATAACCAACATGTTCTTGTAGTAACTTACCAATGTAGTCCCCAATAAACACCACAAAGAAGGGTGTGACAAGGTCATTTATACCCTGGACATATCCACTGGCAGGATGTCGGATTGCCCATATAAACAAAATCCTTTCAAATATCTGCAACATAAAAAAAGATCAACTTAGATTCCACAGATTAGACAAGTATGACAATCTGCAGCCATTAATACGAAAGGCACGTATTTTATCACTAAATACAAATATTGATAAATTACTAATAGAAAACCTATAAAAGAAAACACTTCAGTTAGTTGTGTCCGTGGTTTTTTCTTTTGGTATTCTTTCAAAATAATTTTTGACACACAGAAAGACAAAATCTTCAGCAGATAAAACAGTGATCTTATCAAAACTGCAGCAAGCAGCTCAGTAAGTGACACATCACTGGAATCAGGGTCTCTGCTCTAAATTGTGTATCCCAATGTGTCCAATTTCTGTTATCAAATACTCATAAGAACACCAGCCACAGGAGTGCCATCATGACAGGCACAGGGGTCTTCAGTAGACCCCCTGGCTGTCATGGCAACCCATCGTTGTCCCGTGATTGCATCGCAGCAACGCTAACGTTACAACCGTACACCCCTTTGCAGAAGAGCTGTAAATGCTGCTGTCCTAGATTGACAGTGACATTTAACATATTAACAGCCACAAGCAGAGCTCTGATCCTTGCACAGATGATAGAGGCAGATGATGGCTAAATAATCACAGCTATCATCTGCTGAAAAAGTTAGGGGAGTCGGCATATTACGTACCAGTACATCTTATGTCAGTAAGGAGTTAAAGAGGTTGTTTGTTTTGAACAAATTTTTTTTCTTATGTTATTGTGGAGATCCATGGGATCAACTTTAATATGCAGGGAAGATGGTATTGCGTGTGGATGTACCATCAAAACGCCCCCCCCCCCCAAGCACTGGTTAATAGTGGAAACCTGCTCTATTCATTTGGAATAGCACTGTAGTATGTGAAAATGGGTTTTCAAACCAGAGAACTCTTCATTAATACACATAATTCATTATAGAATAATTATAGTATGAATTCGTATTTAATGACAACGCCAGAACATCTTTAGAAAAAGAGAATAACTTTTTAATTAATAGACAAAATAACTGAAGTTTAAACAATTATAAAGCAAAAATTTAATTTTAGCCCTAGATTTTATATTTTCACACAGGAAACTGGGTAACAATGGCACGAATATATGTCACACAATTTCTGCTGAGCTAGGCAATACCCACCATATATGGATGTCCAGTACTGTGGGGGGGGGGTATTTTGTAGGGAGTAATATATATTTACAATTTTTATAAAACTTTTTTTTACTTTTTAACTTGGTCCCTTGTTTGAGACTAACTATTATTAGTCTGATCACTGGTGCAATGTAGTGCAATGTACACATATTGCAATACAATTACACCTGTCAGTGAGACACTGGTAGAACACCTGTTAGGGCGGCTTTGCATGTTGCAACATCGCACGTGCGATGTCGATGGGGTCAAATCGAAAGTGACGCACATCCGTCGTCACTTTCGACATTGTAGTGTGTAAATTCTAGATGAGATGATTAACGAGCGCAAAAGCGTTGTTATCGTATCATCGGTGTATTCTCCGACATTTCCATAATGCCGGTGCCGCGACAGGTACGATGTAGTTCCTCGTTCCTGCGGCAGCACACATCGCTGTGTGTGAAGCCGCTGGAGCGAGGAACATCACCTTACCTGCCGCCGGCAGCTATGCGGAAGGAAGGAGGTGGGCAGGATGTTACATCCTGCTCATCTCCGCCCCTCCGCTTCTATTGGCCGCCTGCCGTGTGACGTCGCTCTGACGTTGTACGATCCGCCCCCTTAGGAAGGAGGCGGGACGCCGGCCAGAGCGACGTCGCACGCCAGGTGAGTGCATGTGAAGCTGCCATAGCGATAGTGTTCGCTATGGCAGCTATCACAAGATATCGCTGCTGCGACGGAGGCGGGGACTATCGCGTGCGACATCGCAGCATCGGCTTGCGATGTCGCAGCGTGCAAAGCTCGCCTTAGACCATGCTCTTGGCATGATCTAACAGGCCATCATGGTTGACAGATCAGGAGGTCATTATATGACCTTTTGCTGTTATGGCAGCCATCAAGCCCCCAGTGACCACGTCATGGTCCTGGGCGTACTGATCGGGTGAGAGAGGGGGCCCCCTCCCTCTCTCAAGCTTTAATATTCTGGAATCTCTATTGATTGTGGCATTCAGTGGGTTACAGCAAGAGGCGGTGTGCAACAGCCCTGGCTGTGACAGCAGGCATTCGACTATCACTTAAACCAAGCTCCCGGCAATGATCACGCAGGCACATATCACCAGCACGTACTGTTATGGCCATTTGCAGGAACACATTGCAGTATAGGACATACAGGTATGTCCAATATCGGGAAGGGGTTAAACATACTTTAAGTTATTCCCACACTGCCTAAGACAGAGTTATAACTGCAGTCCAAAGGGAGGGTTTGGGGACAGGGTTACACTTGAACGCCCCAATAGATATTTGGAATCTAAGGCGAGCTTTACACGCTGCGACATCGCTAGCATTGGCTAGCAATGTCGCGTGCGATAGCACCCGCCCCCGTCGGTGGCACGATATGTGGTGATCGCTGCCTTAGCGAACATTATCGCTACGCAGTGTCACACGCACATACCTGTGCAGCGACGTCGCTGTGACCGGCAAACCGCCTCCATTCTAAGGGGGTGGTTCATTCAGCGTCACAGCGACGTCACAGCAGCGTCACTGAACCACCGCTCAATAGAAAAGGAGGGGAGGAGATGAGCGGCCGGAACATGCCGCGCACCTACTTCCTTCCTCCTTTTCTGGTGGACGCAGGTAAGGAGATGTTTGTAGTTGCAGCGGCGTCACACATAGCGATGTGTGCTGCCGCAGGAACGACAAACAACATCGTTACTGCAGCAGCAACGATAATTGGGAATAGGGGGGGATGTCACCAATGAGCGATTTTGAACGTTTTTGCGACAATTCAAAAATTGCTCATAGGTGTCACACACAACAACATCGCTAAAGCGGCCGGATGTGCGTCACAAATTCCGTGACCCCAACGAGATCGCTTTAGCTATATCGTAGCAAGTAAAGCCACCCTAATTTGCAACAATATAATCATAGTATTAAGGAATTCAAAACCCCACACAGAAGGCAGGACCTGTGGAGAAACAAACAGTTAATGGGTAGCTTGAGACGAAATTGGCTTACTAGAACACATCCAGAATAATGCCATAGGGATGTAAGAATATACATATTTTTTTAAGTATTTGTGAATTCATTGTAGGTTATTTAAAATCCTAATAGTCATTCTTTTATTTTACCATAATTCAAATGAATAAAAAAATGTTACCCTATTATACAGCTTCTTGGTTACCACCATTGCAAAGCCTAATCCATCACAATTGAGCAGTTTTTAACCCTCTCTTTTCTCCTAATTCAGTAGTTCATATTGTCTGCAGATATAGCAAGACTCATATGTGATAACAACTAGGGAATAACAAAATACATGCACATAGACTGTCCCTATAAAAATGTCTGCAGATATAGCAGCAACTTCACAAACAGTGGGCATGGCTTGGTGGAGCAGGTGGGGTGACCCCATAGATTTATTAAAACCAGCAACAAAGCCTAAATGCCGCTTTACAAGCTGCAACATCGCTCAAGCGATCTCGTTGGGGTCACGGAATTTGTGACGCACATCCGGTCGCTTTAGTGATTCCGTTGCGTGTGACACCTTTGAGCGATTTTGCATCATTGCAAAAATGTGCAAAATCGCTCATCGGTGACATGGGGGTCCATTCTCAAATATCGTTGCTGCAGCAGTAACGAAGTTGTTCCTCGTTCCTGCAGCAGCACACATCGGTACGTGTGACACCGCAGGAACGAGGAACCTCACCTTACCTGCCTCCCGGCCACAATGCGGAAGGAAGGAGGTGGGCGGGATGTTCGTCCCGCTCATCTCCGCCCTCCGCTTCTATTGGGCGGCGGTTCAGTGATGCAGCTGTGACGTCGCTGTGGCGCTGAACGAACCGCCCCCTTAGAAAGGAGGCGTTTTGCCGGTCACAGCGACATCGCAGGTCAGGTAAGTAGTGTGACGGGTCTGGGTGATGTTGTGCGCCACAGGCAGCGACTTGCCCATGTCGCACAACCGATGGGGGCGGGTACCCACGCTAGCGATATCGGTCACGATATCGCAGCGTGTAAAGCGGCCTTAATATAAATTAATCTGCAAATCTATTTTTTTTGTTTCCAAAAATTGCTAATTTTTAAATTACAATTTACAGGCACAATTTACAGGATAGCATTTGATAATAAATAACCTGCAAGAACTGCTGCAAACTATTCATTAATATTTCTAATTGTAATTCTGCTAACATTTCTAGAAAGCATTGCGCAGCACGTGCTAAGGTTCATAAGAAGATCCTGCACAAAATTTGGGAATCCACCAGTTTTCTTGTAAATATATGTTGTACATACAAAATGGAATAATAGTAGAACTGATCAATGACGCCAAACCCCCCACAGTGCCGACTCAGACTATGTTCTACATACACTGACAGTGCAGTTCAGCCGCAGCCCAGACAGCACTCAAGCTTTATCATTTAACTTATTTTTTTTTCCACTTGAAGAACTATAATAGGCATCTAAAATGATTTCTCACCTTCAAATGTAATATTGAGCTAAATATGCTAAGTCACAACAATTTCAAAATAAACTGCATATTCCTATGCATTATTCATAAAACTATATTTATGTTTTTATGTCTAGTTTTCCATGGTGTGTGAAAACGAGATAACACTTTCCTTCTGTATTACATATTTGAAAGTGTCCTCTGACTTGCTGGGGTATTTCATATTTGAAAGATACTGTAATGAACCACTCAGACTGATTTGCATTAGTTTTCTATTTGAAATGACAGGTCAGTACAACACCAGATCCACAGGAAAATGTGTACAAGTGACAATGACATTAAAAAAAAGAAAAGAAAGATCAATTCCGCACACATTCAAGTGAGTTATCATATAAACCACATAAACTTAGACTAGACAGTCGAAAAAGTGGCAAAGATATCAGTATTTCAATATAAACCACATATTGGTTGGCTTTATTTACCATAATATTTTGCACAAAAAGTGTCACAAATCGACAAATTTTAATATAGTGTTTTGTTGGACACTTTACAAAACGTATCTTACCGTATTTTTCGGATTATAAGACGCACTTTTCCTCCCAAAAATTTGGGAGGAAAATGAGGGGCGCGTTTTAAAATCCAAATGTAGCTTACCAGGTGCTGCCGGCACTGGTCAGTACGGTGCTGTTGTGTGCATCGGGCTGCGCCACTCTGCTCAGCTCTGTTCTGTGCTACTCGGCGCAGGGCTGCTCTGTGCAAAGGGCGGTCATTCTGAAGATGCCGGTGGTCGGCGGTCAGGGATTCAAATAATGGCACCTAGTAGAGTCAGCGCCTGCGTAGATGGAGCTCTCAGCACAAGCTCTCATCTGCGCACGCGCAGACTCCGGCCGCCATTATTTGAAGCCCTCACCGTAGACCGCCGACATCTTCAGAATGGCCGGGGACTCACCGCCCCCCGCACAGAGCAGAGCGGCATCACCAGCCCCGCACAGAGCGGCGTCACCAGCCCCTCACAGAGCCCAGTCACCAGCCCCGCACAGAGCGGCGTCCGCAGTGAGTATCTAGGCCTCCCTCTGTACCATTGTGAGCACCACCTTACTCCAGTACCGCCTCTGCCTTCTGTGACTCCCGCTCCACTGCTGCCCCCTCTCCCTGGTAAGACACCACCAGATTATAAAACGGACCCAATATTGTTTTTTGCACCATATTTTTTTCCAAATTTGGGGTGCGTCGTATAATCCGGTGCATCTTATAAAACAAAAAATACAATAATTACATAATTCGCATGAGAACAGTTTTTGGTACAAATTACAGCAGAATTCTTGCACATTTAGGTTAATAAAACACCATCAATATTTTTACTTCCGGTCATTTTTTACAACCGTTTGTGCCATGGATAAAATTTCTTTTTACTTTATTTTTGTCCTCGCTTTCTTTCCAGAGTCATAACTTATTATATTTTTTTGTCAAAATAGCTTTTTTGAAGGACAAGTTATTGGCTATATTTGTTTCAGAGAGAAAAAAAAAAAAGCAGTGAAAGGATAAAAAAAAATGCAATTCCAACATTGTTTTATGGGTTAATTTTTTATAGTGTTAATTGTGCAGTAGAAATTATCAGCCAATATGGTTCTTCGCGTCTTTACAATTACGGCGATACCAATCTTGTATACTTTTTTTTATTATTCTAGTAATACAAAAAAAATGGAAATTTGCAAAAAAAAAAATAAATAAATGAATAAGGAATAAATATTCATTTTAATTTTGTCATATTCGGAGACCTGTAACTTTAATTTTCCATCACTTTAGCTCCGCAATTTGAAGCGCGAAGAATATTTTGATTGCTTTCTTTTCATTTTTTGTGACAGATGCGACAACTGAAAAATAGCAATTCTGACATTTCATTTTTTTTTTGCTTTGCAGTGTTTACCATATGGGATAAATCATTTAATATGTTGATAGATTGACTTTTACGATCATACGGAATAAGATCTTTTTAATAACTATTGGAGGAAAAAAGGTGAAGTTTGACTCCCAGAGGGTTTTTTCATTTTTTTTATGTTTGCGCTTTGAAATCAGAGCTTTAGTGTAATAGCAGCTCTTGTCACATACAGTGCTCTGCATTAATTATAAGCATTCGTCAATACTAGGGATAGAAGAAGAGCAGTGTTTTTAATGATACTGCTCTCCTCCTACTGTACAGTAATCACTGGAAGTTAGACCGGTGTGACCTGATTAGGCATGAATCCTACCATATCACACGTTGAAAGCCAGTTTAGAAATCCTCTGGTCGCCTTTTTTTTTCCCTGTATGATGCTTCCTGCTTAAGGGGAAGATGCCATCACAAAAAAAATTCAATGACTGAAAAAATGTAAAGTATTAATGCTTTAATGTGGAGTGAAAAGAAAAGGATGATCCGGCACAAAATCTCCTTAGGTAAAAACATTCAAAATTTATTGAAGCATCATTAAAAAATAGCGTGAAGACCAAGTATCCACTCAGATGGAAAGCATGGAGGTCATGATAACTTTACGCGTTTCGGACAGTTATAAAAGCAAAAAAAGTCCTTAATCATAAGTGTCTCATGAACACTGCAGAGCTACTGAAATAGACTAATCTGATGAATGAGTGGGAGGGAGGAGTGGAGGTATGCTAATTACATGCAAACATCAGGTGGAAGTCAAAGTTAATGGAGTTACTCTTCAGTTAGGGTTATGTGATTAATATATGGAGGAACTACAAGTGCAGGACATAATATACCCGAGCCCTGAGCTCTGACAGGAGGAACTAGGAGTGCAGGACACATTATACCCGGGCCCTGAACTCTGACAGGAGGAACTACAAGAGCAGGACAAATTATACCCGGGCCCTGAGCTCTGACAGGAGGAACTACAAGTACAGGACACATTATACACGGGCCCTGAACTCTGACAGGAGGAACTACAAGTGCATAATACATTAAACCCGGGCACTGAGCTCTAACAGAAGGAACTACAAGTGCAGGACACAATATACCCAGGTACTGAGCTCTGACAGAAGGAATTACAAGTGTAGGACACATTATACCCGGGCCCTGAGCTCTGACAGGAGGAACTACAAGAGCAGGACAAATTATACCCGGGCCCTGAGCTCTGACAGGAGGAACTACAAGTACAGGACACATTATACACGGGCCCTGAACTCTGACAGGAGGAACTACAAGTGCAGAATACATTAAACCCGGGCACTGAGCTCTAACAGAAGGAACTACAAGTGCAGGACACAATATACACAGGTACTGAGCTCTGACAGAAGGAATTACAAGTGTAGGACACATTATACCCGGGCCCTGAGCTCTGACAGGAGGAACTACAAGAGCAGGACACAATATACACAGGTACTGAGCTCTGACAGAAGGAATTACAAGTGTAGGACACATTATATCCGGGCCCTGAGCTCTGACAGGAGGAACTACAAGTGCAGGACAAATTATACACAGACCCTGAGCTCTGACAAGAGGAACTACAAATGCAAGACACATTATACCCGGGCCCTGAGCTCTGACAGGAGGAACTACAAGTGCAGGACAAATTATACACAGACCCTGAGCTCTGACAAGAGGAACTACAAATGCAAGACACATTATACCCGGGCCCTGAGCTCTGACAGGAGGAACTACAAGTGCAGGACACATTCTACCCAGGCCCTGAGCTCTGAAGGAGGAACTACTAGAGCAGGACACATTATACACAGGTCCTGAACTGTGACAGGAGGAACAACAAGTGTAAAACACATTATACCTGGGCCCTAAACTCTGACAGGAGGAACTACAAGTGCAAGACACATTAAACACAGCCCTGAGCTCTGACAGGAGGAGCTATGAGTACAGGACACATATACAAGGGCCCTAAGCTCTGACAGGAGAAATAACAAGTGCCGGATACATTATACCCGGGCCCTGAGCTCTGACAGGAGGAACTACAAGAGCAAAACACACTATACCCGGGCCCTGAGCTGTGACAGGAGGAACTACAAGAGCAAAGCACATTATACCCGGGCCCTGAGCTCTGACAGGAGGAACTACCAGTGCAGGACTTTTTTTGCTTTTATAACTGTCCGAAACGCGTAAAGTTATCATGACCTCCATGCTTTCCATCTGAGTGGATACTTGGTCTTCACGCTATTTTTTAATGATGCTTCAATAAATTTTGAATGTTTTTACCTAAGGAGATTTTGTGCCGGATCATCCTTTTCTTTTCACTCCACGTTGCCTGTTACCGGTTGGGATAAACCGAAGGATCCTAGGCACCCGCTAGGCTGAACAGTCTGGGCAGCAGGTGAGCTGAAGTTTTCTTCCTATTTACCTCTCCATTAATGCTTTAATGTTCTGCTTAAATATTATCATTTGTTTTCAATGGGGTAAAATATGAAAAATAATTTAAAAAGTTTGATATTTTCCACTTTTAAACATTATTGGGAGCAGAATGCTGAAAATCTAGTGTACAACTAGCTCACTTACAACTCCAGTAAAAGTGGGAGGAATCTGTCCTCGTGTGTCTGATGTCAAACCTCCCCTCCCCTTCAAGGCGTTTGCAAAATTATAAGGGAGGATAAAGTTTAGGATTACAGTGCGGAGCCATTTTGTTGGGGACTGCAAAGTGATACTGAACTGGGGAAAATGTCACCGAGGACGACTGGCATAGTGCTCCAAAGTATAACTCGTCATATATAGCGCTCCATAACTGTGCCCCACGTAGTGCCCCATAACTGTGCCCATATAGTATAGCCCCATATGTATATGTGCTCATATAGTAGAATCCAAATATGTATATATGCTCATATACCAGGTTTTTCCAAAAATAAGACATTGTCTTATACTTTTCTTTACCCTGAAAAAAGCACTAGGGCATATTTTCGGGGTAGGTCTTATTCTTGGAGAAATATGGTTGGGGGCAAGTTACCTCCGAAAAAACCAGACCACCCCGTTTTCAGGAGATCCATACTTACAAGACTCCGGACATCTGCATGGCTCCCAGGTCCTCCTGTGATTTTTGGCAGGTACTCCCAGCAGGTATGATCCATGCTGCAAACCCTGCTCTTTTGGTTGACACATACACATACATCAGATCGCGCACACACACACACATCAGATCACAAACACAATCACACATCAGATTGCACACACTCAGCACATCTCGCAATACCGTTCCACCACAGATCCGATGTGTTCCACCGCACTGCGTCTCAGGAGTTTCTGCCGGCCAGAAGAAATCGGTAGCGCTGGATGTGGCGAGTGTGTGTGATCTGATGTGTGTGTGGGTGTGCGATCTGATATATCCTCCCACTTGGCATCTGGTGAGTATAGACAGCGGACACCCTGCAATCACAATAAAGTATCCTGCAGTATTCATTAATTTTTTTAACTGCACGGACACTTCATTATTTAACCAAGACTAGAGCTTATTTTCGGGGTAGGGCTTATATTTAAGCCTTGCTCCAAAAAAGACAAAAATTCCTGTTATGGCTTATTTTTGTGGGAGGGCTTATTTTTGGAAAAACACATTAGTAGAGCCCCATATGTATACATGCTTATATAGTAATGCCTCATATGTGCCCCATACAGTACACAGCCCTGTTATATCAGTTTGCAGTGATATAGCAGAAGTGTGTCAGTGTGTTCAAAGCACAGCAGTGTGATGATTTCTCTGCTATGCTCTGAACGCGGCAACGGTGAGTGGTGATCTGCAGCCTTGTATTGTACTAGTGATGTCAGGCTGCGATCACCGCTCCACGCCGCATGTACTCACCTCAAACCTCTGCTCCTGGCAGCTCCTCCTGTCAGTCTGGTGACCCGGCAACTCATACTGTCAGCGCTTAGAGCACAAAGCGGTGACAGGAGGAGCTGCTGGGACACCAGGCTGACAGGTGGAGATGCTGGGAGTGGAGGTCCAAGGTGAGTACATGCGGTGGTCAGCAGTGATCCCAGCCTGAACTCATTAGTACAATACCAGACTCAGGCTGCAGATCACCGCTCGCCGCCGCCGTGCTCAGGGGGAAAATGGAGTGCACAGTAAACAAGTAAACACTGTGTGCAGAATTATTAGGCAAATGAGTATTTTGATCACATAATTTTTATACAGTTCAGACCAAACGTTTGGACACACCTTCTCATTCAAAGAGTTTTCTTTATTTTCAGGACTCTGAAAATTGTAGATTCACATTGAAGGTATCAAAACTATCAATTAAAACATGTGAAATGAAATACTTAAAAAAGTGTGAGACAACTGAAAATATGTCTTATATTCTAGGTTCTTCAAAGTAGCCACCTTTTGCTTTCATTACTGCTTTGCACAATCTTGGCATTCTCTTGATGAGCTTCAAGAGGTAGTCACCGGAAATGGTTTTCCAACAGTCTTGAAGGAGTTTCCAAAGATGCTTAGCACTTGTTGGCCCTTTGGCTTCACTCTGTGGTCCATCTCACCCCAACCATCTCGATTGGGTTCAGGTCTGGTGACTGTGGAGACCAGGTCATCTGGTGTAGCACCCAAACACTCTCCTTCTTAGTCAAATAGCCCTTACACAGCCTGGAGGAGTGTTTGGGGTCATTGTCCTGTTGAAAAATAAATAATGGTCCAAATAAACGCAAACCGGATGGAATAGCACGTCGCTGCAAGATGCTGTGGTAGGCATGCTGGTTCTGTATGCCTTCAATTTTGAATAAATCCCCAAGAGTGTCACCAGCAAAGCACCCCCACACCATCACACCTCCTCCTCCATGCTTCACGGTGGGAACCAGCCATGTAGAGTCCATCCGTCCACCTTTTCTACAAAGACACCGTGGTTGGATCCAAAGATCTCAAATTTGGAGTCATCAGACCAAAGCACAGATTTCCACTGGTCTAATGTCCATTCCTTGTGTTCTTTAGCCCAAACAAGTCTCTTCTGCTTGTTGCCTGTCCTTAGCAGTGGTTTCCTAGCACCTATTTTACCATGAAGGCCTGCTGCACAAAGTCTCCTCTTAACAGTTATTCTAGAGATGAGAAAGTGTGTCCAAACTTTTGGTCTGTACTGCACATGTTGTCCTACTCCAAGCTGTATAAGCTTGAGAGCCAACTACCAATTAAGTAAATCAGGTGATGTGCATCTCTGTAATGAGGAGGGGTGTGGTGTAATGACATCAACACCCTATATAAGGTGTGCTTAATTATTAGGCAACTTCCTTTCCTTTGGCAAAATGGGTCAGAAGATAGATTTGAGCTCTGAAAAGTCCAAAATTGTGAGATGTCTTGCAGAGGGACACGCCAGTCTTGAAATTGCCAAACTTTTGAAGCGTGATCACCGAACAATCAAGCGTTTCATGGCAAATAGCCAACAGGGTCGCAAGAAGCGTGTTGAGCAAAAAAGGGGCAAAATAACTGCCCATGAATTGAGGAAAATTAAGCGTGAAGCTGCCAAGATGCCATTTGCCACCAGTTTTGCCATATTAAGACAACTTCTTCAAGCAGAGGTACAGGAAGAAGTCGGTATCGTTCAAGAAAAACATGATTTTCATGCAGGACAATGCTCCATCACATGCATCCAACTACTCCACACCGTGGCTGGCCAGTAAAGGTCTAAAAGATGAAAAAATAATGACATGGGCCCCTTGTTCACCTGATCTGAACCCCATAGAGAACCTGTGGTTCCTCATAAAATGTAAGATCTACAGGGAGGGAAAACAGTACACCTCTCGGAACAGTGTCTGGGAGGCTGTGGTTGCTGCTGCACACAATGTTGATCGTAAACAGATCAAGTAACTGACAGAATCTATGGATGGTAGGCTGTTGAGTATCATCATAAAGAAAGGTGGCTATATTGGTCACTAATATTTTGTGGGTTATGTTTTTGCATGTCAGAAATGTTTATTTCTAAATTTTGTGCAGTTATATTGGTTTACCTGGTGAAAATAAACAAGTGAGATCGGAATATATTTGTTTTTTCTTAAGTTGCCTTATAATTCTGCATAGTTACCTGCAAAACAGATATCTTCCTAAGATAGCCAAATCTAAAAAAAAACACTTCAACTTCCAAAAATTTTAAGCTTAGATATTTATGAGTCTTTTGGGTTGATTGAGAACATAGTTGTTGATCAATAATAAAAAAAAAATCCTCTAAAAAATACAACTTGCCTAATAATTCTGGACACAGTGTACACTCTGGGCCCCACAGAGATGGTGCTGATCCCTTACCTCTGCATTGATAGGACAGCCCAGGAGGCATGTCCAGGTCACAGCAAGAAGCAGTCATAGTACAGGAGATGGGGTCGGACACCGACTATTATCTCTATGCACAGGGGCTGCTGTATTTGCGGTGTGTAACTGTCGTTACACACTGCAAATGCAAGGTGGCAGCCCACAGTGTTTGAATAAAAAATAGAATTAAATAAAAACTATAAAATAATTTTGTATTAAAATAATTGATTACACAATCAATAATTATTTATACAAAAATTGCAATCATGGCACCTTCCCTTTAAGGGTACATTCACAAATGCGTTTTTTTCCTTCAGTTGTAATCCGCCGTTTGAAGATTGATTGAAGATTGAAGATCCGTCTATGAAGATTGTGCCTAATCCATGCCCACGTGGCGTTTTAAAACGCAGCGCTTCGGCTACTGCCGAAGCGCTGCGTTCTAAGAAGTGACATGTCACTTCATTCGTGCGCTTTGCATGCGGCCCCCGCTCTATGGGAGGGGCTGCATCCAGAGCACATGAGAATCGGGTTTTCAGTATGCACTGTTTCTGCATCGATTTGAAGCGCACGTGTGCTGTGCAAATCGCTGCAGAAATTTCTGCAGGGACAGAACACAACGTGGGCACATAGCCTAAGGGTATATGGGCTAGCTTCACATCAGTTTTTCAGAACATTTGGATAATCCAGGTATGTCTAGCATACACTTTACAAATAACTAACAAATGTTGCAAGGTCTTTGCAACCTAATTTTCTAAAAGTATGTGGCAGAATATCAATAGATACATTGGTGATTGAATTTTGTCAGCTCTTCAAAATTTTCCATAATTAAGTATAAATTGTCTAAAACTACATCAGAGTGCCACATACCCATAAAAAGTAAAGTGAAGCAAATCAAACAAGGGAGTCAAAAACATATCAGTCATTTTTTAAATGGGGAAAATTATTTAGTATCTTATGTCTAAGAATGGCAAAAGTAAGTGAATCTTTGCATTTTAGTATCGGTTATGACCTCCATGTGCATCTATATATTTCCCATTACTTTGATTGGCTTGATCAACCACTTTCTTTCGAAATTTAGCTCATGAGTATGTCCTGACATTTCCCTTAGAATTTGCTAATATAATTCAGAATTCACTGTTTCTTCAATTATGGCAAAACACTTGGCCCAGAGGGAGCAAAAGAGACCCAAGCCTAGATACTACCATCTCCATGTTTGACAGGTTCTATACAGAGGTGGAATTTTTCTGCAAACATAATGCGTGTTATTGAAACAAAGCAGCTCTATTTTGGTCTCAGTCATTCACAAAACATTGCTCCAAGAGCCTTCTATCTTTTCCAGTGATCTTTAGACCACTAAAAGAAGACAGAATTTTTTTTTTTTGGCTTTCTCCTTGCAACTCTTCCATGCTCGCCATTGTTACTCAGAGTGGTGGACTCATGAACTTTATTAACAGATAATTTGAGAGGCTCTTTTTTGCTTAGAGGTTACCTTGAAGACTTTGAAGACTGTTATATGCTTTGCTCTTGGAGTGAACTTTGTTAGTTAACCACTCCTGGAGAGAGTAATAATGGTCTTGAACATATAAATTCTGATGACGGATTGGTGGAATCCAAGCTCTTTCAAGATGGTAATGTACCCTCTTCCAGTCTGATGAGCATCAACAACTCTTCTTATGAGGTCCTCAACAATCTCCTTTCCTTGTGTCATGATACACTTCCACAAATATATGTTATGAGGGTCAGACTTTAACAGATTCCTGTTATTCAAATAAAACAGGTCCACCCACTAACACCTGATTGATAGGAAAAAAAAAAGACTAAAATTTCACCTTCAAAATATCAACTAATCCTAAAGTTTCTTCTGACACTTAAGACATGTGATATTGGATCACTTTCCTCAAAAAAATATTAGCCTTTTGTAGTTTTTTTTTTTTTTTTATTATTTGGTTCTCTTCACTTTTAGATCAAATTTAACCCCTTAACAACCGCCAATATGCCTTTTAACGGCAACAGCTAAGGGCCCTTATTCCTCAGCGCCACTTTTTTATGGTGCTTAGGAAAAAGGGTATAGTGCCCCCCAGTGTCGGAAAATCTCCATGTTTTCAGCTACTGGGAGTAGCTCAGACCCTGGAGATCACGATTCGTTTCGTTTTTTGCAGGTCCATGGTCACGTGATCTAAAATTGAATGCAGCACTGGTAAAAAAAAAAAAAAAAAAAATGATTTCTCTCCCATCTGACATGATCAAACATGAAATGTCCTCCCCCAGTCCCTCTGTGTCCCCTGGTGGGGCCAAAGTACCACCCTATCCCTTTCCTATTCCTGACCATCTAATATGGTGGGCACATTAGTTGTGCACCCGCCGCAATCATTGTCCTGCTCTGATTTCTCTCCAGTCTGCCATGTCAGAGCAGTGAGACTGCAGTGATAGCAGTGCGGTGGCGTCACTGACGTTACTGCAATTCATAATGCCCTCGGTCTCTGCAGGCAAACTCCTCAGCAGAGTGCCTGAATTTCCAGAACATGGAGGATGCGTTCTCTGAGCGTGCCCCACATATCCTGGAAGGTCGAATCGTCATGGGACCTCCAAAATGGATTACGGCGTATCGCATTTTTGTTTTCCTTGAGATTTTTTTTTCCAAAAAAATGGTGAGAGGGAATGTTTTGGAGAGTATTTTTTCAAACGAAACATTTTTTTGTCGCCTTTATTTTTCTTTTATTACTGACTGGGTTAGTAATGTCAGGTATCTGATAGGTGCCTCGGCATTACTAGACCCTGGAACTTGAAGGCAGCTGACATTACACAGCTGGTATCAACCCCTTATATTACCACATTTGCCACCACACCAGGGCAATGGGATGGGCTTGTGCAAAGAACCAGGATTAGTGCATCTAATGGGTGCACCACTTCTGGGGCGGCTGTGACCTGCTATTTCCAGGCTCCTCCATACACTGATCTCGGTCAGATGAAGTGGACCCTCTTTCCCTTCAGAGGATTCCCTCAGAGAGGCTTCATTAACAAAATCCATTGTTTAGCAGCCTTTACAAACACAGAATCCTGTCACTGCAGAGCACCTCACCCGGGGGTTTCTTCTCACAGACTGCCATGTGCCAAACAAACTGTTTCATTAAAACATATGAGACACTCCCACGGGTCGAGGTATGTGGATAGCCAGACCCACCCATCTACTCAGCTATCCATAAACCTGGCCCTTGTGAATGCCTTAACAAAACTTAAGGCACTATGGGTACCAGCATAGAAATTCCAGGTTTACATCCCAGGGGGACAACCACAATTTACAATGTAGCCAGTCACCATCTTACAGTTATTACTAATTATATATAATAGGTTGGATTCTATTACCGTGCCCAAACAATTGTGGCAATTATGGCGAATAGTCAAACATGGTAGAGGACACTAAAGTGTTCAAATTATATGAATGAATTATTGTAGTTTTAATTAGTAAGCATCAACTTTCCAGGACCTAAGAAAATCAAACCTTAGCTAGATCTCACATCTGAATTTCAGAAAATTGATTCTACAATCAGGAGAAAGACACAACTTCCTCTAATCCCAATTTGTTTGATCTTTCATAAAACAGTGAATTAATGAATCCTTGGAACTCAAAGAAAAACATGGAATGGAAATAGAAACAAAGTTCAAAAAGTTTACCATCTGCTTAAAAGGATATATGCTATATTCTGAAATTTGACGTTTTGTAAATGCAGAGCTTGAAATATGATTGGCACATTTCCAACAGGTTTTAAGCGGGCTTTACACGCAGCGATATCGCAAGCGATATCGCTAGTGAGGGTACCCGACCCGTCAGTTGTGCGTCACAGGCTAATCGCTGCCCGTGGCGCACAACATCGCTAACACCCGTCACACTATACTTACCTGCCTAGCGACGTCGCTGTGGCCGGCGAACCGTCTCCTTTCTAAGGGGGTGGTTCGTGCAGCGTCACTAAGCGGCCACCCAATAGAAGCGGAGGGGCGGAGATGAGTGGGACGAACATCCCGCCCACCTTCTTCCTTCCTCATTGCGTGCAGCCGCAGGTACGATGTTGTTCCTCGTTCCTGCGGTGTCACACGTAGCGATGTGTGCTGCTGCAGGAATGACAAACAACATCGTACCTACAGCAGCAACGATAATCGGGATAGGAACGACTGGACAACGATCAACGATATCGTGAGTATTTTTCATTGTTAACGGTCGTTCCTGCAGTGTCACACGCAACGACATCGCTAACGAGGCCAGATGTGCGTCACAAATTCCGTGACCCCCAAAGACATCTCATTAGTGATTTCATTGCGTGTAAAGCCTGCTTTACTTTGCATAATATTAATGAATGTTGAATGGCTAAAACCTAATCACTTATCTCCGTATGTAGGTCATCATTATTTTATGGCAACAATTAGCACTCAGAGTATTATGTACATTAAGGTTCAGAAAGAAACATTTACAGTGTCCACATGTCGGCAGGCAAATATAATTACTGACCACGAGATTAGTCACTTTCACCAATATCAAGGTGTGCAGGAAGGATTTATTCACTTATCTATAGCAATGCTCACTTGCTATTTGCTTCACAGCCCTGAACAGATAAGAAATGTAGTGCAGGAGAGAATGGAAGACTTTAGGAAGGGAAAGTGAGACGAAAGAAAGGAGGAACAAGTGTAGAGTTCAGAGGACAGCAAACATAAGAGAAATGTGATGTTTCAAATGCATTCATTGTGACTGTGATGGATATAAAGAGTGAAAGATAGCATTTAACAAAGGAGCGTTAACATAAAATATCTTTTTTACACTCATGGTAACCCAAAGGTCATCTCAATAGTCAGCAAGCTCCACTGAGTTGGACAAAGCAGTGAAGTTTAACACAGAACAGAGGAAAATCCATTTCACTTCTAAAGCTTGTGTTACATAAAAAGTGCCGCACTACTAACTGATAAAAAAAAGGTACAGGGTAGATAGAGCCAAAGACAAATTGGCATGTCTGGGAAAAGGTTAGGTACATTTAATAAGAATGTGATTTCCCATTAAGCCAGTCTGTGGTACATGGATTCGGTAAGATTTACAGAACATCAGGCAATGCAGACGTAATTACATTTGAATGGTCACAAGGTTTCAAGCTCCGGAAGAATGAGTGTAACATATCAGTCTTGCTGAAAAATACCTGACGGATCCTCTTCAGTATTTTTATGCAATTGTAACATATTTTAACTGGTTTAGGTTTTCAAAGAAAAAAAAAAGAAAAAAATATATATATGCTAATCGTTAAAGTAATTAGCTCAGTCATGAAAAATGCCAATTTCCTAAATGTAAACTGAATCAAACTACAGAAGGGCAAATGTAACAATTCTGACTAACACATGCACATTATAAGCCTAAACTAGACAGTCTGAAAATCTCATTAGCTCATGCTGGATGTTAACTTTGAACAGATTGTGGTCTAATATTACACAACCTTTTAAAACTCTGGCGCACTTTTAGACATTTCTTTGTGTGAAAGTTTTGCCACGCATTTAGCGCATATTGAGCAATGTCCCTTTTTTGTTACTTCCCTTTGTTTTTCGAGTTACAAAATGTGTCTAAAACACAATATGTTTGCAAAAGGTCATGTAACCGAATTCACTGTGTTTTTAAAGGGATATTTTCAACATGTGTCAGCACCTTGCTTTACTGTCTTTTTCACTTACTTGTTGCTGCATAAAGGTGGGCACTTCTCCTTAAGTGACCATTCTGATTAAGTAGCTTCATCCTACTGCTGAGCCTCTGCTTGCTTCTGTGGCGCATTAATAGATGGTCAAAGCTTGTTCTGAAGTGTACAATTATCACTATATTTTTGCAAATAGCGACAAAATGGCCTTTGAACAAGTGTAAAGGGTGCTTTACACGCTACGACATCGCTAGCTATAGCGATACGCGCACGTAATGCGCGATAGCACCCGCCCCCATCGTACGTGCGATATGTGGTGATCGCTGCCATAGCGAACATTATCGCTACGGCAGCGTCACATGCACATACATTGTCCGCGACGTCGCTGTGACCGCCGAACAATCCCTCCCTCAATGGGGAGGTGCGTTCGGCGTCATAGCGACGTCACTGCAGCGTCACTAAGCGGCCGGCCAACAGAAGTAAAGGGGCGGAGATGAGCGGGCCGAACATCCCGCCCACCTACTTCCTTCCTCACACGTGTCACAGCGTGTAAAGCCCCCTAAAGGCTCAAATGAGCAATGAGAACTGCTCTGGAGAATGCCAATGGTGAGTGTTGGGGATTGTGATTTTGCAGTACTGATGACAGCAGTTCAGTCAAAAGCTGAGAGGGAGAGCAAGAGTGGCGCCAACTTCTGTTTAAAAATCAATGAACTTGAGAGAGGTGGCTGGTGTCTCATTACTTAAAGGGGTTATCTCAGACCATTTTAATTTTTCCTTATGGACCCAAGATTAATCAGACAGGTAATACTTGTCTGTTCAACCCGACACCGAGTTTAAGGGGTCATGAACAGCTCTTGCCAACAACTCATATCAACAGAACAGCTCTTGCTCTTCTGGGCTTCTCTATTGACAGGACCTGACCATCAACATCATGCTAATTGATAGCTATGTTTTCTAATGAAGAGCTATTTATATTTTAAAAAAAATGTTTGGATAATATGAAGTTATCATATATAGTATTTTTAATTCTCTATTCTTCAAGACAAAATAATAGGTGACCTGTTACCAAAAAATCCTAGGTTTGTGTTCCGTAAAGCCCATTCATTAGGCAACATCATCGCCCCCACTATAGCAAAAGATAAGAACCAAACGAAGTCCCTCAGTGGACATCATGGCAGGCTTTTTACCTTGTGGTAACTGCACATGTACACAAACAGGCATAAAAAGACGGCTTCAAACTAGTTTTACCAACACAAAGGGGGATAAAACATACAAAATAACCTAGTTCATGTCCTGTTTGATTACAGGAATTATTTACAGTATTAAGTGTCCTTGCAACAAACTGTATATAGGGCGAACAAAGAGATCCCTCACCATTAGAATCAGTGAACACTTCAAATATATGAAAAAGGGATTCAAGGGACATCCTCTTTCACGTCATTTTTTAGAGTTTGACCACCGCTTGGTTAAAAATATGACCTTTTTCTGTCTCCAAAAATCCATCCTAACTGGAGGAGTGGCAACTACTTAGACCAAATGTCAAGTATGGAATCTAGATGGATTTTCACACTTGACACCCTTGTCCCCAAAGGACTCAATGTGGACTTTGAGATCTTTGCCTCTGATTAAAACCATACATCCATCCAGTTGTTCATTTTATTTTTTCACAAGTTCATATTCATATTTTGGAATTACTTTTTCCTTTTCTGGTATACTAATTTAAATCTACATATGGAGATATGGATATAAACATTATTTTCACTTTAAACTTACACATATAGTTTCCCCCATTTTTTTTTTTTTTTTTTAAAACTTTAAACTTACACAAAGATTTCTCTTTTTTTTTTCTCTTCTTTTGGAGGATATTTAAAGCGGCTATTTTACACTCTGGGACTATCCCTGAGGAAGAAGGATTGCATTCCTTTGAAACGTGTCGGATATAGTACCCTTGTATCTGTGCACGCTTGCTAAACCTCCCATTATACACAGTGGCGTCACCCATCCCTGAGCTTGCGGTAGTTGGACGGGAGAGTTTCCGGCCGGGAACTCCCACCCACTTTGCCCGGCGGCCTGTTACGCCGCGCTCCACGCAACTCCCGCCCGCACTCCTGACAGACCAGCTTCCACGGACATCCCAGCCAGCTAAGTAAGACAATTACTGCCCCTAGCAAGCCGCCTGCACGACTGACATTTTTTCACTACACCGCAGCTGACTCATACAGCCAACTATCTGACCTCACTATCTCTGACTACATGACACTCGGTTTACTATTACCTAACACAACCATCAGCCAGGTTGCAGGTTAACCCTTGAGCATCTACATCCTCATCAGGCAGCCTGAATTTTCACTAGCTGAACTCAGAGCTCATTGACGGATAATTTTTTGAATCATCACCTAGTTCTATTTAGAACAATTTTCTAGGTATATTAACTACTGACCCTCAATTCTAACGTATATTTAACCATAACACGGTCAGTTATAGGTTAACCCCTGAGCTCCTACATCCTCACCATTTAGCCCGAATTTTTCTACAGCTGAACTCAGTGCTCACGGACAGGTAATTCTGAAATCTCTACCTGGTTTTATTGACAGGTAACTTTGAATTCCCCACCTAGTTTTAATTACAGAACTATTCTAGGTTTTATTAACCATTTTCAACTCTGACATGTATTGTCTATCTTCAATAAGTGGCGCCAGCTAAATTAACCAGTTTCAGTAATCATATGAACATCCTCTCTATTTATTTCTTTATATTCACTAAACAAACAGCCTATCAGGTATTTGCACTTTTTATATGTTACCAATATCAATTTTTACACTGTTCCTTATTTTCATATGGTTATTTCATGTGATTATATCATTTTCATTCATAATCTTTTAATATCGTATACCATTTTTACCAGGTGATACTCCAATCTTTATCCCATCCAGTTGCTGAAGCCAGCACTACATATTATATCCTGTAGACACGCTTCATCTCATCAGGTATATTTCTTATCACCACCGGTAACATTCGTATTCTACTAATTTCAATTTACTAATTATTTTTAGGACATTTTCCTAAATATTGCTAATCTATCAAGCTTCCAAAAGCAAATACATAGACACTCAAAAGACCAGTACTGGTAGGTTCCCCCCCCCTTTTAGGAAGCACCCCCATTGTGGAGCTTAAGGTGGTGTCACACATAGCGACGCAGCAGCGATCACAGCCAGCGATCTGACCTTATCAGGATCGCTGCTGCGTCATTACATGGTTGCTGGTGAGCTGTCAAACAGGCAGATCTCACCAGCGACCAGTGACCAGCCCCCAGCCAGCAGCGACGCGTGGAAGCGTAACTAAGGTAAATATCGGGTAACCAAGGAAAGCACGTCTCTTGGTTACCCGATATTTACCTTAGTTACTTGCGTCCGCCGCTCTCACACTGCCAGTGCCGGCTCCCTGTTCTCTGCACTCCTTGCCAGAGTAAACATCGGGTTAATTACCCGATGTGTACTCCAGTTACGTATGCAGGGAGCCGGCACTGTCAGCGTGAGAGCGGCGGACGCTAGTAACTAAGGTAAATATCGGGTAACCAAGGAAACGGCTTCTTGGTTACCCGATGTTTACCGTGGTTACAGCTTACCGCAGGCTGCCAGACGCCGGCTCCCTGCTCGCTTCAGTTCGTTGCTCTCTCGCTGTCACACACAGCGATGTGTGCTTCACAGCGGGAGAGCAACGTCCAAAAAATGAAGCATGACATTCAGCAACGACCGGCAACCTCACAGCAGGGGCCAGGTCGTTGTTGGATGTCACACACAGCGACAGCGACAAGACGTCGCTGCTACGTCACAGAAAATGGTGACTTAGCAGCGACGTCGTTGTTGTTGTCGCCATGTGTGACACCACCTTTACTGTCAACACAGACTAATCTACTTACTTTGGTTTACAGGTTCGTACATAAAGGTGAAACACCAAAAGTTGTTCTCTCCTCTTGTCATTTTCACAAATTCTACATTTTCATCCTCAATGTGTTCATAACCACCAAGTAATTAGTATTTAACCCAGATCCTCAATATTCCTATTATCAGTTTACCTGTATTTATTCCTGTCATTTTATTCCTAACAGGTCCCAAGTCTCCCCTTCTGTCCCTAAGTTCCTCACCAGGACCCTCTCAACAATACCTCCACGCAGAGGTTTGTTTTGTTTTGTTGTTATCTATAATGTTTTATCTTAAATTATTATATATTTTACTAATTCCCTGCTGTGTCTCCATATTTGTATACCTAAATTTAGGTCTACCCATTCACTCTCTTTTCCCACTCATCCAGTTAGTAGTAGTTTTTCAATTAATTCTTCCTTTAGACTGGTTTACGTGGACCCTGACAACTGCCTGCAGCTTTCATTCCCTTTCCCCCCTCTTTTTATATTTCACAGATATTATCAGTCCTGTGTCCCCTCAATACCCCCAGAGTTAAGTATAGCCCCTTTCCCATTCCTTGTGGGAGCGCTAGTGTCCATCTTAATATTTTTCATTCTCTTCCAATGACACTCCTCACGGTAGTGGGGTGCCGACTTCACATGGTAGTGGGGAGCCAGCTGTCAATCAGTATGACATCAGCAGTAATGCTCTGTCAACAGCAGAGTGGAAGAGAAGCAGCTGCTCTGTCGAGCTGATGTCAGCGGAAGGAGCAGAATCACCGGTAGGAGCAGACTGACTGCTCTGAGCCAGCAAAGATCGTCGCCAGGCAAAAAAGGCTGCTAGTTAGCAACTACCTGTATAAGTTCTTAGGCCTATAGAAAAAAAAAAAATAGTTCCCGGTTGCCCCTTTAACTTCTCAGCCTGATATGTAACTGCTACATACACTCAGCCAGGCTCTGATTGTTGATATCCTTGGCAAGAAGTTGCACCTTATGTGAGATAAAATCTCTCACTGCAGGGAAATTACACCAAATAGTTTGGAATTGACATGCTTTTTCTTTCTTATTTTAATGCTGTCTAACGGTACCAATTTCTTACACGAGAGTTACTATCCTAGTCGTTGACGGATGAAACAAGAGCTAAGCACTGAACTGTGCTGCGTTGTTTCTATAACTATCAAATTATTGTTGCATTAGTTTGCTTTGCAATTCAGTCTAATCAGATTTGTACCAAACACAATTTTTTTATTTGGTTAAGAGGTGGTGACGAGCTTAGCCTTTTCAAGTAATGACAGCATCTCATCCTTTCAGATGCAAACTGTATAATTTAATCTCCTGTGCAAGAATTAAACTGGTTACCCACAAACAGGCCAAAAATGAATGACCTCTAGGGGTGACACTGCTTGGATTCTCACAATCACTCAAAAAGGGGTGCAGAGATCTGGTTCCTCTTCATTGGACTAGTAAAAATTGGAGTTAAATTGAATGATGCACAGGTCTCGCATGCACCCTACTACTCCATTCAAAGTTTATGAAGCTGATGGAAAGTCAAACAATGTATTTGGCTGCAAATAGAGAAAGAAGGGGGATCGGACCAAGTCTCGTGTTTGTGGGAAAATCACCTATCCAATGAAGATTCTAAAGGTTTCTTTGTGGACCAACTCATTCTAACAGAGCAGTTATGTACCTAACCAGAAGTGAAAACATATTATAATATCAAGTGTTGGTGCAGGAATCTCTCTTTCTACCTGCTTTAAATCTTCTTCATGCTTTGCTCTCTCTTTCTCTGCTCTCATTAAGCTGGGTCGGCTTATAAAAGGTGTAAAATGGGCCAGACTCGTGCAGTAGTGGGGATGGGATCTGTTCATGTGTGCTGACTGTTTGAACATATATTATCGTCATATCTCTAATAATATCTGCTGCTCCGTGTGGAGCAGGGGATGCTTTGTCTTGTTACAAGTTTGGCTTCAAAATAAAGAATTTTAAAAAAAAAGTGTTGGTGCAGGAAATAGTAATATGTTGGCATATGAACCATTTACTAACAGTAGGTTATGAACTGGGACTGCATCTGAAAAAAAGTATTGATGAGATGTATCAATATACTAATGACTTCTCAGAAAAGGATATAAATAAAAAAGCGCCTGTGTCTCCTCAATTACAAGTTAGATTATGGGGTCATGACTTTAATTGCGCTCTCCTTCCCATCAGCTTAGGCCCTGTGCACAAAGAGCTATTTTATCGCCGGTTTCTACACATTTTTGAGTGCAGTTTTGTTACATAACTGCATTGAAATGCTTATGCCAACAAAGTCAATGAGAATCCAGACGTTTTGTGCACTTGTTGCTCTTATTTCCTTTGCTGATCTGATTTGGTGCAGACATAAATCTGCAGCATTTCAATTCTTTCAGTTTTTTTACATTGTTTTTTTCACCCCAAAATGCATAGAAAATGTACGGAAAAAATATGCATAAAAAAAACCACCGAAAATGTGTCGAAAACGTACATATTTTTCTGCCAAAAGATGAAGATTTGGTGGAACAATTTCTGCAACCAAATTTTCAGTGTGCATACAGCCTTAAGACTATTTTTTAATTTCCTGGGAGGAGGTTCCTGCTGACCCATAAAATTATAGGCTATTCAGCCCAGGTAGGGGCATGATTAGGTAGGGGCATGATTAGTTAGAGACCTAGCATACGAGATACACCATGGTGGCTGCTTAGCTCACAAAAAACTGGCAATTTTGATATCCTAAGTGTCTCAATTTTTAAATCTATTTCCTTAGCAGTAATGCATGTCCAAGTTCCTATATTCAGTGTATGTATACCTTAGTGTCTCAGAGTGCAGCTGTTTATTAACTTATTTCATGTTCACTATGCAACTGATCACACTTGTCTGTTAGGAGGTGCCATCAGTTTTCTTATTTTGGATTATGGGGTCATGCCTTCTGACTAAGCTCTCCTTCCCATCATCTTAAGGCAATTTTCCATTTCCTAGCAGCAGGTTCATTCCCGCCCATAAAACGTATATTGTTAAGCATGGGTAGAGGCATTTAAGTAGGGACCCAACATAAGAGAAATGCCATGATGCTGGCTGCTTGGCCTTTTTATACTCTTAAGTGTCTCAATTTTTAAATTTATTTTCTTTGCAGTAATGCATGTCCAAGTCCCTATATTCCAATTACAATAGGCTATGGACTGGGAGTAAATGGGAAAAAAGTATTGATACTTGATATATATCAGTATAACCTATTTCCTATCCAGCATTTTGTATTAATGACTTTTCAGAAAAGGATATAAATAAAAGGACTCCTGTGTCTCCTCAATTACAAATCGCAACTTCTAAACCATATTAATAGCAAAAATAATAGACTGTAACATGAAGAACTTATCCCAGACGATTATGTATGGAAAGAAGCCCATCATTTCTCCACCAGAAGAAATACTGGATAATAAAATACATGCACATTTCAATAAAAAGATTGGTTAGGCTTTTGATCAACCATGACAAAAGCTGATGTATCTGTCAATCATAAGGGAAAACAAATAAAATGTATCTTACTATGCAGTGATACATTCTGAATAAGTGCTCTCTTGTGTGAAGTGTGACTTTGGATAATTATTTGCTTTGTGCATCTATTAACATTCTAAAAGATTTCTATCAAATGGGACAACCAAGAGATGCAAAATAGGAATCACACCGGGGCGAGTCACAGAATTGAAAATTAGGTAGCAAAATTACACCTCTAAAATTAATATAATCCATTCCAAAATTCTTATATTCAATGTTTGCATAATATAGCACTAAAATCTTATTCTTTCAAACATAGTTCCTATGCCGGTAATGCAGTTCCAGAATTCCGATGTTCAATGTTTGCATGGTATAACATTTTAGAGTGCAGCTGTATATTTTTTTTCTAATATTAATTACAGGCATGGAATGAATGGCTGAGTGCAAATTACTACATGCACCTGCAGATTAAGTACAACAATGGAGTATCCTGTTGAGTTTCCTATACAAATGCAATTGCATGTACTGTAATCTATGGGTAATGTTCTTTAGATTTCCCATTATGTCCTGTGGATGGTTATCTCATGGGACTAGGCTTTTATCAGTGGCCACCAGATATATAGGCCCACCTCAAACAGAGTATAAAGTGTGTAAATGAGAAACTAGACAGCTTCCAATTAGAGATGAGTGAACCTTGGATGAACACCGACTTTTTTATAAAAAAAAAACAATAAAAAAAAAAACAGTTCGGGTGCTTTACATATGAACTTCACTCGTGCAAGCATCACTGTGCTCAGGTATGCTCGGTGCTCTGCCCAGTGCGAGCCGCTTGCAGTGTTTGAATAGCTCACACTTTGGGTGACAACAGTGTTATCAGATAAAATGTACAACACCACCCCCCCAAAAAAAAATAATAAAAAAAAAAAAAAATATCGAAGAACGTCGCCCACCATCCCCCGGAAATAATCTGCTTTTGGCTGGCTACATGTGGGCAGAGACCTGCACTGCCAATTGACTTCCATTGTGGTTCAAGCCAAGTCTGAACCTGTGGAGGTACGGTTTGGCTGCATGAGCCGAACTGGACCTCCACGGATTCGTTCATCTCTACTCCCTATAAATAGATACTCGGAGCTCAGAATCTTGCAACTATCCTTGTGTGCCTTGTATTGCAAATATTAAAATTTGTTAAATGCTTTATTACAAAATGTTTTTAAAGGAAATGTATCGTCAGAAAAAAAAAATTGAATAACTGAAAAAATGTAAAGTAATAATGTTTTAATAATTTGTTTAAATATTATTTTTTTTAATTGAGCAAAATATAAAAAAATTTTTTAAAAAGTTTGATATTTTCCACTGTTTCCACTGTTAAACACTAGGGGGAGCAGCTTCTGAAATCCTACAGAAATCCCACTGTAAAAAAAGATCACATTACAGCTGCAGTATAGTGGGCGGAGTCTGCTCTCCTGTGTGTGATGGCATGCTTCCCCCCTCCTAATCTTACAACAGATAACAGAGAATGACATGTAGGGACATAGTGCAGAGCCATTTTGTTGGTGAACAGAAATGTCTAAAGTGTCACCAAGGACAGAAGGAGTATCAACCAGGACAGGATTAGATACACAGCTCAGCAGACAGTATCACACAGGTGAGGATTAGATACACAGCTGTGCAGACAGTATCACACGATAGGATTAGATACACAGCCGTGCAGACAGTATCACACAGGATAGGATTAGATACACAGCCGTGCAGACAGTATCACACAGGATAGGATTAGATACACAGCCGTGAAGACCGTATCACACAGGAGAGGATTAGATACACAGCTGTGCAGACAGTATCACACAGGATAGGATTAGATACACGGCTCAACAGACAGTATCATACAGGATAGGATTAGATACACGGCTCAGCAGTTTCACACAGGAGGATTAGATACACAACCCTGCAGACAGTATCACCGGTACACACACAGGCCGACAGGTGGCAGGCAGAAGGGGGGGGTTGAACAGGGGGTGTTTTTGGAGACAGTAGCAGCGGTGGTACTCACATGCAGTGGCGCACACACACACACACACACACACACAAACACACACAGCAGCAGCGGCGGCGGGTAGAGCGGAGGGAGGGGGTATCATTAGAGACGGTAACTTTCGGCGGCAGTAGCGGGGGCTGGGTAGAGCAGAGGGAGGGGGTGTCATCGGAGATGGTAACGGGGGAAGGGGAGGGGAGGTGGCCCGTACTCACACATCCCGGCGGCGGGTGATAGGTGTAAAGTGGAGCAAACAGCATGGCTGTGAGCTCCACAATGATAGCGCCGATCTCCTCCCTCTGCTGTGATCTGGACAGCTCAGGGGGCACGTCCAGGTCACAGCAGACACCCACTGTAACATTACTGAAGGGGTCGGATCCCGACCATTATTCTCTATGCACAGGGGCTGCCATAAAGCAGTGAGTAACTGTCGTTACACACACAGCAAATCCATGGCAACCCCCAGTGCCTCCAGTAAAATTAGAATTACATAAAAACTAAATAAGCTGCGATTTTCATTTTGTATTAAAAATAGTTGATTTCATAATCACTATTTTTAATACAAAAATAAAACAACGCAATACATTCCCTTTAAATAGGTACATAAAATTTCATACTATCATACGCGTTTCTGCCATCACGGGCATTTACTGATGTATGAAAAAGAGGAATACTATTCCATTATGACACCTTTTGCTTGGTTGGGCTAATTAGGCTAATTAAATATAACGTGTACGGGAGAAGTGTTTCTTATTGCATATTGTAGGGTAAGTTCCCTACAATATGCAATAAGAAACACAATTCATCTCCTACATTTTAGTGATTAGTGGGGTCTTGGCACACAGACCTCCACCAATCAAATCCTCTGAAATGTCTATCTGATAGTGTAGGTGTCCATTAATTTAACATGATTCTTCAGAAGAGGTTCCACACCAGGTAAGATTGGCAGATTCTCTTCCCCTTCACTTAATGACAGTGAATACGCATGTTCATAATAGTGGAGCAATCAGACGTAGTGCCAACAGCCATCTTTATGTATTTGGAGTGATAAACTTCTTATATATACTAAAGAACACCCTATATGGATGCAGCATTTGAAACCACATGCAGTGCCTTGAAAAAGTATTCAAACCCCGCGAACTATTACCCATTTTTCCACTTGACATCCACAAAGTTACATGTATTACATTTGGATTTTATGTGATATAGCAACACAAAGCAGCAAGTATTTATGAAGTGTTAGGCTATGTTCACACTAGAAAAATGATTTTTCTTAAGAAATTTCTTAAGAAATTTCTTGAGAGTGAAGGATTAGCGCACCTGCGTTAAAAACGCACCAATAACGCAGGTGCGTTTTTGGTGCGTTTTTCATGCGTTTTCGGTGCGTTTTCTTTCATGTTGGTCCCTGCATTTTTTAATGCCTTTACAGCAATAAAGCACATTGAAAATAAAAAAAAAAAAAATAGATAATACAGAGATAGATATATGATAGATAGATAGAGGGATAGATAGATAGATAGATATTTAGGGGAATAGAAAGAGTAAAGAGGGATAGATATAGATAATAGATAGAGGGATATAGATAGATAATAGATATTTAGGGGTATAGATAGATAGATAAGATAGATAGATAGAGGGATAGATAGATAGATAGAGACAGATAGATGATAGATCGACAGAAGGATAGATAATATAAAAAGATAGACAGATAATATAAAAAGATACTGTAGATAATAGATAGATAATAGATAGATAATATAGAAAGATAGATAATAGATAGATATTTAGGGGTATAGATAGATAATATAGATAGATAGATAGATAGATAGATAGATAGATAGATAGATAGATAGATAGATAGATAGATAGGATAATAGAGGGATAGATAGATGGATAGATGGATAGATAGATAGAGGGATAGATAGAGGGATAGATAGATAGATAATATAGATAGATAGAGGGATAGATAGATAATATAGATAGATAGAGGGATCGATAGATAGATAGATAGATAGATAGATAGATAGATAGATAGATAGATAGATAGATAGATAGATAGATAGATAGATCTATCATAAGCCCCATCATAAGCCATGGACTTCCATAGCCCCCATCCTAGAAGTGCCCCCACAGTCCCCACCCTGGATGTACCCCATCCATCCTTCCTACAGTCCCCACCCACCATGCCCACAGCCCCAGTCCCTAATGTACACTTGCTTTGGCAAAACTAATTTGTATTTGGTCCTGCCAATAAATCTTATTTGATTTGATTTGATAGATAGAGGGATAGATAGAGAGATAGATAGAGAGATAGATAGAGGGATAGATAGAGGGATAGATAGAGGGATAGATAGAGGGATAGATAGAGGGATAGATAGAGGGATAGATAGAGGGATAGATAGAGGGATAGATAGAGGGATAGATAGAGGGATAGATAGAGGGATAGATAGAGGGATAGATAGAGGGATAGATAGAGGGATAGATAGAGGGATAGAGGGATAGATAGATAGATAGAGGGATGGATAGATAGAGGGATGGATAGATAGAGGGATGGATAGATAGAGGGATGGATAGATAGATAATAGAGGGATAGATAGATAGAGGGATGGATAGATAGAGGGATGGATAGATAGATAAGATAGATAATAGAGGGATAGATATTACAGCTTTATTTATGACGTTTCCCCCCACACACTGCACTTCTCGCGGCCGGTAATGTGTTCACATCAGCGGCCGTGAGAAATGTCCTGTAGTTCCCCGCAGCCTCGCTCAGGAGCTGCATTCAGCACTCGCTCACTGACCCGTGGAGAACTGTCACAAGCGGCTGGAGCAGGGCTGGAAGCGCCGGGGGACATCGCTGTGGATTACGTCGGAGCTGTGTCTGGGAGGGGTTAATACACTGGAGAAAGAGGGAGTTTTTTGTCTTTTATTCAAAATAAAGGATTTTTCGGTGTGTGAGTGTTTCTTTACTTTCACTTTCGGATTAGTGACGGCGTGTCATAGACGCTGAGATCACTAATCTTGGACTTAGCGGCAGCTATTAGTTGCCGTTAACTCCATATTACCTGGATTGCCCCAGCATCACGGCATCTGGAGGAGCCGGTAACACGCCGGGACTGCCGCATAATGGATGCGATAGTCCCGGGGCAGCTGCGGCTGATATTCTCAGCTGCGGGAGGGGGAGGGGCATTAACCCTGTCCCTCGCTCTCCCCAGCCTGAGAATACCGGGCCGCCGCTGTGTGTTTACCCGGCTGGAAGGTAAAAACACAGCGGAGCACACGCTTTTTTTTTCTCTTCTCCTTCCTCTTCCTGTCCTAGTGACATCACTTCCCTGCAAAACGCAGTGCAGGGAAGTACACTATGTCCCGAAAACGCGAAATAACGCGGGAATAACGCAGGTATAATGCAGGAATAACGCATATCACTTGCTACCTGCGTTATTCCTGCGCTATTTCATGATTACATTACAGTCAATTGAGTGAAATAACGCAGTTAGCTGCAGAAAAGAAGTGACATGCTCATTCTTTTTCTTAAGAAAATCTACTGAAAGAATTTTCTTAAGAAAAAAACGCAGTGTGCGCACAGCTAATTTTTTTCCCCTTAGGTTTTGCTGGGGAATGTCTGCAGAAAGGTTACAAGAATTTCTCAAGAAATTTCTGCAGCAAAAACGGACCAAAAACGCAGGTAAAAAACACAGTGTGTGAACATAGCCTAAATGATACATGGTTTTCTAAATATTTTAGAAATATGAATCTAAAAATATTTATGTCCATTTGTATTCAGACCCCTGTAGTCTGATACCCCGAACTAAAATTCCTGAGTAACCAATTGCCTCCAGAATTCCCGTAATTATTGAGTCCATCTGTGTATACCGTATTTTTCAGATTACAAGACGCACATTTCCTCTCATATAATACGAATGTAGCTCACCGGTCTGTGGAGGAGAGGGATCACAGGAGGCAGGGGTGATGCTGCGGGCACTGTGCTATGCCGGTGAGGCACGGGCCATCCTAAAAATATCGGCAGTGTGGGCTTCAAATAATGGTGCCCAGAATAGGCGCGTGCGCAGATGGAGTTCTCGGCTCAAGATCTCATCTGCGCATTGCGCCGCCTCTGACCCATTGATCCCCAGGCAGTGGACTTAAGGAAAATGGCACATGGAGATGGTGTGTGCGCAGAGGATATCTCAGCTTGTCATTGATCTTATAACTCAATCTGCGCGTGTGCCAACTACGGGCGCCATTTCTTTGAAGTCCCCACCGCTGACAGTTTTTTTAGTTGTTGCCTGCCTCACAGCTCCCGCAGCGAGGATCTGGGACATCGCCCTACTCCACCACCACCCCTGCCTTCTGTGACTCCGCTTCACCCCACTTTGGTGTGTCTAATGAAACAAAAATTACGGTAATTTATTCACCAGAATAACTACTTGTTACTTAGTGTTGGTATGTCCCATAAAATCCCAATAAAATACATTTAAGTTGTTGGGTGCAACATGAAAGAGTGTGGAAACATTTACAGGGTATGAATACTTTTTCAAGGCACTCTATGTGAAGTTATCCATGTGTTTACAGGCTTTTCTGATCTCATGTAAAAAAAAAAAAGTTTACTTGTAATTAGGGAGTTGATATCTAAACTATACACACATGGAGTTAGGAAAATCAAAGGGTTAAAGCCAAAGAGCACATGCCAATTACTATTTTAATAACAGCAAAAATCCCGTGTTAGGCTTGGGTGCACATCAATTTTGGCTGTAACACAAATCACGTATCCAAAGATACTGTGCCGCTGCTACCTCACAGCGTAATGCAGGTGTTTGGGGTCACATTGTAACCTGCAAGGTACTGTGACAAGCATGTTGGCAAAAGTAGGAACAGTTTGGATTTTATAGAGACTTTCTGGTCTCAGTAACCCCATTCACCCACATTACACTGCGACGTAGCAGTGGCACAGGGCGATCATTGACCATGCAGCCTTTGTCTGGGCCAAAAACCCTGTGTAGACCCATGCTTATGGATATTCTGTTATTTTCCAGCCATTCAATGAATTCTAACATAATTACCTGCATGGAACACACAGTTAAGAGGCACAAGCTTTGAGGTCCCCATCCGTTCCTCTGGGCAGCACCGAGGACCATGCATGACGCAGAGGGAAAGTAACTAGAGGACGCCAGGTCCTGAGCTGAAGGGACATGCAATGTATACAGAACTCACCTCAGTAACGACCGGCTGTAGGATCAACGTCTCTGGACTCATTCTAGGAATATCTATCCGAATCTGCAAGCACAGAAAACAGCAGATTTTGGAAACAGCTTTGGCATTTAACCACATATGTTTCCATTTTCACAAGCACTTTCTCTTTAACAATTTAGTTTTATTACTAAACCCTCAACTGCCTTTTGCATTAACAATTCATTTAGACAACAAGACATGTCCATGCTTTCCATTTATATTGCTGTAATATATTTGCATATTTACAAGTCCTCTGTTGACTCGTGTATAACAGATGAGAAATATTTGAAGGGCAAGTGGAGTCCTTTGAATAAGATGCTTAAATAGAATCAGTAAGCCCTGCTTTTCACTACACTAGCTATGGGATAGAATAATAGGCTTGATCACTCGAATTTTAGCATTTACGAGCTGCAATTGACCAATTAGCATAGAAGATAATATGAATAAAAGGTGGTTAGTTAAAAAGTCAAAACTTCTGCTCAATCCTGTTAGCAATGTCACATTCAATGATACTACGCAGGTGCAATAACTATCCTTATATTTCATACTCTTTATAAATAAAATGGCTCAAAACTTGCAGAGTGTCAGCACTACATCTGACGCTGCTCACACAGTAGAATCAGACACTACACACGATGCTGCTTTTGAGTGGAACAGAAAGGCTCTGGCATAGACCAGCTGTGCTCTTCTTAGTAATTGGGCTTGCAGGAGTTTGTTTCTGCTAGTATGTGGATTACTGCATGAGTCACATGTTGCAGGAGACCTATTACATTTGCCTCCGCCCTTTTTAAGATGGTGGAGCCTGTTCTCCCATGCCGATGATAGCTTTATGTGATCTCGGACCTTGTGCTTTGTTATTCAGTTGCTAGTGAATTCCTGTATGCTGTTTGGTGTGTTGTAGAAATTCTCTTGGCGTCTGATTTTTTTCCTCCCTTTCTTTAGTTTCCTCCTGATCACGTATTGTCTATACCTCTGTGAATGACTGGTGTGAGTTTGAGTTTTAATTTTTCTCCAGTCTGTTTATTTGTGTGGGATTAATCATTCCTGTCCAGACCCTCTCCTGGGTGGAGGAATGGAGGGCCACTAGACAAGGGTTGTTCAGGAGCTGGAGCAAGGAAGATGCCTCAAACATCGTCACCTTCAGATGTACCTTTGGGATCAGGGTCCACTAGGGTTCCCCTAGCCCGAGGACCAGTTTAGGCTCCACTGTCCCAAGTGATCCTGTCACACCCAGTCACATAAAATTGCAAAAATAAGTAAAAAGAAAAACCTTTTTGATAGCATATTGCTAAGATGTTTTCTAGATCTGATCTGGGACCCCCCCAAGCACTTGGACATCAGATTGCCTGAAAATTCAACTGTGGTACTCCTGTCCAGATTTTTTCTAATATATTTAACTTTGACCACAACCCAACAACTGCATTTACTTCTAATTTAGAACTTTTGGGCCCATAGGTCTTCAAAGATTAAAGAATATAAACCACCAGGATTTTCATATATAAACTAAACCCAGTGCTATACTGGCACTATCATGCTGATTCTTAACATACCTTTAGTTGTGACATCAAATATATATACTTTCTGAAACACAGGCAAGTAAAATTAGTGAAATGCACTGTTACTTGATTGATAGGTGCTGCAAAATATCTAATAGGTGGGTTGGGTTTTGCTAGTTATTCCCGCCCTTGTCTGCCTGCCTGTCCTTCCCCTGTCTCTGTTATTTATACTAATTACAGTATATCACATATAAAAATAGCAACAAAAAGAGGACAATGTCCTCCAAAAATTAAGTATTACTCACAGCAAGTTGGGCTGCAGTGTGTACAACGCCCAGGCCAAAAGCTAATGCTCTACCAGGATACAGCTAAACCCCCACTAATGTGGAAGCATCACGGGTGCAGGAGAAGCAGATCACACACACACCTCAATGGAGGGGAGGCGAATGCTAGATGATAACACTGCACACTAGTGGCTTGCATAGAGCGCTGTTCACATGCAGATGGCACAGTCACAAACCCGCAGCCTATTAGGGGACGCCCTTCTATTAGATCAGACGGGCTGCCAAGCCGTACCCCACTGTGTATCATGCACGGACAGACACTCTACAGTGCAAGGCCCAACAGAAAGGGGCCTGGCTGTATCCTGTACAAACAAAAAAATATGAGGTTTTTGTTGGTATTTATGGCCATAAAACGTAAGCCTACACCCTCGTCACAGGACCTCATGTCTGTAGGTCCCTACACTAAATATAAAAATAGCAACACTAATTACAGTATATCACAGATTAACTAAATCTCTTCACTAAGATGGCGTTGAAGTTGGCCTCTGTACATATCTTCGGCGCCATCTTTGTGAAGACAGTGTGAAATCATCTTATTGTTTTGTGACCTATGCGAGGATGGCACATGCGCTCCCGCTGTCACAACAAGAGCAGAGGATGCGAGGGCGCCGTGCCTGTTAATTGCACGTCTGCTGATCATATCATTAAGGGAACAGACATAGAGGTAGTAATGCCAAATACTAGAACAGCTTTTAAAAAAGGGCTGGATGATTTCCTCCATACACATAACATGTTGGTTGTAAATGATTTAGTGACAGATGTATACTTGGTAGAGGAAGGTTGAACTAGATGGACCTAGGTCTTTTTTCAACCTATGTAACTATGTAACATTGCCAGGATGTATAGGTAGGTCCTTGGTCGTTAAGGAGTTAAAGGTACAATCTGAATGCTGCATGGTGACCTTCAGTAGGCCAAGCACATAGCTAATTCTGAGAAGCCAGAATTCTGGAGTCAGTACAGTTGTAGACTGCATTTTTTCTACTAAATATTAAAGGGAATCTGTCACCAGATTTTTGCTACTTAATCTGAGTGCATATAACGAAGTGGCAGTGGCCTGGGTTTTAGCAATGTGTCACGTACTGGGCTGCTTGCTGTGGTTTTTATTAAATCACTGTTTAAATCAGCAGGAAATTATCACTAGAGGACTAGTAAACTTGCTACCATGTGGTCTCCACATTCATTAACTTGGTATCATTCTGTCGACATCATCGATTAGCAGCTTCCTGCCTATGCACGGTGTTCTCAGAAAGCTGTCAATCAGTGGTGTGGGTTATACAGAACTCAGCAGTCAAAGAATTGATAGATCTGTAGCATTTTAAACAATAATGTTATCACAACTGCAGCAAACTGCCAAGTAAGAGCACTGGCATCAAGGTCTATGCCCCTACATCATTCTGCTCTCAGATCACAGTAGCAAAAATCTGGTTACAGATTGCATTTAAAACAATTCAGGTTTTTTGCTCAATTAGTTTTGCCTAAAAAAACTTTCATAAATTGTATGCTCCCTGTTTAACATAATTGTGTAGTTTAGAATTCAGAATGAATCTATATATCAAAAAATTGTGGCACATGTGCATCACATGTTATATAATGTGAATAGATCTCAATGCAGCCCTCCGATAGGACCAACGGAGCTGCATGGTGGTCCCATGATAGAGCAATGAAAGAGAAGTCAAAGACTTTGGAATGGAAGAAGAGCTAAAGAAGGGCGCCTAGTGTTCTATCTACACACCTGACTTGTATAGTCGATACCTAGTGTGGCCTTGATTTAATTATTAGGGATGATCGAATACTTTGATTATTTGGCTTCGCGAATATTTTCCGAATACCTCACCGCTATTGGACTATTCGTGAATATTCGATGCGCAATGTAAGTCTATGGGAAACCCGAATAACAACTATTCGGAACTATTCAGGCTTCCCATAGACTTACATTGTGCATCGAATAGCGGTGAGGTATTAGGAAAATATTCGCAAAGCCGAATAATCGAAGTATTCGATCATTCCTATTCATTATACTTCTGGATGCGATGGCACACTTCTCATTACCTATGGAGTTGTTACCTGTCGGTATGTGCTTTGATTTGCTTCATCATTCCTGGAGTTGTAGTATTGTTCTATGAAGGCAAAATACTCCTTCTGCTTTCTTTTCAGTGTTCCATCTCTTCTTTCCAAATTTGCTGGAAGATAGCCCTAACATACAAAGAAAGAATGAAAAATTTAGGAATAAATAATAAATCGCACTGACACCTAGCAGTCACCAACAGAAAGAGATGCAGTTGTATCCGGGATTTTAGCATAAAGCCACGTGTACAGGTAAATGCACGAATAACAGACGCAGTACAGCTCGGATTGTGACAATGTCACAGTTCAAGACCGTTTGCCATGGTACTTAAGACTGCTAAACCAGCTTCACTTCTACAGGAAAAACATAGTATTTATATACAAGACAACAATCTTACATTTCTGACCTTTGTCAGACTGGCTGCAAAAACAAAATGGAAAATATAATAAAATGTTAATGTTATCACACCCATCCCCATTATACGTCTTGTACAAATCCCACAAGCAGGGCATGTTTTATACCATACCTGCTATAAGTGCTGTCTTACCACATATAAGGTGGGGAAAATAGTATTTGATACATTGCCGATTTTTAAAGCTTTCCCACCTACAAAGAATGGAGATATCTGTAGTTTTTATCATAGGTACACTTCAACTGTGACAGACAAAATAAAAAAAAACGGACCTGGATATGTGCTGATGTCAGCAGGGGGATCTTGCATACCCGGTAGGATTTTAATCCATGATGATGTTCTTTGAGATTGTGGTCACAGGTCTCTTTAGGTCATTGACCAGGTCCTCATGCAGTTCTGGGATGATTCCTGACCTTTCTAAAAATCACCCTTACCCCACGTGGCGAGATCTTACATGGAGCCCCTGACTGAGGAAGATTGTCAGTCATCTTGTGTTTCTTCCATTTTCTAATAATTATACCAACAGTTGTTGCCTTCTCACCAAGCTGCTTGCCTATTGTCCTGTATTGTATCCCAGCCTTGTGGAGGTTTACAATATTGTCTCTGGTGTCCTTAGACAGCTCTTTGGTTTTGGCCATGGTGGAGGTTGAAGCGTGATTGAATAAGTATGTGGGCAGGTGTTTTTTATACATGTAACGAGTTCACACAGGTGCAATTAATACAGGTAATGAGTGCAGGGTAGGAGGGATTCTTAAAGAAAAACTAACAGGTCTGTGACAGCCAGAAATCTTGCTGGTTGGTAGGTGATCAAATCCTTATTTCATGCAATAAAATGCAAATTAAATATTTAAAAATCGTACCATGTGGTTTTCTGGATTTTTTTTATTCTGTCTGTCACAGTTGAAGTGTACTAAAGATAAAAATTACAGACCTCTCCATTGTTTGTAGGTGGCAAAACTTAAAACATCAGCAGTGTATCAAATAGTTATTTTGCCCACTGTATAACAATAGCAGAATTACATCAGTCACACGGAGACTTATTCATTTTGAAGATTTAGTATTGTATCAAAACAAAAGTTGATAAAAAAAAGAGGTGGAATCCCCCATTCCAAAATGTGGTGGCGCATCATTAGAATAAGCCCACACACTCATCAGTGGGGTCAGGCCACCAGAATACTCCCCCCAATCTCAGAAGTAGGCAGCTATAAACAGAAAATTCCTTTAAACTTGGGACGCAATTAGAAAACACTGATACATTTTAAACTTATATACTTTTCTTTTCGTAGTGTCAACTATAGATGCCCTATGCAGAGTATTCCCTGCATACAGGGATGAGCAGATGAGAATTCTTATAACACACATAGCTGCACTCCCATATCTTACAATACACATGGATAGACTCCCATATCTTACACCACACACCACATCTATATGCACTACCGTATCTTACATTACACATGCATGCACTCCCATATCTTACATTACACATGCATGCACTCCCATATCTTACATTACACATGCATGCACTCCCATATCTTACATTACACATGCATGCACTCCCATATCTTACATTACACATGCATGCACTCCCATATCTTACATTACACATGCATGCACTCCCATATCTTACATTACACATGGCTATACTCCCATATTTTACATTACACATGGATGCACACCCATATCTTACATCACACATGGCTGCACTCCCATATCTTACATTACACATGCATGCACTCCCATATCTTACATTACACATGCATGCACTCCCATATCTTACATCACACATGGCTGCACTCCCATATCTTACATTACACATGCATGCACTCCCATATCTTACATTACACATGCATGCACTCCCATATCTTACATCACACATGGCTGCACACCCATAGCTTACATCCCACATGGCTGCACACCCATATCTTACAAGACACATGGATGCACACCCATATCTCACAACACACATGGATGCACACCTATATCTCACAACACACATGGACGCACTTTTATATCTTACACCACACATGGCTGCACTACCGTATCTTAAAACACACAAGGATGCACTCCCACATCTTACAACACACATAGCTGCACTACCGTATCTTACAACGCACAAGGATGCACTCCCGCAACTTACAGCGCAAAATGATGCACTTCCATATCTTACAACGCACAAAGATGCACTCCCATAGCTTACATCAGACATGATGCACGCCCATAGCTTACATCAGACATGATGCACGCCCATAGCTTACATCACACATGGATGCACTCCCATAGCTTACATCACACATGGATGTACTCCCATAGCTTACATCCCATATGGATGCACTCCCATTACTTACATCACACATGGATGCACTCCCATTACTTACATCACACATGGATGCACTCCCATTACTTACATCACACATGGATGCACTCCCATTGCTTACATCACACATGGATGCCCCCTGTATCTTACAACACACATTCCTGCACTCCCATATCTTAAAACTTACATGGCTGCACTCCCATATCTTACAACACACATAGATGCACTCCCGTAACTTACAACATACATGGATGCACTTTCATATCTTACAACACACATGGATGCACTCCCATATCTTACAACCCACATGGATGCACTTCCGTAACGTACAACACACATGGATGCACTCCCGTAACGTACAACACACATGGATGCACTTTCATATCTTACAACACACATGGATGCACTCCCATATCTTACAACCCACATGGATGCACTCCCGTAACTTATAACACATATGAATGCACTTTCGTAGCTTACAACACGCATGGATACACTTCCATACACTCTGCACATATGACTGCATTCACATCAGATTCACCACATACATGGATGTTCTCATACCCAATGTTCTCCAGGATTAGTAACAGCTATAGGCTCTCTTAACCCCAATTGTCTATAGTATAAGTGACATAGGCAGACCCATGATAACCACCCATAATTAGTGACTGCTGCAAGTCCCACACCCACATGAAAGCAGTCAATATAAGCAATGTACAACCAGGTGTTTTCAGAGCTGTCCAAATGCTGAACAGTTCTCCACTTACGAAGTTATGGAATAGCTTCCTACGGTCCTGGATACTGAGGGACAGTCCTGAAGTTGGGGAGCTATTTTTTCAGATGTTACATACATGATAGCACTGTGCCATACTGATTACCGGTAGTTATTTAGAGGATGCATCAAATTTACACTTTTCTATACGCTGTACACTGACTACTTTACATTGTATCACAGTGTCCTATCTTCAGTGTTGTCCCATGAAAAGATAAAATATGTACAAAAATGTGATGGGTGCACCCACTTTTATGATATACTACATATCAGTGCACACACACACTTTTTTTAATTACTTTGTAATCTTCTAATGGTATGTTCAACATTTTCTTTCTTTTCTACACATTATTATGGGGGACAGCCATCTTTCTTCAGATGCCCCTGTGCTCTATGAGCAACAGTTTAGCCTGATATTATAGTAAGATAATGGCTGAGAAGAGATGAGCGAACCCGAGATTAAGCGTTCAGAGTTTGTACCAAACACAGACTTTACAAAACAGAGTTTGGATTCGGTGTTCGGATGCTTTATGTATGAACACCACTTGAGCGAACATCGCTGTGCTCGAGTACACGCGGTGCTCAGCCCAGTGTGAGCCACTTGCAGCGTTGGCAGCAACAACAGCACAATCGAACGTAGTGTTCACGGAATAAAAATAAAAGTGGGAACCCCCCCTCTACCCATTTATGGCTGGCTGCATGTTGTTAGAGACCTGAACTGCCCAATTAGTGACTTCCATTAGGTTTCGGGTCAAGTCCAGGACCCCAACAGAACTTTATCTAAAGTCTGAACCCTAACAAGCCAAACCGAACTTCCACGGGCCCACTCATCTCTACTGCTGAGAAGTGATCTATATAAGAGAGAATGAGTAAGTCTATTTTAAGTCCTTAATTCATATTTTCTATTGAACAAGAGTAGAAATTGGCATAAATATCTGCATATCGTAAATTCAAATAAAGTAATATACATAGACCTACATAGATCATATATATAGCGCAGAAGAACTATGATGCATGAACCAAATCGCTAAAGGAGCAACCAAAACAAGGAGAGAGGAGGCGATCAACAGTTCAATAATATTTTTATTTTATATTAATATTCATAGAACATGTGGACAAGTGAAGGGAGGAAACAACGGTATACATCACCGCAAACAATCTAGGTATAAGATAATAGTGTGCCAATTATATCCAAAATACAAGATATAGAGTCATATCTAGGGCCGTATTTACCATTAGGCACCCGTGGTCCCGTGCCTAGGGCGGCAGGATGCAGGGGGCGGCACCTTCTAGCAGTAAAAAAAAAAAAGAAAAAAAAAAAATTTTTTTTTTTTTTTTTTACACATTTATTAAATCCACTGTATTTTCGGAGGGGGGAGGGGCGCACTTTATTTATTTGTATAAATAAATGTATTTACCATTAGGCACCCGTGGTCCCGTGCCTGGGGCGGCAGGATGCGGGAGGGCGGCACCTTCTAGCAGTAAAAAAAAAAAAAATTTTTTTTTACATATCCATGTCCACATGTGGACAAGTGAAGGGAGGAAACAACGGTATACATCACCGCAAACAATCTAGGTATAAGATAATAGTGTGCCAATTATATCCAAAATACAAGATATAGAGTCATATCTAGGGCCGTATTTACCATTAGGCACCCGTGGTCCCGTGCCTAGGGCGGCAGGATGCAGGGGGCGGCACCTTCTAGCAGTAAAAAATAAAAGAAAAAAAAAAAAATTTTTTTTTTTTTTTTTTTTACACATTTATTAAATCCACTGTATTTTCGGAGGGGGGAGGGGCGCACTTTATTTATTTGTATAAATAAATGTATTTACCATTAGGCACCCGTGGTCCCGTGCCTGGGGCGGCAGGATGCGGGAGGGCGGCACCTTCTAGCAGTAAAAAAAAAAAAAAATTTTTTTTTACATATCCATTAAATCCGCTGTATTTTTGGAGGGGGGAGGGGGGGAGAGGCGCACTTTATTTATTTGTATCCACGTCAATTAAGACTCGAATGCAGACAAACTGCAGCGGCCGGGCACAGAGAGCTGATTGACCCCGGAACTGCCGGCGCCTGCACTTCCGGGGTCACAGGCGCGCCAATCAGCTCCTTCCTCTGTGCTGCGTCCAATGCTGTATGGATTTCACATGCAGAGCTCACAGCAGGACGCCGCAGTGGACGCCGCGATGGAAGCCGGTGTCAGAAGAGGATACTCACGTGAGCCAGGAAGATGACGGCGGGCCCTGGAGCAGGTAAGTGCTCGCAGAGCTGAAGATTCATAAGGAGCGTGGGGGTGTCTCTAATGCAGACTGGAGATCTGCGTATGGGGTGGGAGGAGAGAGGCTGATACTGGGGGAGACTTGGGGGAAGAGAAGCTGATACTGGGGGAGGCTGGGAGGAGAGTATGATGCTGGGGGAGGCTGGGAGGGGGAGGCTGATGTTGCGGAAGGCTGGGATGGGGGGAGGCTGACGCTGGGGGAGGCTGGGAGGAGGGAGGCTGATGCTGAGGGAGGCTGATGGTGGGGGAGGCTGGGAGGAGAGAGGCTGATGCTGGGGGAGGCTGGGAGGAGAGAGGCTGATGCTGGGGGAGGCTGATGCTGGGGGAGGCTGGGAGGAGGGAGGCTGATGCTGGGGGAGGCTGGGAGGAGAGAGGCTGATGCTGAGGGAGGCTGAAGCTGGGGGAGGCTGGGAGGAGAGAGGGGGAGGCTGGGAGGAGGGAGGCTGACACTGAGGGAGGCTGATGCTGGGGGAGGATGATGCTGAGGGAGGCTGGGAGGAGGGAGGCTGATGCTGGGAGGAGGGAGGCTGATGCTGAGGGAGGCTGGGAGGGGGGAGGCTGGGAGGAGAGAGGCTGATGCTGGGGGAGGCTGGGAGGAGGGAGGCTGATGCTGAGGGAGGCTGATGCTGAGAGAGGCTGATGCTTCGGGAGGCTCGGAGGAGAGAGGCTGATGCTGAGGGAGGCTGATGCTGGGGGAGACTGGGAGGAGAGAGGCTGATGCTGGGGGAGACTAGGAGGGGGGAGGCTGATGCTGGCGGAGGCTGATACTGGGGGAGGCTGGGAGGAGGGAGGCTGATGCTGAGGGAGGCTGATGCTGGGGGAGGCTGGGAGGAGGGAGGCTGATGCTGGGGAAGGCTGGGAGGGGGGAGGCTGGGAGGGGGGAGGCTGGGAGGAGGGAGGCTGGGAGGAGGGAGGCTGATGCTGAGGGAGGCTGATGCTGGGGGAGGCTGGGAGGAGAGAGGCTGATGCTGGGGGAAGCTGGGGAAGAGAGGCTGATGCTGGGGGAAGCTGGGGGAGAGAGGCTGATGCTGGGGGAAGCTGGGGGAGAGAGGCTGAAGCTGGGGGAGGCTGGGGAGAGAGAGGCTGAAGCTGGGGGACGCTGGGGGGAGAGAGGTTGATGCTGGGGGGGCTGGGGGGAGAGAGGCTGATGCTGGGGGAGAGGCTGCTGGTGAAGGCGGGGGGAGAGCGGCTGCTGCTGGGGGAATGGGAGAGAGGGGCCAATCCTAGAGACAGAGGACAAGGGTTGAGGGATAGTGCAATGACAAAATCGATGGCGGGGGAGTGTAAGGACTCAGAATGAGAGGGGGGCAGCATTGGGAGCTCATTATGGAGAAGGGGCAGCATGTGTGGGCTCAGTATGGAGTGGAGCAATGTAGGGGAGTCAATATCAAGAGTGGGGTAGTGTGTGTGTGTGTGTGTGTGTGTGTGTGTGTGTGTGTGTGTGTGTGTGGGAGGGTGTCTCAGCATAAGCGTTAGTGTGGTGGTCTTAGGATGAGTGGGGCAGCATGGAGGTGTCATTATGAAAAAGAGGAAGGCAGCATTAGGAGCTCATGGAGAGGGGCAGCATGCATGGGACATTGTGAGGAGGGCACAGCATGCATGGGAAACTGTGAGGAGGGGGCAGCATGCATGGGACACTGAGGAGGGGGCAGCATGCATGGGACACTGTGAGGAGGGGGCAGCATGCATGGGACACTGTGAGGAGGGGGCAGCATGCATGGGACACTGTGAGGAGGGGGCAGCATGCATGGGACATTGTGAGGAGGGAGCAGCATGCATGGGACACTGTGAGGAGGGGGCAGCATGCATGGGACATTGTGAGGAGGGGGTAGCATGCATGGGACATTGTGAGGACGGGGCAGCATGCATGGGACATTGTGAGGAGGGGGCAGCATGCATGGGACATTGTGAGGAGGGGGCAGCATGATGTGAGGTCAATGTGCAGATCATATTTCATAATTGAGGAAGGTGTGGTGGGTATAATTTATAAGGGAGGGCAGTGTGTAGTTTATTAGGGGCAGTGTGACAGTCACACTATATAAGTGGGGACGGTTTGGTGGGAATATTTTATACTCATGCTATGTTTTGATGTGCCTGTGGTGATCCCCATTGGGGGGGTTAGTGCCCTTCGTTTCTCATTGATACTTTTTCAAGTGTTTTACAGAGTAGATCTGCCTTAAACAGATGTCGTGTGCGAAAACTCAGTGTTACGTTGTCACTAAGGGGCGCGACCACTTAAAGTGCCTAGGGCAGCACGAAGGCAAAATACAGCCCTGGTCATATCCAACAAGGGTAGGGGTCCCATAGATAGGAGAAGGGACCACATCAGGTCGACCCCTCAATCCACTCCTGCTAGAATATTTTTTATATAAGTAAAATCTGCTATATCTATAACAGTCTATATAGGTTTTCAAGCAGGAGGGGATGAGACAAGACCTAAGATGTGGAAAGACCTCCAAGATGTTATAAATTTAATATGCTATAAATTACATAGTAATAATACACATCCATATATTCACGCATCACATAGGAATTTTACTCATGTAATAGTCCGTAGGAAAATGTGTTCCATGTAAACTCTGTTCTAAGGCCATAACATACAGGCCCCATATGTGACAATAGAACATCAAAAGATGGTTTATATATGTGTAGAAAATAAATTTCACACAGAATCAATACATATGGAGGAACAGTGGCACGAGCAGTGATATGGGAATACCTCACAGAATGATAATAGACATACCAGTGCACAAACGCGCTATAAATCCCATATGTTAGTGTACATCCATATGTTTACGCATCGCAACAGGAAATACCATGTATTAATCCATAGGAAAGTATATTCCATGCGAGCTCTGCTCTAAAGGCCACAGCATACAAACCCCGTATGTAATAATGAAACATCAAGGAGTAATTTATATGTATGTAGAACGAATTTCACACGAGATTAATATATGTGAAGGAACAGTGGCACGTGCAGCAATATGGGGATACCTCACATGATGAGTGAAAGCATGCAAGTGCACAAACACACATTGAATCCCATATGGAAGTCAATAATTAAGTCCTTCATGGAAGTCAATGCGTGTATCATACAGCATAAAACACGGAAGTTAATAGTATATACCTATGTATATGGATGTGTTTAAAGGTGAAGCTGTAGCAAGAGGACACACACAGGCCATAGTATCACGACATTGTGTAAGCAGAACCGCATACACATGACCTCACAATAATTACCAATCGTGTGCTCCCCTCGCGGTGACGGTGATACTCAGCAGACCACAAACCACAGCATGTGCAAGTGTTAGTGCAAGAAAGACATATAGCACCACGGGGCACTAGGGCCAATAGTGCCGCCGGGTAGCAGAAATTAAAGCACCGACACTACACACGTGCTAATGGCTGGCGACCGCGACCATGAGAATACAGCCAGGAAAAATATAGGGAAGTAAATTCCCACTAGGGACAAAACATACTCTCTGGACCAACCAAATAGAGAATAAGGCATTACCTAAGATATGTGGTTTGCAAATGGAATGCGCCCGATGCGCATTTCGGAGTGTACCTTCGTCAGGGGGCATCGGATGCTTTATGTATGAACACCACTTGAGCGAACATCGCTGTGCTCGAGTACACGCGGTGCTCAGCCCAGTGTGAGCCACTTGCAGCGTTGGCAGCAACAACAGCACAATCGAACGTAGTGTTCACGGAATAAAAATAAAAGTGGGAACCCCCCCTCTACCCATTTATGGCTGGCTGCATGTTGTTAGAGACCTGAACTGCCCAATTAGTGACTTCCATTAGGTTTCGGGTCAAGTCCAGGACCCCAACAGAACTTTATCTAAAGTCTGAACCCTAACAAGCCAAACCGAACTTCCACGGGCCCACTCATCTCTACTGCTGAGAAGTGATCTATATAAGAGAGAATGAGTAAGTCTATTTTAAGTCCTTAATTCATATTTTCTATTGAGTCAATTTCTGGTTTTGGCTCAAACAATGCAGGAACAGCAGTCACACCCATGCGAGACTTTCTTCCCAAACCTATGTGATACCAAGAAGTTGCGATCTTGTGGTCTTAAACTGGAAAATCCAAGATGCACACAGCTGCACACTAAATGCCATCAATATATAAGGGAACTCTGGTACTGCATTATCGCTATATGAAAAAATGAGATTTTTAGTTTATGAATTGGCCAATGCATGTAAGCCTGGAAAACAACTGCAAGGTAAATCTCAATATCCCGGGTACCTAACTAAAATGCCACTATCCACGTTAAAAACATCCGTGTCTGGGCAGCTAGACTAAAAATCTAACTTGAAATGCCACTATTTAGTTTGAAATATTTGCAGTGAGTTTTTTTCTGACTGAGCACTCCGCCCTATAAACCAGGCTGTGTTCACAATCCTTATACCAGGAGTCCTAGCTGCCCAGACATGGCGGTTAGTCCAGATAGTGGCAATTCAAGTTAGATTTTTAGTCTAGCTGCCCAGGCATGGATGTTTTTAACCTAGATAGTGGCATTTCAAGTTAGATTTTTAGTCTAGCTGCCCAGACATGGATGTTTTTAACCTAGATAGTGGCATTTCAAGTTAGATTTTTAGTCTAGCTGCCCAGGCATGGATGTTTTTAACCTAGATAGTGGCATTTTAGTTAGGTACCCGGAATATTGAGATTTACCTTGCCATTGGTTTCCGGGTTTACATGCATTGGCCAATTGATAAACTAAAAATCTCATTTTTTCATATAGCAGTAGTGCAGCTGTATGTATCTTGTATTTGCTAGGTTTTTTCAGCTGGCACCTATTCACACTTGTAGGATGTGCAGGTCAGTTTTTTATAAATATTTAAACTGGAAGGATTATTATAATAATTTCAGCTTCACTCACATCTGTTTTTTATGTTTTGGGTTTTTCCAGTTTCTGCAGTGCGTCTGGGGGTGCCATTTGAATATCTAGAAAATTGTATTTCGATGAACCCCTGACAGAGTCATAGACTGCTATGATATGAATGGCGTGAACTCAGTTTCTGATTTTTCTGAAGGTGTCAGTCTTTGCAGACGGGCAGAGAAGTGCAGTCTGCTTCATGTGGTGACACGACTGCCGGTTCTGTTCCGAGTATTGGTAGCATATGGTTAGCAAATGCCCACTGACTGAAAGCTGCCAAAGCAGGAAGCCTGGTGATTTAGGGCTTAACTCTATAGCAGGGCCCTTCTGGTTTTGTGTTTCCACTGTCAGGAGCTTTGATAACTGATGTGTTTTTGTGTGTAAAGGTTTCATTTTCTATTCAGCCACTTTACATTATTAACCATTTAAGAATAGTAATGGTAGAGGTGCTCAGCATGCTTTATTACAATGCCTGCCGCGCTCTTTCTATTCCAGTGAGCAGAAGCACTTTGTAGGCCATACACAGTTGTAGCTCTCACATGGGAAAATCTTTAGCTTGAATATGAAAGCGGCAGGCTAAATGCCTTAACCAGTCAAGCTTTGTATCTCTCCATAATTAATTGTGCAAGAGGTATAAAAGTTAGATAGGAGGCAATGTTTGTTCACGCAGCACGCTGCTGTGGGTTCTGAAGCCGGAATGGCGCATATTCCCATCACGTATCGGGTGGAAGACAATATTTTCTTAGGAGAGTAATTGTTCTGCAATACCGCAGACATCACCGTGTCCCTACTTAGGCAGGAGAAGCAGGCATTTATTAGGAGCTCGCCTGGTTTAGATTGTAAAGGAACATTTCCACGGCTCATATAACGAGCAGCGGAGCCCCAATAACAGACCGTCTCACTACGGTAGAAGGTGGATGCATCAGCTGCACAAACGCCTTCTGTATGTCCTGGAACCCAGCAAATCTAAGGCATATTGTTTCAGTGTTCAACTTAATTAGCCTTTAAAAATGTTGAGCAGATGTTCGCGGCATACAGATACTTCTGGAATAAATAACACAAGACAGGTAGAAGACGCTAATATCCGAGGAGTCCGTTCATTAGACTGTCATGTGACCTTTCCAGGAGAATTAGGGAAAGGCCCCCCATGTGTCTCATAATGCAGGTATAAGCTTCGAGAGACGCTGCTAGGGATATTATACTACTACTTCTGGGGTATTATACTTACAGCTGACGATTACCAGCCCATGGATGAGCTCACTGCAATAAGTAATATTATATATAGGTATTACTTTATTACTTATATAGCGCCATCATTCTCTGCAGCGTTTTACAGACATCATATCTCTGTCCCCATCGAGGCTCTGAATTCCCTATCAGTGTGTCTTCGCAGAGGGAATGAACAGGAGTACCTGGAAGAACCAGGCAGGCATAAGAGGGGGATAAAACCTTCTTACAGATATCCTCCTTGGTGTAATTTGAGCCCAGGACCCTAGCGCTACCCAGCATCAGTGCTAAGTCACCGTGTGTTTGGGATGTTTTATAAGTTATTAAACTTCACAAATCATCTTATTAACAAATTTGTCTTTATTTCTGTAAGTAAATTGCATTTAATTTGCTTCCAAACCCCCGAGTTTTCCCATTCTATTGACCTGCATATAGCTGCATTGATATCTTAACATATTCATTTGGAGTACAGATGATGGCAGTAAAAGGGTCAGTACTTCTCTGTGTTGTGCTTATCAGAACAATCTCCTGCAACAGGCAGGAAACAATATACAGAAGGTAAACTATGGCTAAAGTAACCTTAAAGGCAATCTGTCACCAGGTTTTTGCTCCCCCATGTGAGAGCAGCATAGTATAGAGAAAGAGACCCTGATTCCAGCGATCTGTCACTTACTGAGCTGTTCACATATATTGCTTGGTCCTTTGCTTCCCAAACAGAGCAAGTTTTTTAACTGCAGGTGAGGTCACACATAGGTTAGGGACCCCAAAAATAGAGATTACCTTGGCGATTGGTTTTGGGGCTCCTTTGCATTGATCAATACAATGGCTAAACATCTCTCATTCCTATTATTCATAGCAGTTATGCACATTCCATTTTCGTGTTGTTCACTTTTTTCACATAGTCCATTGTATTTTTCAGTCTAGTTTTCCCATAGCAGTTCTGCTTTTCATTAGTCCCCTATACATTGTGACTAGTGTGCATTCTTTATCCTATTGTTTACTTACTGAGTTGTTTGCTGTCATTTCATAAAATCACTGTTTTCTCTGTTGCAGATCCAGCAGTTATATAGAGCTCATGAATATGCTGGACTACCTGGCAGTAGCCAAGTAGACCTCTAATGATAATCTACTGCTGATTAACAGGGATTTTATCAAAACTATACTAAGCAGCTCAGTAAGTGACATCGCTGGAATCAGGATCTTTGCCTTACATTATGCAGCTCTCCGATTAGTTGGTGACAGATTCCCTTTAACATTTCGATTTAAATCTGGTAGCCTAAAACGTTATAGCCTAGCATGGAAGAGTAAACCCAGAGGAGTCTCAGTCATTCAATCCCCAAAGGGGTCATATATGGTGAGACATTTATACCAGGATGACAAGATGCTGGGTCTCTTTCCTGATACAACGTGGATGCCATTGGTGTAACAGAAACAGTGTCTTGTGTCTTCGAGTCACAAAAACATTATACGGGATGAGCGACCACTACCATGATTGGGTGCTTGGTACTCTTACTGAGCAGTTGGGTGCCTGGATGGGCACAACTCAAGTACCCAATCATCATGGAAGCCAATGGGGGACTCGATCATTTTTCTGGAAGATTTCCCAGCAGAATGCCTGAGTACCCCACTGACTTCCATTACACTCAGATGCTCCAGTCGCCCCATCCAAACATCAACCGTTTGTTCCGAGTATCACGCACCTGAGCATGTTAGTGCTCGCTCATCACTAATAATTAGGTGTTTGGTTTTTTTAATCCATTAAACAAAATTCTGAACATGGGGCACTTTATTGATGTGCAAGTTAACTACGATAAGAGCGTTCCAGGAGCTCCCATTATAAATATCACAAGAAAAAAGGATTTTCTACTTTGCCGGGCATCCAGCCGGAAAGAACTTTGGGAACGATCAGGTTTGGTATGACTATTAAAATAAAATAAAATAAAGATTAGGAAATCGTAAAAATAAGTTTCTAGAATAAAAGTTTTTTCCTAGTGTATAAACAGTTTTACAACTCAATCTAAAAAAAAATCAATAACAGCACAGATGGTGGGTAATTTCTAAGTGACAGCTATAACAGGGCTATCCAGAGGAGCAGGCGCCGGGGGCAGGATGAACTGAGAAAGCCCCTACCCCAGCGTCATCCTGCTGTACAGCCGGCAGGACCGGAGCTCCTGTAGAGGGAGCATTGCACACTGAGCCTTTCCAGCGCTTTCATTGCTACGTTCTATTCCTGATGCCTCCAGCAAAAATGTGATTTCAAAAATACTACCGAGAAGCTTCTAAACTATTTTTCCGTGTTGTAGCCCTTGTTGAGTAGAGGTGATCAGTGGGGGGTTCACCATGTTAAAGTGTTCAGTAGGGGGTTCAGAAACTAGGCAAAAACTATTGTACTAAATCTATAACTTATCAAAAAAATGCTAAAAAGCTAATTTTCCCTTTAAATGTATTTTATTGTTGCTAGGATGTGATGTAAGGCTAGAATCTTCTATCCTGTATTGTAATCTGACATTATTTGGTAGGCAACGGTGCAAACAGCGTATACAGTGCATTGCACATTGGGGTGTAATGCAGAAGAATTCGAATTCATTTACTGGAACAGATTAATTACGAACATAAAGGGGACTCAGTCACCAGGTTTTTGCTGGCCCATGTGGCAGCAGTATGATGTAGGAGTAGAGACCCTGAATGCAGCAATGTATCACTTATCGCTGCAGTATTGATAAGTTTTCAATGCTCGGATGTACCAGTTTTCAAAATGCTGAGCTCTGTATAACGCCGCCCAAACCACTGATGCACTGTGCATAACCAGAAAGCGGCCAATCAGTGGTGGGCACGTGGTTTAACTACCAGATTGCAGGTTACTAGTCCTCTAGTAATAATCTCCTGCTGATTAAACAGTGATTTTATAAAACTACACTAAGCAGCGCAGTAAGTGACACATCACTGGAATCAGGATCTCTGCCCCTACGTTATGCTGCTCTCAGAATAGGTATAAAAAAACCTGGTGACGGATTCCCTTAAATAATTTTGTGCACAAGGTGAATTTAACTTGATATCAATCTGAATTGGGTTTTAGTTTCCACCATTTCCCCTATGACACAGAAAAAAAATGAACATGGGATGTAATGAGCCCCAAAAAGAAGAGTAATCCACATGCACAAAACTCTCCTTTGTTAGATGATTGACACATTGAATGATAACATTGACAGCAGTACAGGGGCAATTGCCATATTTGTAAAATATCAAACACATTTTCAGTCTTAAAAAAGTTTATGCCTTGCTCAAGATGTATCCAAATCTTCTATAGGGATTTCCAAGGATATCATTTGCAGAACAGTTAAAATTAGTTAACTGCTTAGAGATCTAGTGAAGTTGTAGCAATAAATGGTGGACTGGGCACAGATATGACTAGTGGTTACCAGACCTACAGCTTAACAGTATCATCTTGTTCATTCTAGTAGCTTATTCTATATTGTGGCAAGAAGGTCTTGCTTTAAAGGGAATGTCAGCAGGTTTTTGCTATGTAATCTAAAGACCACACGAGATAGGGGCTGAGACACAGATCTCAGGGATGTGTCACTTATTAAGTTGTGCGCTGTTGTTTACTTACAGGGAGTATAAGACAACACAGGGAAAGAAAAGTAGTGGCACATCACATTCCTTATAAAATCATTCTTCTTTATTCATGGTTCATCAAAACACAAGGTTAGCAGGGAGACGCCAGGAGCACATGGAAGGAAGGTGATGTGCCACTCCTTTTCTTTCCCGATGTTGTCCATATACTACTGTCTGGAAGTTGAGCACCACCAGAATACTTTTCTTTGTATTTGGAAGTCCGTTCCTCTGACGCACCAAGAAATCGAATGGGAGTAGTAAGATTTTTACCTTTTTGTCTTTTCAATACTTACAGGGAGTGTTTTATCTTTAGGACATTATCATTGCTTTGACTAGCTGCCTCGTGCCAAGTTGTCCGACCACGCCACCTCCTCTGACAAGCAGCTCACTGTCATTAGAAAATGTACACAGAGAGTCCGGTATGGGTAGGATTAGCTTTCTGAGCTCTGCTACATTGTACATCCAATAACTCTCATTGTGTTACAACTGCTGCACCCAGTAAACTAAAGGCCGCTTTACACGCTGCGATATCGTTACCGATATCGCTAGCATGCGTACCCGCCCCATCGGTTGTTCGTCACGGGCAAATCACTGCTCGTGGCGCACAACATCGCTCAGACCCGTCACACTACTTACCTGCATAGCGACGTCTCTGTGAGTGGCAAACCGCCTCCTTTCTAAGGGGGCGGTTCGTGCGGCGTCACAGCGACGTCACTAAGCGGCTGCCCAATAGAAGCGAAGGAGGCGAAGATGAGCGGGACGAACATCCCGCCCACCTCCTTCCTTCCTCATTGCGGGTGGCCGCAGGTAAGGCGAGTTTCCTCGTTCCTGCAGTGTCACACATAGCGATGTGTGCTGCCGAAAGAACGATGAACAACCTGCGTCCTGAAAAAGCAACGATATTTGGGAACTGGACAGCGTGTCAACGAGCAACGATAAGGTGAGTATTATCGCTAGTTAGCGGTCGCTCGTACGTGTTACACGCAACGACGTCTTTAACGAGAGCGGATATGCATCACGAATTCCGTGACCCCCAACGACATCGCGTTAGCAATGTCGTTGCGTATAAACAGGCCTTAAGTGATACATCATTGGACTTGGGGTCATTTCCCAAATTATGCTGCTCTCGTAACCGGCAGCAAACAAACCCGGTGACAGATTCCCTTTAACTGTAGTTCCAATGGATAAAACAGCGTTCCCCAGATTTTTCAATTCCATTGAAAAGAGAGTCAGAAACAACAGTGAAATGACGTTGTGATATCTTAAAGTACATCTATGGCTGACATCGCATTGTGCAGCTCTGATTCCTTCACTTCTGAACAAAAGTAATTTAAAAGAAATGCATTTTTTCCCCATAGATAAAATTGTCCTTTTCTGACATTTTGTAACATTTTAAGGGATCAGACCTGTTGTGGTAAGCGATCCATGACACCCCCTTAATAACGCCATCCTAAACCTTAGCTGGCTGCTGATTTCATTTGAATAAGTGCTTGTCATTTTATGTGCCATCATTTATATTACAGCTCCTTTCATGCTTTCTGGACAAGCAAAAGATCACAGGGAGTGCAACAAAACCTTGTAGCTCATAAACTTAAGGACAGACTAAAACCCGCATAAGCATTCCATCGTAAAATGTTAAATATCTCAACATTGACACATGACTTCATTTAATAATGATCAGTAACCCATTACTTTGATTATACTCGCCATAAAAGCCTCAATGCAATGGTATCCAACATTAACAAATACAGATTACTTAGGTAAGGATTTCTTCAACCATTAAAAGGATGCCTGACACCACTCCACACATCCGGAGTGCCTCCATATTGGAAATTACTGGGCACAATCATCCTGCTGTACTCACCAAGAACTGGATCACATCTAAAGCCCTTTATTAACACTGAAAGGCAGTAAGACATGCTGAACAATAAAGGGTAAATGAAATGTAAACTTGGACTGGCCAGCAACCAGTGTAACAGGATAGTAAATGTACTGCTCTAGCAAAAATTCAGAGACCACTGCAAAATTTTCAGTTTTTCTGATTAAACTTTGCGAAGGACGTATGAATCAACATACAAGGTTATCCTGGAAAAAAACAGTTTCTTCCTTCTGCTCAGGCAATGTTTCCCAACTCTGAGGACTGGTTTTTCCAGCAGCACAATGCGCCATGCCACACAGCTAGGTCAATCAATGTGTGGATGAAGGACCACCACATCAAAACCCTGTCATGGCGAGCCCCAGACCTGAACCCCACTGAAAACCTCTGGAATGTAATCAAGAGGAAGATGGATAGTCACAAGCCATCAAACAAAGAACTGCTTACATTTTGCACCAGAGCCAAAGCTTTTCTAAATTTGAAAGAACATTTATATATTATACAAAATTAGTAACAGAACACATATTATTTCTTTATTTTTGTAAGCTGGAGTCGGCACATTCCTACAGATTTCATTGATAAAACTGGGCTGTAGTGTTAGAAAGGCAGTAGGATGTACCGAAGGAAATCGTGGAGAAATTAAATACTGGTAATGTTATTAAAATTGCTTAGGGGTTGAGGATTTGTGTCATTTTCTGAAAATTAGGTTACCTGCTTAAAGGGGTTCTCCGGGAATAGGAAAAAAAAACTCAAAGAGGTTGTCCACTTACTTTTACATCAATGGTCTATCCTTAGGGGTACTTTACACGTTGCAACATCGCTAGCATCGGCTAGCGATGCCGAGCGCGATAGTACCCGCTCCCGTCGCACATGCAATATGTGGCGATTGCTGCCGTACCGAACATAATCGCTATGGCAGCGTCACACGCACATACCTGGTCAGCGACGTCGCTGTGACTGCTGAACTATCCCTCCTTCAAGGGGGAGCTGCGTTCGGCGTCACAGCGATGTCACTAATCGGCCGGCCAATAAAAGCGGAGGGGTGGAGATGAGCAGGACATAACATCCCGCCCACCTTCTCCCTTCCGCATTGCCGGTGGACGCAGGTAAGGAGATGTTTGTCGCTCCTGTGGGTTTGCACACAGCGATGTGTGGAGCTGCAGGAACGACAAACAACATCGTACCTGCGGTCGACCCGACATTATGGAAATGAACGACGCTACACAGATCACCGATTTTGAGATCGTTTATCGTCGCACCTAAGATTTAAACGTTGCGATGTCGCTACCTGTGCCGGATTTACGTGACCCGGACGATATTTCGGAAGCGATGTCGCAACGTGTAAAGCCGGCCTTAGGGATAGGGCATCAATGTCTGATCATCTGGGGTCTGACATCTGGCACCACCGCCGATCAGCTGTTTTCCGTGCTCGTGGTGGCAGCAGGTGGACGGAAATGCTCAGTTCTGGAACTGCTCCATGTTCTTATACTGGGTACTGCACATCCGCCTCCTATCGATTTGAATGAAAGACAAATGTGCAATACCCAACCGCAGCCACCATCAGAAGATGGGGCAGTTCCAGAACTGAGCATTCCCAGGGCCGGTGCACACACCACCTGGTTGTTTAACCCAAAATATGCCACAATCAATAGCAATCACAGCTTTCAGGAGGCTGGGAGAGAGAGAGTGTGCAATGTGGTCATGGGTCCCAATTATTGCTATGGCAACCCGAGGTTAAATGATGACCTCTGAGTTACCTGGCTACAATGGCCTGTTAAACCATGCCAAGAGAATGGTCTAACAGGCGCCCTGTCAGTGTCACACTTGTGCATGGCAATGCATTACATCAGAGATCAGACCAAGTAAGAAAGTGGAAAAAACATTTCTAAAAATATTTTTTAAAAATCCCCAAATAAGTAAGAACAGAACATGAAAACAATGTTATACCAATAAGCACATATGCATGTAAAAGCAAAACTATAGAAAAAAAACACATTTAGTATTGCCTTGTCCGGAATGACAGATCTTGATCTATAGAGCTGTCACACTAGTTAACCCATTCAGTGAAGACACTGATGGGACATTCACTATAATGAAGAAGAAGGGGGCACTGAATGCTCTCTGGCCTATAATACAGTGGTGTCCAGAATTTTAAACATTCATAAAAGCACTGTCTGCTACAGTTTTGTGCACTTCTAAAAAGACGGGCACCGTTGAACACAGACCAAACGTAGTACAGAGTAACTCTGCGGCATCAATATTTTCAATAGATCTATGGGGTGTCATCTGAATAACGTCAATCGGATATTTAGAAGTAAATCCCAAAGTAAGCGCTCACTGTAGAGCACAGGATAAATGTCATCCAAAATGTCATGTAAAATGTTCACATTCTCATTCCACAGACACAAAAAAAAACAAAAACAAACAAGCCGAAACTAAGATCTGTTACCTGTCAATGGAAATATAGGGGGCTTATACGTTACTGATAACACAGACTCTGGTAAAAAGCAATTGCTTCATCGAAAAAATCCAGCAAAATCTGCATACCCAAATCCAAATGCCCCCGTCTCCTCAGAGCCCCACAATGTGCTAAAACCACATCTAGCGTCAAAGTTTTGCATTGTAGTGAGGCAAGCCCCCTTAATTTACCAGGTGCATGTCTCCAGATGCATGAGCTGGGCACAATCTGGGGGCACTACAATGTATGGACAGCATAATGGCAGATTTGCAATTTTCACTCAGGAACATCCAGTGCTGCTTGTTCTGGAAAACAACCATGGAGCCAAAATAGTCACTACACGTGTGCATAATTTAACAGACTGGTAATAATGACCCTTTTATTAAAAATAAGCGTTGGGGACAGATTCTCATGCAGATCAGTGTCCGGCCCATAGTCTGGAACAGATCCTTTATATTTAAGAGGAGTGTGGATTTCTTTGGAATAAGACATTGGATCACTTATATCAAGGTATCCCTTTATTCAGCTTCCTATGCCCTGCATACTCATATAGATGGCTTAAAAGGATTGATAGGGTTAAGTGGCTTATTTTGCTTATTTTCATTTATTTCACTATTGGGCTACATTGGGGCATGTAAGTAGATAGTAACTATCTACCTGCCCTGCTATTAGCCCCTCTACCCCGGCTTAGAGTGGTCATGTGACCACTCCTACCGTGATTTTGCAGTTTCCTGTGATGTCACAACGACTGGGCATGTGCTTATGCTGCCTTGATGGGCCTCACAGCCGACATCATGTAGCCGCCCTGCTGGGCGGGTACATGGCGCCAGAGTCCCCGCCCCTTCCCACATTCCATATCGCAGGGGTCTCGCTGCCTGTACGCTGCATGGCGCCCCTTGCTGAACGCTGCCTTGGCAGGTGCCCATGCAGTCAGCACTGTATAGAAGATGACTGATTCCCGGGCGCTCTGCAGATGGGAGCACTGTATACAGCGATGATCAGCCGACGGCCAATCAGAGGCCAGCAGCGGATCATTGCAGTGGCTGTATACAGAGTTTGGCTCTGCAGAGCCGAGTTCTGTATACCGCTATGATCAGCCGCCGGCCAATCAGAGGTCAGTAGCTGATTACTGGTAAAGCTGCATAGAAAGCGCTTCCCTGCACAGGGCCTCGAAATCAGTCCTCTGCTATAAAGCGCTAGCTGCACAGCCCCCTGCACAGGCAGCAATCAGCAAGGAGGGGGCTGCAGCCCCAAGAGGCAGAGGACACAGGGCACCGAGGGAACGAGGACAGGTGAGAAAAATGTGTTTGTTTTTTTTGTGTGTGTGAAGAATGGCAGACTAAGGGGCAATTCTACAGGACAGAGCATTTCTACAAGAAGAGGAGCCCAAAGGGATATTACTATAGTATGGAGACAGGGATGGGCACAGTACTATAGTATGGAGACAGGGATGGGCACAGTACTACAGTATGGAGACAGGGATGGGCACAGTACTATAGTATGGAGACAGGGATGGGCACAGTACTATAGTATGGAGACAGGGATGGGCACAGTACTATAGTATGGAGACAGGGATGGGCACAGTACTATAGTATGGGGACAGGGATGGGCACAGTACTGTAGTATGGAGACAGGGATGGGCACAGTACTGTAGTATGGAGACAGGGATGGGCACAGTACTATAGTATGGAGACAGGGATGGGCACAGTACTATAGTATGGGGACAGGGATGGGCACAGTACTATAGTATGGGGACAGGGATGGGCACAGTACTATAGTATGGGGACAGGGATGGGCACAGTACTATAGTATGGGGACAGGGATGGGCACAGTACTATAGTATGGGGACAGAGATGGGCACAGTACTATAGTATGGGGACAGAGATGGGCACAGTATTATAGTATGGGGACAGAGATGGGCACAGTACTATAGCATGGGGACAGAGATGGGCACAGTATTATAGTATGGGGAAAGGGATGGGCACAGTACTATAGTATGGGGACAGGGATGGGCACAGTACTATAGTATGGGGACAGGGATGGGCACAGTACTATAGTATTGAGACAGGGATGGGCACAGTACTATAGTAAGGGGACAGGGATGGGAACAGTACTATAGTATGGGGACAGGGATGGGCACAGTACTATAGCATGGGGACAGAGATGGGCACAGTACTATAGTATAGGGACAGGGATGGGCACAGTACTATAGTATGGGGACAGGGATGGGCACAGTACTATAGTATGGGGACAGGGATGGGCACAGTATTATAGTATGGGGACAGGGATGGGCACAGTACTATAGTATGGGGACATGGATGGGCACAGTATTATAGTATGGGGACAGGGATGGGCACAGTACTATAGTATGGGGACAGAGATGGGCACAGTGCTATAGTATGGGGACAGGGATGGGCACAGTACTATAGTATGGGGACAGGGATGGGCACAGTACTATAGTATGGGGACAGAGATGGGCACAGTGCTATAGTATGGGGACAGGGATGGGCACAGTATTATAGTATGGGGACAGGGATGGGCACAGTACTATAGTATGGGGACAGGGATGGGCACAGTGCTATAGTATGGGGACAGGGATGGGCACAGTATTATAGTATGGGGACAGGGATGGGCACAGTATTATAGTATGGGGACAGGGATGGGCACAGTACTATAGTATGGGGACAGAGATGGGCACAGTGCTATAGTATGGGGACAGGGATGGGCACAGTACTATAGTATGGGGACAGGGATGGGCACCGTACTATAGTATGGGGACAGGGATGGGCACAGTACTATAGTATGGGGACAGGGATGGGCACAGTATTATAGTATGGGGACAGGGATGGGCACAGTACTATAGTATGGGGACAGGGATGGGCACAGTACTATAGTATGGGTACAGGGATGGGCACAGTACTATAGTATGGGGACAGAGATGGGCACAGTACAACATTATATGTGTGGTAGATGTGAGGATCACTGCTCTATACTACAATTGATTACATATACAGAGCAGTGATATCTCATCTGTGACCGCACAATCCCCTCACATCCACCGCACATATACTGTAGTAATGGTCAGTGCTGGGGCAGAATGCTGACAGGGAATGTGTGTGCAGGGGCGGGGCTGAACAGTGAGGTTGGGCGGTGCCAGCTCTGACTGTGAGGTTTGGCAGTCAGGCATGCCAAGTTAGGTTGAGCTGCATGTAAACAAAGATCTGCAGAGAATAAAGGGATAACGCAAGAGGAACAAAAGTTAAAAAACAAAAAAAAATAATGTAGGGAAATTTTATGTGACAATACAGCACAGATGCGCTTAAAACATTTTTTTGAGTTTATATCGGACAACTCCTGTAAATGAAACAGTAAGGCCTGGTCTACACTGCAATTTTTTGTAGTCATACTGATTGATTTTAACTACAGCTGCAATCAAAAGAAATACATTGAGTTGTATGCCATTCGGTGGACTGCAGCTGCCAATTAAAGGATTTGTCTACTACTCGGACAACCTCTTCTCAATACCTATCTTCCTTCACAGTAAAATAATAACACCTATTCTCACCTCTAGAGGAAGCGCTTTTCCATTGATTTGGCACTAGTTCTCCCAGGGATCACGTTATATTGTTATGTCATGCGATCACTGAGGTCAATCAATGCTAAGTGCCCTCTCCCCCCTTCAGACAAATCAGACATCCGGAGGAAGTAATAAAGTAGCTGTAGCTCACACTTTTTCCAAATGTCAATTACGTCTGACGGAGGGGACAGTGTAATGAAGTGGCTGCTGATTGACTGCAAGGATTGCGTGACATAATGTCAAGTGACCCCCAGGAGAACCAGTGCACCATTTAGATGGCTGCTAGACTGGAATGGACACTGGTAATGTCAGCAATCCAATGATGTTCAGAAAACAAACTCGAATACTCAGACAACAGCTTGGAGATTGTACAAATTACCAATTAAAACTGTTAAATCCTGAATAAAATCCAGTAAACTGCAAACATATTAGCTCTCATTAGCATGAGGAAAAAGTATTTCAACACTGGAAATTAAACTCAATCTGATGTAAATACTTTGTTTTCCCACTTGATGTTATGCCAGAAAAGGATAGCTGTCTAAAACGTCTCTGAGAAAAGGAAAAAACCCAGCCGTGCTAAACACTCATGTGCACAGCTCAGAATGTTAAACAGAGGTTAAGTGCATGGAGATCCAGTGATAACGTCTCCTTAACATTCTCCGGAGTACGCAGTCCAAGTGAATCCAGCCAGAATCCTACAGCTGCTAAAGCTGGCAGACAGAACAGGCACTAGTTAAAACCATTAATATTAAAGAGGATCAAATCTGACAACTAATACATTTCTCTAAACATTGCCGACACTTCCTCTCGCATAGCTTTTAATAAAATAATTCATCTAAAAGAAGAAGATCAAACTCAAGAATACAAAATAATGAAAATAACAGATTCCGTCATCTCATAAAAGGTCCGATCTGAGGATGCTGTCAGGGATTAACTTACAGAAAGCAGCTTCCAGGTTATGGATCTGACAGGTTTCGGGACTCCAGACCAACTTAACTTCCTCAGCTCATCTGTAAGGAAACAAAGCAGAATAAGTGTCTAGAAAATCACTGACATCTGGAAACATTTCATTTTGTTTACGAAACACATGATGCATCATATCAATCCAGAGTAAGGCCTAAAGGCTGCTTTACACGCAGCGACATCGCTAGCGAGCGCCCCCGTCCCATTGTTTGTGCGTCACGGGCAAATCTGTGCCCGTGGCGCACAACATCGCTAGCACCCGTCACCCATACTTACCTGCCTCGCGACGTCGCTGTGGCTGGCGAACTGCCTCCTTTCTACGGGGCGGTTCGTGCAGCGTCACAGCGACGTCACACGGCAGCCGTCCAATAGAAGCGGAAGGGCGGAAAGCAGCCGAAAGAAAGTGACGCCCACATTGTTGCCGGAGGACGCAGGTACGCTGTTGTTCGTCGTTCCTGGGGTGTCACACGTAGCGATGCGTGCTGCCTCAGGAACGACCAACAACCTGCATCCAGCACCATCAACGATATTTGGGATTAGAACGACGTATTAACAATCAACGATATGGTGAGTAATTTTGATAGTTAGCGGTCGTTCGTACGTGTCACATGCAACGACGTCGCTAACGAGGCCGGATGTGCGTCATGAATTCCATGACCCCCAACGATATCTCGGTTGTGATGTCGTTGCGTGTAAAGCGGGCTTTAGGCCAGAGTCACACTTGCTAGTAACTCGCGCGAGTCTCGCATCGCATCACCCAGCACGGCCACACATTCTCCTGACACGAGCGGGTCGGTTGCATGTATCTCTATGCAGCTGAGATGCTCCCCTCCAGAGAGTGTGCGGCCGTGCCGGGTGATGCGATGCGAGACTCGCGCGAGTTACTAGCAAGTGTGACTCCGGCCTAAGTCACACTGCTGTGTGTTACCATCTGAAATGCAGGGATTCTTTTCATTGGTGTCATCCTAGTTACATCAGTTTTTTTTCATCCTTTTTTCCTCATTGAAGCAGGTAAACAGTTTTTTTTTATTCACTGACGCTTAACAATTTATCAGTTAGAAACGGGTGAAACTAGAAATAAACTGACATACAAAACCGGTCTTCCTAATTTCGTCCGTGTCTCACTGATCCCCATAAACTTTAGGAGTCTGAGCTGCAAAATATGAGAACAGGACACACCCTGACCCACACGGAGCAAATACATGGATACATTTATAAAACTAAAGTGTATGACCCTCTACTGCTCAATGTGCTGTTTGAGGGGAAAAAACGGATAACAGAACAACAGTAGGAAGTGACACATGGTTATATGAATATAGCCCAATTCTGACAGTGAAAACTTAGACTAGACAGTTAAAACTTCTCATAATGGCTCATGCTGTTTGAGAACTTTGGCTTATCTTTAGACTGTCTGGTCTAAGAAGTGCTTTACACGCTGCGACATTGCTGCCGATATATCGTCGGGTTCACGTCGTTAGTGACGCACATCTGGCGCCGGTAGCGACATCGCAGCGTGTAACACGAATGAGCAACGATCAACGAACGCAAAAGCGTGCAAACTCATTGATCATTGACACGTCGTTCATTTCCATAATATCGGTGCTGCTGCAGGTACGATGTTGTTTGTCGTTCCTGCGGCAGCACACATCGCTACGTGTGACGCCGCTGGAACAACAAACATCTGCTTACCTGCGTCTACCAGAAAAGGAGGAAGGTGGGCGGCATATTCCGGCCGCTCATCTCCTCCCCTCCTTTTCTATTGGGCGGCGGTTCAGTGACGCTGCTGTGACGCTGAACGATCCGCCCCCTTAGAAAGGAGGCGGTTTGCCGGTCACAGCGACGTTGCAGAGCAGGTATGTGCGTGTGACGCTGCTGTAGCGATAATGTTCGCTGCGGCAGCGATCACCACATATCGTGCCACTGTCGGGGGTGGGTGCTATCGCTAGCGATGTCACAGCGTGTAAAGAACCCCTAAGTCTGCACCACCTATTATTTGGCTTATTTCTGTACCAGACATGCACCAAAAATAATGCATGATGTCACATTTATCTGTCTGATAAACCATGCCTACTTGTCAGACAAGGCATAGACAGTGACAAAACACCTAATACAAACGGTACAGGTTTGTATGCCAATGTACCGCGATTCTGGCACATTTGCATCATTTGCATTACAATTACAAGATGCAATACATATTGATGGGAGAAGCACTACAAGATATCCATCATTGTTTCACACTAAAAAAAGACTGACATGCACAGATCAATTCACCTGAAAAAAGAAAGGTTTGTCAAATTACGCCCTCCCTTTCCCCGCTGTTTCCATTACCAGCCATCCTCCTGCTTCTGCCCTCTGAATGTATCCTCTCCTCTCTACTATACATGGAGCATACAGGTTTATTTTCTTCCTCCTCGTCTCATTCCCTCTCTCCACCAATATCTTCCTATATCCATTACACACCTCATATGGCTTTACTTCTGCCAGTCCTCGTTCCAACAAATACAATGGCAGTATCATCTGCACCTAGGTCTGAACCCCTTGAGCAACTGCTCTATAGCAGAGTATAGAACTGATATCCATTGATACAAAAAGTATCATAACTCAAATCCTATAGAATGTGAGCCCGCAAGGGCAGGGCCCTCTTCCCTCTGTACTAGTCTGTCTACTGTAACTTGTGTATTGTATTCTGTATGTAACCCCCTTCTCATGTACAGCACCATGGAATCAATGGTGCTCTATAAATAATAATAATAACAACAACAACTCCAAAACTATTATTTCAGGTTTTTATTCAGAGCATTTAGCCTTTTTTCCCTTTTTCCACCCAGCTAATTCTGTTTCTTTTGGCCACAGATAATGCGCTGTATTCCTCATTCACCATTGATGAAGCCAATGTATATAAATACGCACACAATACGCAATGGTGATGGGGCAGGAAGATACATGGTGTGGGCTCCACTTAAGAGTACAGCAGATTCATGACTACTGTATTCTGTGTTAACTGCTATTAAAAGGGAATCTGTCACCAGGTTTTGCTCCCCCATCTGAGAGCAGCATAATGTAGAGACAGAGACCCTGATTCCAGCGATGTGTCACTTGTTGAGCTGTTTTCTGTCATTTTGATAAAATCAATGTTTTCTGTGCTGCAGATCTAGCAGTTATACAGAGCTCATGAATAGGCTGGACTACCTGGCAGTAGGTCAAGTAGTCCTCTAATGATAATCTACTGCTTATTAAAACTACACTAAGGAGCCCAGCAGGTGACAACACTGGAATCAGGATCTCTGCCCCTACGTTATGCTGCTCTCAGATAAGGTGGTAAAAACCTGGTGACAGACTCCCTTTAACCAAACATTCCATATTTAATAGTGTTATTTGGATTAATAGCCCAACTGATCGGCTACTATAATAAGAGTGGGGTGAAATTATAGGGAGAAGGCATCAGGACAAGTAACACTAACACTACACATTGCAGTATATTCCACTGACTGTACAGAAGTGACAAGGCATTCTAACATTAATCATACATAATGCAAACACTACACAGAACGAGCTTTTTCCTGAAACACCAATTTTACCTGCTGTTTATACCCCAAGCCTAAAGTGTTTATGACAATGCAATGCTCATTTTCCATGAATGCGTTTCATTTCCCAGCAACATATTTAGAAAGTACATAGATCCTCATACCACAGCCCAAAGATGCATAAAATTGCTTCAATTACAAGAAAAAATATTTGGCATCCTATTTCTATAAAGAGTTTAAAGAGCCGGTAAATATCATGAAAGTTGTGTGTGATGGATGTAGAAGTGAAATGACTGCGCTCAATATGCTAGAAACGCTGTTTGGTAGTAAACAGAAAAAAGACTCCTATCCTCTGCTATATTCTAAATGGCTTTGCAGGAATTATTTATTTTTCCACCGCCGCTATAGACTGTGCCCATATTTTACAGGGCATTGTGTGAATCGCTCTTATTTATGTCGTAAGCGTCTCCTTCCCTAGATAGAACTCTTATTACGCTTACCTGCATTCTCCTATAAAATACCTTTATATAGAGAGTGGAAAATATGTACAATAATTGGCAGAGAACATATCAGCTAACCACAAGACTTTAGATCCTTAACAAGAGAGAACATTATGTAGTAAAATAACCAATTACGCAGGCAGTTTGTGTAGCGGCAAATTTTACACTAGGCCAATAATGCCGTTCTTTGGAGTACTGGAGAGACCGCACCGCTCCAGCCACAGCCTCATGGGCTTTGGACCAGGGAACACAGGTTCAAGATCACTGGAATGTTACAATAAACAAGTCCGTCAGTCCCTGCTCCCAAGCTGCAGGTACTAAATGACAATTTCCCCAGCACAGGAATAAATTGTGCCAGAGCTGTTCATACTGCATTAACCACACTGAAAAGGCAAAATAAAAATGGCACTCAACCTTCAAAATACCATTAGAAAATGACTTTTGCAAATAACCTACCAATATATAAAGAGAGAGTGCAGAAAATTATGTATACCATAAACCGATATCAAGAACAAAGTGGGGAGTACTCTAAAGGATTTTCCGATATTTAGACGTGATCACCTACCTATGGGATAAGTGATAACTTGGTGATCGGTGGTGGTCTGGAAGTTAGGACCTCCACCAATGCCGAAAGGGGCTCTGGAAAGCCCCGTCTGAACAGAGCGGCGACTGGACAGGTGTACTTCCGTACCTCTCCACTCATTCTCTGTAGGGCTGTTGGAAAAATCCGCGCAATGTACTTGGCTATCTCTGAAAGTGTCATGGTAAATGATCATTGGAGCGCATGTTTGGCCACCACTCCATTCAGAAGTGGCATCTCAGAACCTCATTGTTCAGACTCCCACAAATCGGCACGTTATCATGCATGGCAAGAAACACATCAGCTAACAATGGAGGAGATTGGGAGATTAATCCCTCCCTTTCCTCTGAAGCGCCCTCCCTCTTCTCCGTGGCTGCATCGCATCACAGTGGCATGACAGTCGCGTGACACTTGGCTTACACTCCGGCAGAGCGGGAGCCGAGTGTCATGCAATTGACTCGCATTAATGACCGTGTGTCCCCAGCCTATGAATCCGACTCCACGACTCAGACCCCCTTGTACATGGCTCATGTTTAACCTCTTCACCCAGGGCGATTTTCCAATTTTCATTTTCATTCCCTACCCCCCCTTCTTCCAAGAGCCAAAACCTTTTTACTTTTCGTTAAATATAGCTTAAATTAAGGGCTTGTTTTTTGCAGGACGAGTTGTACTTTTGAAAAAAAATAGAAAAAGATGCACAGCCTATGATACTAGATGACAATAATTTAGAGGGTGCTCAACAGCCAAGCAAAAAGCATAACAGATACCAAAGAGAAAAGCACTTTGCAAAAAATACGACACTCACTCAATATAAAATGTAAACGTAAACAATTTATTGGTATAAGATTAAAAAACACATACAAAAAAAACACATGTCCCAAAGAGTGATTATACAGCACCATAAAAATATAAATATAAAGTCTGCACACAAAAAGAATTCGTATAAAGCTAGTAATTGCCCCAAAAATGCACTAAAATGACAATTCCTTACCAAAATAAATACAATTCTAATAGATATGGTACAAAATCAAAAATACTACTATAAGATAATAAGATCTCGCAGAAGATAACTCAGAAAATACCAGAGAGAGGTGAGGGCAAACAAACACAATATTATATATATATATATATATATATATCGATTTGATCAGCACTAATAGCACAAGGATCATACGTAACATAAAGGCAGACATGGTTCAGTAGAACCTGGCGTTCTCATTTTTTGGGGTCTGGGGCTCAGTGATGACTTCTTTTTTATATCTAGAGCTGACTTTTTTTGTGCGGATGCTACGTTTTGATCGCCTGTTATTGCATTTTAAAGAAATGTTGCAGTGACCAAAAAACTTAATTTTGGTGTTTGGAATTTTTTTCTTGCCATGCTGTTTACTAATCAGATTATTTGATTTTATAGTTTGATAGATCAAGCATTTCTGAATTTGGCAATACCAAATATGTGTGGATTTTTTCTTCTTTTTAACCGTTTTATTTTCAATGGGGGAATGGGGGAGTGATTTTAACTTTTAGGATTTTTAATTTTTTCATATTTTTTTTAACTTTTTTTTTTTTTACATTTTTTTTTATTTATTTTACTAGTTTCCCTAGGGAACGTTATCACTGCACAATCCAATTGCCTGTGCATGCCATCGCATAATCAACTCTCACAGTTAAGTGAAATTAGTCATGAGGGATCATCAGTTGACCCTGCGCTACCATGCCAACACATTGGCGCCCCGTGATCTCGTCGGGGAACAGTGTATTCCCTGCCGCGGCCCTTTAAATTGTGCTGGCAGTGTTTGACATCGCAATTTAAAAGGTTAACAGGCGTGGGTGGATCTCCGATCTACCTGTGCCTTTTAGCCATACATGTCTGCTAATCAGATCAGCAGACATGTGCGGGGACTACTGCGTTCTCGCTGCCAGAGCCCGCAGAGAGAGGCGACCAGTGAAAATATCAGTACATTCTTGGTCATAAAGGGATTAAGTGATAAATTTACTGTAGCAAAATGGTAACATCAGGCTTTTAATCATTATGATGTAATAATCAAGCTGTTTTGATAGAACATAAAATATATTTATTGGAATACAACTTTTGAACATAAAAAACTTTAATACATTGAAAATCTGCAATACACTGTGCAGTAAGTGGGGAAAAAAACGTACTGACTAACATTTGTACAATCAATGAATCTGTTATAATTTGTTCTGAGAAATACTATCGCCTCTATCAGATCCTCTTTCACAGATGACCTACAAATCTGACCTAATTATTTTAAGGCTGGAGAACAACCTATCTACACTTAGGCTACTTTCACACATCCGGTTTGAGCAGTGCGGCTCAATCCGGCTGTAAAACCTATGCAACGGATGCGGCGAAAATACCGCATGCTTTGCATAAGTTTTTACATGCGGCCCGTCCGTTTTTTTCCGGTTGTGGCATGCTACTTAGCATGCGCAGTGGAAGAAACCGCATGCGGCGACCGGATGCGTTTTTTTCCGCATCGCGCCGCATCCGGCGTCCATAGGCATGCATTGAAAAAATGCGCCGCAGCGGCCGGATGCGGCGCGATGCGTTTTTTTTGCCGGAGCAAAAAACGTTGCAGGCAACGTTCCATCCGGCCGCAGCATCAGCTAAATCTGCTGCATGCGGCAAAAACCGGACCGAATGCAAGCCCATGCGGCACAATACGGCACTAATGTAAGTCTATGCAAAAAAAACCGCAACCGGCGGCAAAAAAAAACGGTTGCGGTTTTTCTGCAGAGCGCCGTATTGTGCCGCAGAGCAAAAACCGGATGTGTGAAAGTAGCCTAACTTGGGTTAGTGGCAAAGCAGTATAACCACATGGGCACCATGAGCAATATCTCTAACAATCTCAGGGTATAAAGGAATTGCCTCATGTACAGTGAGTTTTGATGAAAAATCAAACTCTTCTACATCTTTGAAAGAAAATTAAAAATTTAGCTGAAATATAGTCAATCTGTTTGCTATGGGAGTGAAATCTTTTTACCTGTTGCTGCGCTTTGCTGCTCCATGCTGTCCAAATACTTTTTAAACTTAAACTCCTTTTATGATAACGATCAAGATATGCAGCAGTAGGCCTGGATGGCAAAATTCCTCATCTGAAGAGGCTGAAGATATGGCAGCAGTAGCGCTGGATGACAATTCCTCTTCCCCTTAGCCATCCTGTAGCCATGCATCCTAACTGCTACCTCTGTCAGAGCTTCTTTTCTTTTAGTAAGCTGTTGATCATCCAGCAATATACGATTACTTGGGTCCACATAAACAGCTGTAGGAAGAATTTTATTTTCTAATAGCAGTATCTATCTCCGTTTCATTGAAGCAGCAATGCCATCTGCGATTAAACCTCCTCTTTGGGACAGGCAAAACAGCAAGCTCTTCCACTCCTGTATTTTAATGCCAGGAGTTAAATCCTCACCTTATTTTTTAGTCACTGTGAATGGGTATTGAAGCAATTTTTTCAATTCAGTCTCCTGTGTCTATTGACCTTCATTTAGTTTTAGTTGACTGTTGACTATGTCTCCAAGAAAGAGTTTTAGGTCAAACAATCGCTCAATCATTAAATAAGTTCTGTCCCACCGAGTGGCTTGATCAATAATTGCCCCTTTCCCAACATGTCTCTTCAATATGGAATCAATTTTAGGGGTTCTGGCAGCAATAACCAATTTCCTCAGTTTGCCAATCAGAGTTCCAGGATGTCCTTCCGGCAGACTATTTCTTATAGCTGCAGCGTGTGCACAACACACCGCATGTGATAAATAGGAGAGATATGTGAAGTAGCTTCAACAAAATTATCTAATTTATTTCTTTTGATTTACTCAGTTTTATAGTGCTATTAATTCCCCAGCTCTTTACAGATGTGATCATCACTGTCTTCATTGGTGCTCACAATCTAAATTCTCTATCAGTCCGTGTTTGGATTGTGGGAGAAAACTGGAGAAAACTCATGCAAACATGAGGAGAACAGGCAAACTCCTTGTAGATGTGGAGGATATTCTCTGCAGCGTGTGGCGGATATTCTCTGAGGCATGTGTTGGATATTCTCTGCGGAGTGTGGCAGATATTCTCTGTGGCATGTGGCGAATTGCCTCTGTGGCGCGTGACGGATAGCCTCTGTGGCTTGTGGCAGATAGCCCCTGCGGGGTGTGGCGGATATCCTCTGCAGCGTGTGTCATATAGCCTCTGTAGCGCGTGGCGGATATCCTCTGTGGCGTGTGGTAGAAAATTAACAAATCTATACTTCCCCTGCCCACAGTTTAGTGATGCTGCTCTGCTACTGCCTTTTTTTGGAAGGTTACATAAGTGATGTCACAACTGTAGCAAACAAGACTGCTGCACGTGCTCATGACCAATAAGTTTGCATGCCCACAATGAGTTTTAGTTGTATTTTTTTCCACTGCATTTAACAGTACAAGCAAAGTGGATGGGATTAATAGAAATTTCATGTCC